>NC_133831.1:5025124-5344215 GCF_047830755.1 Zonotrichia albicollis | reverse complement strand
CAGACCCACCCTGCTCAACAACAGCTCAGTGTGTCACTGTTGGCATAGTCCTGCCAAAACTGAGACAAAACTCACATCCCTCTCAGTTACCTGATTTATTAGTGGGAAAAGACGGCCTTGCAGCAGTAGCTTGCAAATTAGAATTCCTGATTTCTGATTTTTAATGGTGTTCTAGATTCCCCCAGCAGCTAAAATGGTCAAGCCACCCAATGATGCACCATATGATTCCTGTCAGCACTTGGGCCACCCACTGCCCCTCAGTGAGGGGCTGAGCAGGCTGCACCACAAAAACCCCTGATTTCCAATGCAATCCCCTGCCAGCACAGCCCCAGGGGTGATGTGCAATGAGCAGCACTCCTGAGCAATGGGCTCGTGCAGTGCTCAGCTGGTGGGGTTGTTCTGACACTGCCCATGGCTGAGTCACCACCATTATGTCTTTACTGGGGTACCACAAGAGCCACAGGGAAGGCAAAGAAGGTGGCAGTCAAAAATAAGCTCCTTTCCCTTTTGGCTGGAAAGAAAATAATTTTTTACTTCTCCTTTCATTTTTCAAATTACATTCATCCAGTCCTTGTGCTGTCTTATTAAATCATATATGAATAAATGTTGCCTAAGAATTAAACAGTTCTCTCAGAGACCCAATTTAGCCTTTAGCCATGGTACAATGTTTTGAGATAATTTAGTGGTGGGCACAAACAATGAAAATCATATGGAAACTGTCAAAAATTAAAATAATTTCTAGCCCAAAGCTGTGTTTATAGAACAATGCTTAAGTCTCAAAACGTGAGATCAGATTACTGGTTCAGTGCAGTAAAAGAAAGCAATAACAAAAGCCTTACTTATAAAAGTGTGATGAAAAAGATTAATACAAACCTGAAATCAGTAATCTGAAAGACTGCTTTATCATACTGTGTCTGAAAAACATTGGGGAAATATTGATTCATTCAGTACTTGAAAACATCATGCTTTTCATTACACACATACCCAAAGAAAGGTCTTTTGGTTTCAGCTCAACAGTGACAGCATTATCACTGTAAATTACCTCAGCACTGTCTGAAAACCAAGAGAATGCAACAAGTTCCATTCTTCACTGATGCTTTGAAAACGAAAGGAATTCTAAAGGTACTGTAGGTCAACGTGGCTTAAACACCCAAGTGTTTGAGTAAATGCTGAATTTACTCAAGTCTCTGATTCTGGCTTCAAAAATCTGAAAATAAGTTTACTGACCAAAATACTACTGGGCACTGTCATTGCACTATTTTAACTCCACAATCCAGTTGTTATTTATGAAGTAGAGGCTACATTACACTTCACACATTAGCATCAAATTAGGATTCAGGTTCTGATTATTCACATTAGCAATACCCTTATCAAAAACACACAGATAGGAGATTTAGTAGCTATTCTTTTCATATAAATTCACAAAAAAAGTCAGGCAAGTATTTCCTTGCAAAAATTAATGGAGATTTGCTAAACTGCTCAATGGTTGAAACTAATTTAGTTTAATCACCAAGCAAATTAAATACTAAGAAGATACATTTCCCATTTATTTCATGAATTTCTGTGCAAGGAGGAATAAATATTTCCCACATGGTCAAAATCTGAAGAGAGAATGAACTGAAAGCCAGATTTTCAGACTTAGCTGCACCTCGTGGTCTCCACTGGAGAGAGACGTTTGCTTTCCAGCCGGCTTCCTCTCACATTCCCTGCTGCAGAGCAGAGCTGCAGGTGGGAGCTGGAGCAGGGCTTGGCCACAAGCGCACCCTGGCACAGAACCTGGCTGAGAATGGATTCCCAGCATCCTGGAGGAGAAGGCCTTGGGGTGTTGGTTGATGAGAAGCTCAAGGTGACCCAGCCCTGTGCACTGGCAGCCCAGAAATCCAGCTGTGCCCTGGGTTCCTTCCAAAGCCATGTGGGCAGCAGGGGAGGGAGGAGGTTCTGCCCCTCTGCTCTGCTCTGGTGAGCCCCAGCTGCAGTGATGCACCCAGCTCTGGGGCAGAAGGACATGGACCTGTTGGAGTGAGTCCAGGAGAGGCGCCATGAAGGTGACCAGAGGGTTGACAACTTCTCCTGTGAAGACATGCTGAGTGTTGGAGTTGTTCAGCCTGGAGAAGGGAAGGTTCTGGGGAGACCTTAGAGCTCCTTCCAGCACCTAAAGAGGCTCCAAGAGATCTGAGGAGGACTTCTGGGGAGGGCATGTACTGGCAGGACAAGGGGGAATGGCTTCAAACTAAAAGGACAGCAGGTTTGGATCAGATATTAGGAAGGAATTGTTCCCTATGAGGATGGTGAAGCCCTGGCACAGGGTGCCCAGAGAGGCTGTGGCTGCCCCATCCTTGGAAGGGTCCAAGGCCAGGCTGCAGCCACCAGTGGTGTCATGGGAGGTGGCAGTGTCTGTCCATGGCAGTGGGACATAACCAGGTGATCCTTAATGTCTCTTCCAACCCAAATCATTCTCTGATTCCATGATGTTTTCCTGTGCTCAAACCCCTGAAAACTGACAGACCTGCAGTGCAAGGAATAAAGGGCAACTCTGATTGCCTTAATATTTCCTAAACTTCCCTTCTTGCCTTTGCCTTAAAAGATTTTGTTTCTCTTCTCACACTTACTTTTTCTTTCAAATTTCTCCTGTACAAACACAGTTCAGTGTCTGCAGAAGCTCCCTGTTCTAAAATCTCTGCATTTAAAGCAAGATTCTTATGTCAATTACTGTTCATAGGAAACATATTTTGCTTCAATATATATATATGCATACAAAAAGGTCATTTTACACTTAAAAGTGATGGTTTTCTGACAAAGAAAAGCACCAGTGTATATGGTGTGTGTGTAGCTGGTAGGAGACAGCAGGCAAGCAAGAGCTTTGGAAAGTTCACAGACATTATTATGCACAATACACTTCTTATTTCTCAAAAGCACCAACAAATTCTGCCACTGAGGTTCTTCATGAATTGCACTTGACCCCCAAGTGGACTGTTCACAGCATCTTGAGAAAGGCTTGAAGAGTGTGGCCCTGGTGAGCCCAGGATGAGCCAAGGGATGCAGCCGTTGTGCACAGCTCAGGTCAGTGCTGCTCCATGAACAACTCTGGTTTCTTCAGGAGCAAGAAATGTGACAAAAGAAAACTGCTATTCCTGGAAGCAGACAGTGCTCATCTGGGTAAGAGCTCTCTCCATGCACTTCAGTAAAGTAATGTGATTCAGAAGTTGTTTAATGGAGATTTCAGGAGGGATATTGGCAATACAGGGGCATGGAGTTATCCCCTTTTCTGAGCCCATTTTACCTCATTGCTGCCTCTTAAACTTCACTAGTTGTGAACCTGCTGCTGGCCACAAACCATACTTCTACTGGGCTTGGGCTCTGCCTGCAGCAGACTAATTGTTCTCCACCAGGCTTTAAACACTACTCACAACTGCTGCACTCCATCCTCCACCCAGACATTAAAATCCAGAGATTAACAGTTTTTTGGGTTCAAGAACCAAGAGGGGCTTGCATGGGAATCACTTTCCCTCTCCTAAAATCCATTCCAAATAACAAGGCTGCTCCCTGCAGCAGCCACAGCCACCGAGCAGCTCAGCAGGGCTGTGGTCAGACATGAGACAGGCTCAGCTGCTGCCGTGCCAACCTGCAGCTGGTGCTGTGCCAGCTGCCACCCTCTGACCTCCTTTGTGCTGCTTCTGAGCTCACCAGATCCTGGGAGGGAGCTGGAAGTGATGATGCATCACTTCTGAGCAGAAGTCCTCAGGTGACTCCACTCTCTAAACCACGGTGCCACCGAGGCACGAGAGGAAGATCCCAGGCAGTGCTGAAAGCGTGGAGAGGCTCAGCCTCAGGAGTGGAAGCACAGTTAGGGATGGCTAACAAATGTTATGGAAAGTGGAATGGAAAGCTTTTAACTCACAGCAAAAATGACATTCTTTTCCCTCTAGAGCTCTTTCTCAGTCTTTTCATGGGTTGCCACACAGGCATGTCTCAGTGCAGAACTGGAGATGAACTGCATGGCCCCGGTGGTGCTGCAGAACTCCTGAACATGCACAGCCTTTGGTCTGCTCTCCCCTTCTTTATCCACCATGTGGGGCCAACACAAGGCTGGCTCACCACCACCAGCCATTCACTGCTCATAAATGTCTTTTAGGCAGTGTTCATTGCTTTGGTCCCCTGGCAGGGCCCTCAGGACACCACTGTCATCTTTAAAACCCATTCAGATTGCAGCCAAAAAGCTTGGGCACAAGGAGGTTTCCCTGGTCCCTCTGAACTGGTCCTCTGTAAGGTGGGACTTCCCTGGGAGGGCATGACTGGTGCAGGAAAACACATTGTTCCTATAGTGTGGGAAATGGCTGTGGCCATTTTTTCTTAGCAAGGTTTTTTTTCAAAGCCATTTATATCCCAGAAATTTAAGGAAAAAAAGAAAAAAAAGGTGCACATTTCTTCTGCCTTACAAAGTGCTTGCAGAGTGCGTCCCCAGCTTGTTCTGTACACTCAGCTTCTGTCTGCCTGTTTTGTTTTGGCTGCTCTAATTTACATAGTACTTCCTCTCCCTGTGTAGACATCAAGGTTACACTGGGGTCAAGCTGTATCTTTTGCAAATCAGGATGTAAACAAGTCTGGATAACTCATGTGATATGGCTCTGCCCACCCCTTTCTGTTTGGGGTTTCTTTTTTTTAGATTTATATTAGCATCAGAAATTATCCTTTTGAAGATCCAATTTCATACTTTCCAGCATCCAGTAAATTGGCTGCATAGCAGGGAAATGCCAAGCGCTCTGAAATAGCCAGAGCAAAGGACACTGTAAGAAGCCCAACACACCAAAAACTCACCCAAAGAGCAATATCCTGTCAACTAGAATTTGCTCCTGTAGTAAAAAGAGGAATTGAATTTTATGTTCTAACAGAAGCAGTTCCATAAAGCACCTTTGCACACCAAAATAAAAAATAAAAAAGCAAAACAGTTTGATTAGGGATGGAATAGGCTTAGAATAATTCAGGCTGGTGAATCCTTGCCAGCTCCACTCCTCCACACATTCCTGCCTGCATTCTGATCTCATTATGCGCCGGGCGAGAGCTGCAC
This sequence comes from Zonotrichia albicollis, assembly GCF_047830755.1. Classification (NCBI taxonomy): domain Eukaryota; kingdom Metazoa; phylum Chordata; class Aves; order Passeriformes; family Passerellidae; genus Zonotrichia; species Zonotrichia albicollis. The sequence continues at coordinate 5,339,150 of NC_133831.1, read as the reverse complement.
TGGAACAGTTCTCACCCATCTGCATCCTCTCCTTCCTTCTCCAACTGAAGGAGGATGTGTATTTATAACCCCTCTGAGACAGTGAGGATTCAGGGAGTGAAGATGGTGTGTGGTGCTGTGAGCTGGGCAGGGCAGAGGCGGGACAGTCGGTACAGATGATGATGCTCATGTGTATTTTCATGCCCATCCCGTTTTATAAAGCCGAGGCTTTGCTTCAGATGGTGACATGAGCTGTCCTAATGCTTTGCTGTTCCCAAATTAGGGCCAAAGCTTATGGTCAAACACCAGTTTTTCCTCCAAGAAATATTGAGAGTAGCAGAATGTATCAAGCAAGGTCTCCTAAGGATTCAGTGTCCTGAATCCAGGTGGATTCAGTGTTCTCACAAATGACTCAGCTCATAGAAAGGACAGTGCAGAAGGTGCAGATGCTGGGGAAGTTTGTGACTGTTTTGAAAGACTATCCTAGAATTCAGACTAGTCTTGATGTATTGAATAAAGACCTTTAGATCAAATAAAGACATTCAACAAAAGCAAGTGGGAAGTAGCAGGAAAAGGAGGAGAAGTCAAAAGAACAAATACAAAATCAAAAATAACTGGTTAAATAAGAGTACTGCAAAATGAGTGCCGGGAGTCATGGAGGACCCCAGGTAGAATATGACTCAACACTGACACACTGCAACAAAAAGAGCAAAGCTCATCCAATGATGTATCAATAAAACTGATCCGTGTCAGACATCAAAAGCAATTATTCCCTTTCATTAAGCATTAGTGAAACTTCTCTTGTGGTAAGAGTTGGAACATCATATTTTAACCAAAACGCAGACAAATTTTAGAGGAAAATATCCTCCTCTAGGGCAAGGCTGAATTTTTCACTATTTTCTCAGTCTGGAAAAGAGGAGACTCAGGAGAGTATGATACAATCTTCCAACATAGTAAACAAGAATATGAGACCAATAACACAGGAATTCATTTAATTCAGAGGGAGCAATATATAAGCTATATATTAGGAAAACTTTTCTAAGAATAGTTAAGAGCTGCAGAAGGATATCTGCAGGGTGTCTTTGTGTGTGCTTAATTACCCCTGCCTCTCAGCATGGCTGATGATCCCGGGCTGGCTGCACTGTGCCTGGCTCACTGTCCAATGTCAAACCCGGCTGTTCTGAGCTCATTGTGTTCTCTCTGCTCCCTGCACGGTTTTTGCAGCCTGCTCTGCATTCTGATGGCATCGAGCTCCCTGCAGGACTGCATCTCTCTGAGTCAGGGCTCCAGTACAACAAGTGTGGCTGCTCTGAGATTTCCTGCCTCAGCTGCTCGTGCCGGTACAACCCCAGTGAGTGCTGCTCAGCACTGGCTCTGCCAAGGACACAAAGACACAAAGGGGAGCTGAGCTGCACATCAGCTCAGCCTGCAAGGAAAACCTCTGGGGCCGGCTTCCAAATCCAGGAGGGCAGCTCACCCTGCTTCAGGAAGAGCCAAGGTGTCACCAGGAAGGTGCCCACCAGCATCTCCTCAGGGATGTGTATCTCCCAAATCCCTCTCAGCACTGAGGCTCACTGGCAGCTCTTGTCTCAGAGACATCTGAAGTTATTACCAAAATAAAGGGAGGACAGCAATTCTTCACCTGCTTATGATGGCAGAAACATTTTTGCTTGTCTGTGGGCAGCATTCATCCGCCCTGTGTTCCTGCACTCAGGCTCTGCCCATAACCTCTACCAACTTCAGCTGATCCAGCAACTTCCTGGGCTGTTTTTCCCAAGTTCTCCCACCAGCATGAGGCAGCCTTGCTGGAATATCCAATTTATAGCATCCTTTATTGAATAAAGCACCATGGGCAAGCTGAGGATCACACCGAAAATGAAAAGCTTCATAGCAGAGATATCACCAGACCATCTGACTGGAAGCCTGTCAGTCATTCCCCTACAGGTTACTGCCATGGGCAAATTTTCAGGTCTCTTTGGGATGTGACAGACCTTGAGAGAAGCCCAAAGGACCTCAGTAGCTCTGCAGAGGAATAAAAATAAACCTCTCTTTGTCTCAGAGCTGGAATGCGACCCAATCTGTACATATGGGAAAAAATAATTGGAATAGACAAAGCCATGGGCAATTGGGCAGATGATGTGCCTGAGAACTTTGAACATCTGTTGTGTGGTAAATATACAACCATCAGCTCTTTTTCATAATCTATGAACAAATTCAAATAAAAGAACAGAATGGTAGCTTATATTTGTATGAAACCATCTACCACGGAAGTCCAGCAATGAACACACCACTGTAAAATGCCATCTTGACAGATCAGCTCTTTGAAGACCACTGCTAACCCTCCACAGAGTGCATTTTCCCCAAAACAACCTGGAAAAAATGGGGTTCATGGGATCAACTCCCTTCTTTCCATTTGTGACCTCCCCCATGTCTAACACACCACTTCTCCACCCTGTGGGCCCCTCTCTGATGGATTTGTTTCTTGCACTGATCAGATTCAACCTCAGATGTGCAGGTGTTGCCAGGTCACACCACTCACTGGAGCTCTGAACAAGTGAAGTCAGGTTTTCTCTTCCTCATGCCTCTACTTTGCCTGGTGCCTATGAAGACAAGTGCTCAGCTGCTTTGTGTGTTGAACATTGTTTTGTGGTTTCCTTGCACCCTCCACCAGCATCCTCTGTCATCCTCCTCCAGTACAGAACAGGCTTACTGAAGGGACAACCTTTTTATTATATGTATTTATAATGCCTAGCACAGCCCAGTCTCCTTCAAAACCAAGGTTTGTGGGTCCTGTAGTAATAAAAATAAATAAAAGCATCACCATTAATTCACCTTCTCTTTATATACAGGAAATTGTGACAGGCAGGAAGGACCTGGGTTAGGCATGAATTTTGTGCTATCTCGTTGATAGGAACAGAGCAGCAGCAGATGTAACTGGGCATATTCAAAGCTAGGAAAGACCAGAAAAACAGTTTCACCAAAACTCCAAACACACCCTGCTACAAAGACAGCAAATTACCATTGCTCAAACAACACTTTTATATTGTTAAAACAAGGTAAGCACACTTCATTAAATCCAGCTTAGTGGCATGCTGTCGACCACAGAGATATTTATTACCATTAAATTGCTGCTTTTCATGAATAGATTCTTGGCCAATGGCTAAAGCAAAGCACAGCAGAGATGAGGAGCCTGCAGAGAGCTCAGCTGATAAGAGAATGGGTTAAAGAGAAACTCCTCTTATTTGTGTGACAATCACCTTGTGAGAATATTTTCTGTCTGTGCTATTTTTGGTTCCCAGTGAGATCTTCTTACAAGAATATGGAATTAGAATTTGAATACAGGCATAGTAAGAGCACTTTGCATGTGTGTCCACACATCCCTCCTTCCCCCACACCTCCATCAGGGAGCTCCAATGCTGAGCAAGGTCAAATTATATCAATAAGGCATTGCAGGAAAATCTTTCACATTCCCAGATTGGCTGGAGAAATTAAACCTCATCTCCTGGGATTTTAAAATCACAAATGCTGTTTATTTTAAGGATCACTTTAGCATTATATTTATGACTTATTAATCACCTTGACTTGAAAATCTGTGTCAAAAATGAGGATCCATTACATCTACAAGATTTGCACAGGGTGGCCAGATTCTGCTGCCACATGGTCTGAAGGAAAGAAAAGCCTTCCTTTTCTGCACAGAGAATTTGAAATTATAGACATGTCCCTGCAATTATGGACTGAGTTACTTAACCTTTCTGACCTGGTGTTCTCCCACAGGTGTCTTTTGGGCAGGAGCAACTCCTGGTGCATGCTTGTTGTGGGAAGAGATTTACTGGAGTGACTAAAGGAATTGGTGACTTTTGGGCAGCACACACTTCCCAGCTGTGGTTTTAGTCGTGCCTGCATGTTTGGCCCCAGCTTTCACAGCACCCAGGAGAACTCCAGCACAGCAGAGGGGCAGCCCAGGATGGAGAGTGTGCAGCACCCCCAAACCAGAGCTCCATGGGGGACCCTGGTGGTGCTGAGCTCTGAGCAGAAGGGACCAGAGCCAAGGTGTGACAGCACAAGCAGGCCATGGCAATCTGAGGCACTGCAGCCCAGTTTTCTAACAGGACTGGTCACCAGTGTGGTGCTGGTGCCACACAGAATCCATGTGCAGCAGCTGACCTGGGCAGGATGGGAGCCTGTAATTCATTCAATACTTTAAAAAGGCATTTCACTGACTCAGTTTTGTCTTCCAATGATGTAAGTTTTAAAAATTAACCTCCCAGGGGAACTAGAGGATACACTTAAAAGTCTATTCATGTAAACAGCTAAAAAGGTTTGTTTGTTCAATTCGTGCTGGAAGTGATACAACTGCTGAAAAATGTAATGTGCTTCTTCATCTTCGTGGTATTGAAAATACAAGGTATTGATTGTACTTTCAGCAGAAGAAAACCCACCACAATCAAATAAAACCTCAAAATTTGAGAAAGAACTGGGCTGTGAGCTTTGTTGCTTGAGAAGTCACTAAAGCATCGTGTCCTTCCAGTCCACAGCCATAAAAGACAAGGTAGAACATTGCTGGCACAGGATCATAAACCAAATACTCATGAACAAAGACTTTATATTTACTGACTTTTCTAATGGAGTTTTAAAATGTGTCCTTAATTTGTCAATGAACACTCACACAATAACATAAACATTAAATGCACTGTGTTGATTAAGCATAATTGTAAAATTATTGCTTTAGGTTTTCATATGTCTTTCCAGATGTTAAGGAATTAATCCTGGTGTCAGTCAGTGAGGGTTATGAATGCTGGCAGAGCACAGTAAAGAGAAGCAGGGGGACTGAGCACCTTCCCTAAGCTTTTTGCAGGCTGCATCTTCACTCTGTAGAGCAGGGGAGTCCTGACAGTCAGACCACTGAGATCAGAGACCTGGCTGATTTAGCTGGATTAGCCTGAAACTCTTTTTCAGTTGTGGGTTTCCAGTGATGTCAGGGTAAGGAAGGGAGGGCTCCTGCCCAGGTGTTGTCCCACCATGGAGAGCCTGGTCATTGTCCTGGCTCCTCAAGCTCAGTCATCGCCAAATGAGGACGAAAGAAAGGCAGGACTAGATTTCATGACTCTCATTTCCCACCATAATTTGCATTTACAAGAATTCCTCAAACAGCATAAGCTTAAAAATTAATGCAAATTAATTAGAAATATTAAATATCACAGATGAAAGAAATGGCAGGTATAGGGAACCAATCTACTTTGTTGTGATTCTCTCTGATGAACCTGATCCACCTATAATTTCATCATCACTTTCCTTCCAGTGTCTTAACCCTGACTTTATCTAATTCCTAGCAGATATCAATGGGAAAGGTATTGTTGCCTAACTGAAATCAAAGGACACTGGCGTTATGCCAAATAATTATCAAACAACACATTCAGACAGTTCAACAACAGTACTTGAGTTTTTTAAAGCTACAATAAAAGCAGTTCTTACCACCTAAGAGCTCTCAATTGCATTTCATGGCTCAGAGGTGTAGGAACTTGTGGATCATGGGGTATTTTCATGGCAATGAGGTTCAGCATTGCAAGAAAACTCATACAAACCCAAACCCTCAAACCCCAGCCTCTCAAAACCAGGGAGCAGCCATTAAAAACAGCCCCTGAAGCTTCCGGTCCCAGTGGCCTACATGGCTTATCAGCTGGCAAATTTGGGTAGCCAAGAAACATTTAGCAATAAGCAATGTCAGCAGAGAAATCTTAGTGGGGAGGACAGGAGAGCCTCTACCCCAGAAACACAAATTGAGCAGAATGACAAATGTCAAACTTTCACCCGCTTGGGTGTTCCTGGGAGAAGTGGAACTCGCTGCATTGAAGTGAATTTTAAAATCCCCAAATCTCTGTAGGGAAGAAGTTCAGTGCAATAACTGCGCCTGGTGCTCTGGGCTGGCTTTACCCAAGGACTCTCAGGCCATCCTATGGTGCCTGTTTTACTCCACTCTAAAAGCAGATCACAAGAGCTCATAAAATGAGAGTGCCACAGAGCGAGGCAGGTTAGTGAACTTCATGTTCGTGTGCCACTGTACTGTGCTGTAATTCCCCCCAAGGGCTCCAGGAAAAAGTACAAGAAAGTCCCAGTAACACTTCACCCAGCAGTAAGTAGTTTCTACTAGACCTCATTTAGGTATTTTTAAAGGTTCTGATTTGTCTCATTATTTTACTCGCTCTATTACACTGAGGTCAACTTAATTTCTTTAGGACCTAAATAAATAAATGGATCTCAAGACATCTTTCCAGTATCCTTTCACAGATACCCCTCTCAAAGGAGAAGCAATAAATAAATAAATAAATATATAAATAAATAAAGTGATTGCAAAAAGAAATCTTCAGAATGGTGTAAAGCAATTGTCATGGTTTTGAAACAAATGTTTCTTCTCAGAATTAACAAGGTTCTTGCTTTAAGTTACAACTAGTCATAAAAAAGACATTTTGGAGAAAAGTCACATTACTGGAGGTTTCTGCAAGAAGCTGCTAAGAATAAAACTGTATTCATTTCCATTAAAGGACATGAGGCTCTCGGGGGCAAAGGAATAATATTTGCTTTGTATAGCACAGATCAGCTTTTGTGAAAACATTGGCTGAAATGATGAAACTGATGCAGATCAACACAACATATTCTTTTACTCCTATTTCTCAAGAGGTAGCAGCACCTCTTCCCACTGTGGGCAGAAGGAGTTGTAGATGTGAAGTGCATCAAAAATTATCTCCTCTCAAAAATTAATGATAGCTAGTAACAAACAAAACTCAAAGATCATGAATTGAATCTCGAGATCCAATCATTTCCAAACGGCACAAGTTAATCCTTGCACAGATATGTAGATACAAAAAAAGGTTTCCTTTCTCTGGCCTGCAGGCTGAGTACAAAAGTTCTCCCCTCCCTATGGGAGCTCTGTGGTTACCCTAATTTGCATCCTTTGCAAATAATCTCTAGGGGCTAAAAGGGAGTGAAAGGGATGAAAAATGGGGATCCCTGCTTTTCTCATAGGGAAAGCCCTTTTCCTATATTTTCTGATTTTCCTGTCAGGAGAAAAAATGCTGATAAGAGTAGCAAAATTAGTTCTGTGACCACATCTCCCATGCAGATTAGGAGACCTCCCTGGACCAACACCACCTGCTTTAGACATTAATGTACCTCAGAGATAAGACACAGAGTGGCCTCGTTAGGAGAGCAAAATCTACTTCAGATCTCACAGGAAAGGGGAGGCACAGGAGTCAGTTTTGAAAAAAATCAGCTCTCTTTATCCCAGTCCTGCCGTGCCTGGACATCCAAAAGCCATTTCAAGCCCAGAAGGCCTTTTGTCATCTCCAGAGCCAATCTCTAAGGCCACGGGTTCTGCTGCTTTTGCTTTAGCTTGGATATGTAATGTCAACACAACAGCAGCTCGGGCTGCACGCAGATTGGTGCAGAAAGTAGGTCAACATGAGACAAGCTGTTCTCAGAGTAGCATTTCTCTCTCCTCTCCCTTCCCTCTTTGTAAATGAAGAGTGCTAAAGTAGTTGCTTTGAAAAGCACACAGGCGTTCACCCTGTCAAACGGGAGTAGAGGCATTTTGCTGAATGTGTCACCCTTCCAGACATTTATTTATTATGCAATTCAGAACAATGTGCCATGTTTGCAATAGGCTTCATAAGAGATGCCACTTGCTAGTACCAAAATTCAAATTAATTACTAAAAAGCCAATTTGGGTATCAGAAAACAAGGGGAGTATGTAAGCAAGACTAAAATAGTTATAAATATTAAATGAATATTCATTAAAAATGCAAATTTTACACCATTCATGTTTTTGTGTCGCAGAAAATAAGTTTCACAGTTGTATGTCAAAGGAACAGCCAGGACTTGTATTTTAACTCAGAAACTGTATTCAGTGAAAAGGTCTCAGATGTTCATCAAAAAAAAACCCTGTAACAATCCCATGGAATGTCTGTGGCCCTGCCCCTGCTGCAGCACTGCTCAGGACATGGAGCTGCAATGTGCAGAGACACATCCCCATTTCTCAGATCTGATTTACCCTTTACAAATCCCTATAAGTTATGCTCAGGTGATAAATACAAAGCAGGAAGGAGGAGTACCCATGGATGGATTAGTCACTAAACAGTCAAAATAAGCAAATTAATCCAATGTATGATTTATCTCCTGTTCACACTCTGAATTATATTTGGAACATTTAGAGTGTAGATTGGTGACTCCTTGAATTTCTCCAGGTGTTTCAGCTATCTCCTGTATTTGTCCTTAGACTCTCATCTTTAGAAAAGAAACCAAATCACTGCAGATTTATGCCTGTCAATACCAGGCACTGCCTTGCAAGGGCACTCTCGCAAATCATAGCTATGATAAAGTGCCAAGGGCAAGACTTGTACTACCAAAAATCTGTCCAACTTTCCCAGTTCAAGCAATATCATTAATTTGAAAAGGAGTATTCATGAGCTAAGAAAGCCAGATTTGGAACTGGATCTCATTCAAGTTCTCTGGAAATCAATGGAGAGTCTCTCAATGATTGCAAAATGAGGGTTGGGCTTGTGCCCATGTTTAGTATTGGATATGCATTTTCCATGGTACATATTTTTCCTATATATATATAAAATGCAAATTTTTCTCTTAATATTTTTTTTTCCTCCACTTGGAATAATATTTGTTAATGAGCATTAAATCCATTTTGGTTTTATCCTACCCTTTTACTCTCTGCACAAGTACTTTGGCAAATTTTCCCTTTAGCTGCTACCCAGTGCTCAAGGGAAAAGCAGCCATACTTTGTTCCACCTTTGGACACAAGCTCCATGTCAGGAAAAGCTTCAGGAGAGCAAAGCCAAAACTCATTTGTTCTAAACCATCACAGCTACTGGACCCCTCATTCCTGTTAGGGCCAATGACAAATCCTCCACTGTCAGTCAGGTCAGTGGAGCCAGGCATGGATGCAGAAGATGTGGGAATAGCAGAGGAAGTACTTTTTCATTTAAGACTTCTGGTGCAAAGACCTGTAGGGAAAAGTGCGAGTAAATATAATTTTATCTTCAGGGTAGCAATTTATTTATTTGCAGTGCCATTGTGCTTGTAGGGTTCAATCACAGACTAGGACCAGTAATGGTCCAGTAATGCCAGGTCTTGTACAAATAGATCAAAAACTGAAAGCCAGCCCTAAAGAACAGCCATTTTTCTTATATATTTAGTTTACACACACAAGCAGAAAGAAACACATAATAATTTATCATTGTGCTATCTGTACAGACAAGAGTTCAAGCAAACAAGGAGAGAGTTGACTAATGCAGCAATAATATTTCCAAAGACATTTCAGAGCAATTAAAAAGTGGGGTTTTTAGAACAATGGGGAATGTGGTTTAGCCAGATGTAGTTTCTAAGTGTCTCATTTAATTGCTGCTACATTACTGAAATTACTGCCTTGAAGTTCCAGCCAAGATCAAGCCCAGCTTCTGGTAAAGAGGCACGGTGCCTTACCTGCATCACCAAGCAGGACACAGGCTCCTCCCTGGCACTGAGGGGCTGCAGCAGCTCCAGAGAAGGCCAACAGAGCTGGGGAAGGGTCTGGAACACCAGGAGTGGCTGAGGGAGCTGGGAAAGGGGCTCAGCCTGGAGAAAAGGAGGCCCAGGGGAATCTTCTCACTCCCCACATTTCGCTGACAGGAGGATGGAGCCAGGTGGGAGTCAGGCTCTGCTCCCAGGGAACAGAAGGCAGGAGGAGAGGAAATGGCCTCAAGCTGCAACAGGGGAGGCTTAGATTGAATATTGGAGAAAATTTCTTCCCCAAAAGAGTTGTGAAGCACTGGAGCAGGCTGCCCAGGGAAGTGGCTGAGTCACCATCCCTGGAGGTATTTAAGAGATGTGGATATGGCACTAGGGGACATCATTTAGTGGTGGGCTTGGCAGTGCTGGGTTACAGGTGGGACTTGATGATCTTAAAGGTCATTTTCAAACTAAACAATTCTATGAGTCTATCAAATGGTTACATGACAGGTACAAAATTATTCCTTCACTTCAGCAGCGACTCCTTTCTGATTAATTCCCCCATCTGATGAGATTTAGGCAACTCCTGCAGGCAGGAAACAGAGAAAGGGTTGTACAAAGTAAGCTGGCTGCACTTAGGTCCCTGGAGCTCAGAAACGTTGGAAATTTGAGTATCAGTAATATTCTTTGCTTTACTGCAGTCAGTGTCAATTGAACTTCACAGTCAACTTACTCATATTTTTTCTTTGCTCTGTCTCTGCCTTATTTTTGGCAATTGTGTTTGTGTCTTCTATGATTTGTTTAATATCAGAGGAGGGGAAAGAGAGGAAGAGAGATACTCGATCTGATGTGGAAACACATTCTCCTTTGTATCAAAGAGCCATCTGCTAATTTACAAAATACAAACAAAGTTACTGGATGTGCAAGAACCCCTGTTGGGAAGCCAGGCACAAACAGTGCCTGTACCACGTCAAGGAGTGCTGTGTTTATTCTGGAATGCACAGCACTCTGAGTTTCTTTTATCTTGGGGTATTTTCCCTCCTTCTCCTCATTTTATTGATCTAAGTTCAACATACTGAATAAACTCTAGCAAAATAATAAATACAGAATATTTATAGGATGTTCTTCCTACTGTTAAAAAGACTTCTCTAGACAGAAACAGAAATCATATGGAGCAGCAAATACTCCACAAGCTGGTGCAGAAAAAGCTGACACCCCTTCCTCCTCCCACCTGAGTGTTTTGAAGCCCCAATCTCCGTGGACTCTCTGTTTTTTGAGCAGTTGCATGGCACAAGAGCCAAGTTTGTCCCTTCAGCTCTTTTCATCCTCTCTCCCCGCCTCCTCTGTGCACCATGCAGTGCAAGGCACAATGCAACATTCAGGAAATATCTCAACCTTGTCCTTTTTCAGTCATTCTGCAAGTAAGACACAGAGGGTAAAAAAAAAGACAAAAAGAGAAGCCAGAGATGCCTCCCATGCTCCTAATCTGCAGCGAGCAGAGAGAGGTGCAGCCGTTCCTGTGGTCAGCCAGCTCACTGTGGTCTCACCACAGCCTGGGAGAACAAATGTCACCCTCCAGAAGAGGGACAAAAGAGATCATCCAAAGGGAATTTATATAAAGTGATTAAGTTAGCGGCAGAGTAGGCTTAGTGTTCAGACCTTCTTCTTAATTCCAGCTGGTACTGAGGTTTTAAAACAGCCAGAAATATTTAGGTGCCTGCAGACTGACCTGCAAACCAGTCTCCTAAAAACTGGAAGTCTGTGTGGGAAAGATAAGGCTGTGGACAAAACACAAGCAACACAATACTCAGCAAGCAGGCTACTGAATGACCCATTTCTGGTAAACTGGACTAAAATGCACTTTAAAATGGAAGTTTTTGGAGTCTGTGTTTTCATATAAATTTAGCATCTTTCCATAGTGACAGTCCTGAAAGGTAGAGCAAAGACAGCAGGAAGAATAAACTAAACACATCTTTCTCTTCCTCGTGCCTCAGCTCAGGTGAGAAGAGAAAAAAGAAATTCAAAGTTAGAATGCCCAATGGAGTGTGTGTAGTCAGGGGAGTGTGGCACACAGGGCCAGCACAGCACAGCTGTCACACCGCCCCACACCAAGGCAGCTTCCCCATTCCCAGGCTCACTGTCCAGAGCCCACATGGACAGTCCTTGTCCATAGCAACCTCCTGGCATCAACTTCAGGGCTATGGCCTGGAAAGCCCTGAAAATCAGAGTATTAACTCCCTCAATCCTGTAGTTTTGAAATATAAATTTTAATTTAAACTTGCAGCTAAAGTCTGATGTATTGCTGGACCAGGAAGCCAATCCAATGTGCTGTAAAATAACAAATGAACAGGAGATTGCCCAATGTCTCAGAAAGGCAGGTCTAAAATTAAGAAACCCTTTAAGTATTGCACTAGTCTCCAATACCAGTAGTGAGTCCATCTATGTAGGTATGTGTATACTTAAATACACATCTCCAAACAACAGTTCAAAGAATGCAAGATAATGTAGCTTCCAAGAAGGGTTAAAAAGTTCATTTTAGATAAAGCCCTGCCTCCAATTTTATTTTCTGCTTTTCCAAGGGAACATCCCATTTTCAAGAAATGCTCCAGTATTCCAGGGTGTCCAGTACCCTGCAGTAATTCCACTATTTCCAGGACAGTTATCACAAGCTTGATGTAAAGCTCATCTGACATAGAGTCCTTGCAGGTGCCATTATTGAAAGTGTGAGCTTGGAACTGGAGAACACTGGAGAACACAAACCTCAATGGGAAAGTATTAAAGATTAATTAACTTTAACCAGTGTCACTTCTTGACTATTTTTCATCATTCCTGCAAATAGATTGTGTCATTCATCACTCAGAAGCAGTCAATATTTTTTATTTTATATTACAATGCAGAACCTAATCACTCAGCTATCCAGAACTATCACGTAACATCTTTCTCCTTTTGAAGGGACTACACAGAATATTTGAGGCTGGAGCTGTTTTAAATAGTTTCCACTGCTTTGTGTACACAGCCTATGGTTTTTCCTTTTTATCCTCCAGCACTTTTCCATTGCAGCCTTCAGACATCACACGGTGCCTTATGCACCTATCAGCTCTCCTATAGTGTGGGGTAAATTTTAGTTTCACTCATGTTGGCATAATCCCACTAAAGCCAGGAGGATTGCCTGGGTTTATCTGAGATCAGAAGACAGCCTCAAGTTGGGCTGAGCTACATAAGTGTTTGGAAGGAGCAATTATGTTCTGCAGGGAAAGACAAGGGTTTCAGAATTTAGACTGACATGGGAGTTAATATTCCCTGCACAAGGACATGCTAACTACTGTTGCTACTTGGCCATGGCAGATATTTTTGCTGAGAATGTAATTTTTTTTTTTTTTTTTTTTTGCATTGGAGAATGCCAAATTGCTGATCATTTAGAGTTCTCAATAAATAAAGTCAACAGTGCATCTGATATCATTAACAGTAAAGAGAGTGTTCTTTATGGATAGTAGTGATGTATTACAGCAGAATATCCAGATGCTACCAGTGATGATAGATTCAATAGATTAGAAGAGAGGAAAGAAATAAAATTCAACTCAAGCTTTTAGTGCAGCAGCAATGAACTAAAATTCTTATTCTCTTCTTGTCCCAAACGACTTGGCATTGCTTGGGCTCTCAAACAACTGTCATATTTCACACCAGAAATGGTGCATTCTTGTTTAAGTTTGTGTTTTAAATTCAGTTTTGTAAAGGATTGTGGGATTTTCCAGACTGAAAGGCATCATATATAAATTTAAAATATTATTATTATTTCAGCATTATTTATGGCTACCATCTGTTCCTAACTCTGTTACTGTCTCTTCTTTTTAATGTTCTTATCGCCTTGCTTATTACTTGCTAAATTGGTCAGAATTCAGCTCAAGCTATCTTTGAGTTATATGTTCACCTCAATGAGTGCCTGCCAAGAATGATGTTTATGGCATATCTTGCATTGATTTTAGAATTTCTGAAAGTAATAAAGCAGTGAATGAGGTTCCTTTCTTATCACAAATTAAAATCTGTCATATTAATAGAGTAATATAATCCTGTCATCGCTTCCATTTGTTTCTTTCATCAGACTGAGAGGAAGGAGAGGTTAACTTCACATTCATTTGGGCTGTTTGTTTAGAAGACCTAGAGGAAGCTGCTGGTTTATTTTTAAAATCTTCAGGAATAATCATTCCAAACCTGATTCTCCTACTCCTTTGTGTAAAACAACCTCACTCTCTTACCCACAGTGCTGGCACCCGTGAGGCTCCTCAGGGCTGGGCACTGCTCTTTGCAGCACAAGGACAGGAGCCAGCTCTCCATCACCCACAGGGACAATGCACGATGGGCGTGGGCAGAGCCTGTGCCCACTGTGCCCACTGCCTTCTGTGGCAGGGTGGGATCCACTCCTCATCCTCCTGGACACAGCATCTGGAGCGTGGGCATGTCATGCACATCCCATAATACCCTGCATGGCTGAGCTTGGTGGGGTTGGAACTACCGCTGGGCACTGGTTAATGTCTGCAAAGCACAGAGTATTCCCCTCATTCCTGGGAGGGTAACACTGGCACACCACCACAGCTCTGCCTACAGCTACTATTTACTCCATATTTACTCTTCTAGAAGCTGTCCAAAGCATAAACCTTCACATGAGCTGTTGTCATATCAGCTTTCACAAGCTTCATGCAAACAATAATGAACAATTCAGGAGAAAAGTCTTGGAATAGGATTTGTGAGTTTTTATGAAAAACTATGTAGCAGAATCACTGAATAAACTATAACCCTCACCAGCAGCCATTGCCACACTACAGCTGCCTGCAATTTTTATTTTCTTGGGTTTAACTTCATAGCTCTACTTTCCTTTTTCTTCTTGCTTCCTCTTGGCTGACATATTATATAGCTGCTGAAATGATCCTCTAGCCAGGAATGCTGGATGAGCAGCTGCCTGTGGATTGGTGCCAGCACTGCACTGGAAACTGGAAAGGAGCACAGGCTGGCTTTGCCCCTGTGTCTCCTTCCAGACAGATAAAAACCCTGAGTTCCTCTCTGGAGATGCTGAGCTGGGAGCCCAAGCTCTGCTTCCACCACCCCTGGGGACACCTCAGCATTTTCAGGAGCTGAGGATGCCAAACTGAGCTTCCTATTTCTCTGGCTGGGTTTGGAGAACGCCAGGCTGAGATCTGTGAGGCATCAATTATAATCCTGACTGCATCTCTCAAAATAAAATGTTTTGTGCATTTTTGTAGCAGATCATCCAATAATAGCACATAGCTCCAGCAGCTAATGGAGCACAAGTCTGCTTCCAATGTGTCAGATAATAATTGTGCTGTAACACCACAGTGCATACATGAATAAATACAATTCCAAATTCAATGAGATATTTTCCTTCTGCTGCTCCTCCTGCTGCAAATGAATACACCAGCAATTAATTACCGTGCTCAGCAACTCCCTGCAGCAATTGTGTAATAAAATCATTTTCAGTCCCTTGTCTCATAACCTTTGAGATAAGTTTCATGGGTCTGGAATGGCAAGCATAAAAATATATGGGTTTGTTCATTTAGTGTTTGTAAATGTTACAGCTCTCAGATACCAGCCATAACTTTCTCCAAGTCCTACTCCACTGGTTATAAATCCTGTAGTACATTTGAATATTGGGATCATTTGAGCTCACAACTGAAAGTAAGGAATCTTCCTCCATCAGTAACATTTGCATGTTACTTTTTATGGTAAAACTTACATATTATTAATATTTGAGAAATTTTTATTGGTTCTTACTAGCTGTCAACCATTTAAGTGGTTAAGACTACACCAGTGTATTCAAGCTTCATAAAGTCACTGCAAGTGCTGCCACTGATTTCAGTGTAGCCAGGAAAGTCACTCTTGTCCATCACTGAAAAAAAATAAAGAATTTTAACTAATATCCTGTCATCACACCTCTGCTCTTTTAAACAATTATTTTTAGGATGCACAACTGAAAGTTGCTGAGTTCTTCAGAATTGTGAAAGGACTTCCACATTGAGAAAACCACACAGCTATTTCCTGATCCTATTTTGCAAGCGTTCAAAGTCCAGTGAGGCCACGTGCCCGGAGCTGACAGCACAGCACAGGATGAACACTGAGCAGACACTCTCTAGGTGATGAAATGCAATGCAATCCTGCAAGTGTCCTGATGACAGTATTATCTATGTTGCACAGATGGTTCAGAAAAAGCCAACTTTCTCTGGTTCTCCTGGGCAAATGCAAGTCCAAGAGGGGAAAGCATAAGAATTGGGAAAAATAAGTAGGGGGAACAATTTTTGGAGAAATTCAAGCTTTCTGAATCTGAAATTAGTCCACAGATCCCTGGGGAAATGACTTCCCAGGCTGAATGAGCAGCAAGAGCAGAACTGACAAAGCTGAAAAATAAACCTCCTGAATGTTGCAGACCAGGTTTCAGCTAGGAATTGTACCACATATGAAACATACCAAGAAAAATTAATAAGAAAAAAAGAAACCTGAGCTTTCCAACTGGAAACACAGCATGGCCCTGTGCTTAGAGAAATGGACTGGGACTCAATTCTATTTCTGCTACTCCTGTGCTGTACAACCAGAGCTGTCTTCAATGTCATCCTTCAAGACAGCAACTCTCTCCTAGATGTGTAGTGCCCAGGCGTTGCAAACAAAATATTAAAAAATCATTCCAAAAGTCCTACGGTGCCCCTTAAGCCAAGACATCAAGAATGGCATTACCAGGAGTTAAAACTAGTCATATAGCATTTTTAAGACTCAAATACTAACAAAAAGTAGAGTAAAATTACGAAATTATAATAATTTATGAAAATAAAATTAGCAAATATGTTTCCTAAGTTCTGTCTAGCTTTGCTCCTCACATCTCTGCTCAATGAATATTCATGCAGCACTGATTAATTTATTAAAGCTGAGCTCAAGACTATACAGGACACATACTGAACCCTGGTGTTCCTTCTCTAAGGAAGTCTTTTATTGGGTTGTTTCAATTTGTTAGGTATCCCAAAAATGAGAGAAAAACGGAATTTCCCTCCTACTGAAGATTCTTTGGTTAATAATTTCTAACATAAACACCAACAATGAATTGGGGTTAGATCCAACCATATCCTTGAACTGCCTGCACAGTGACTGGAGACACTTCTGGACCTGGGGTTTGCTTCTGCTGCTGAGGGATGGACACAGTCCCTCCACACCCCTGGGCAGATTTCCTGATCCACTGTCCAATGGCAACTGCAGCTGGCATCTCACAATTTCACAGTGGGATTTCTCCCATGGTCTTGACCTCTGTAGTTGCCTGCAGTGGCTGATATCTCCCTTTGAGGCAGATGGGATTTATCAGTCTTGACTCCTCATTTTGTAGGGTTTAGCCATATTGGGTGTACTCTGCTGAGAACAAGAGCCATCCCACACACACCAGTGACCTGGCAGAGCAGGGCTGACCAGCAGCAATGGTACTGAGTGACTTTACTGCTGGTGTCTGGAGAACACCCACCATGGAAGGTGCAGTCCTTTATCTCTGCAGTTAGTCACTAATCTTCATTTACAACCTTTCCAGAGAGGCCTTATCACCCACTCTCAATGCACAGGGCTCCCCAGCGCAGCCACACCCCAGAGCAGCTCTGATAAAATCCTGGTTATTGTTTATCTCCAGTCTTTCTCCAAACCACCAGACTGGAGCAGGCTAGGGCTGTGCTGCCAACCCCAAATACAGAGAGGTTCAAAACTTGTTTCCAGCAGTCATCCATCTAATCAAATCATCACTCCACTTTAAAAAACATGGTATATAACTGCTGCTCTCCTCTTTGTACCCAAATCCTAAACCTCACATTTTTGTTGTAGAGATTCAGTCAATGGAGTCAGGCAGATTAAAAAAAATAAAATGAAGAAAAAAGAAAGCAGTTTTTTGCACATCACATCAAAAAGCAATCGTTCAGTGACACTTGGTTTGTGAAAGATTTCCTTCAATGTTAGTGCATTACTAACCACTTTTCCATTCTGCCTGAGCCTCTGGAAACAATTGAAACCTGAGAAAACACATGGGATATGTCCTCATTTTCTATTATATTTTCTTAATAGGATGGCAGGTGAGTCAGAGTTGAGACTTCATGTGCACAGGAAGTCTGTGGATCCAACTTTACTCATCTACAAATAACAGTAAGGCAGAATATCAGGAAGGAAATAAATGTAGGGCTGATTATTAAGAGATCCTATATTTCTGTACATCTCCATGCAACCTTAATTCCTTCATTTCAGTCTCCTTGTCCATACAGATGGAAACAGATCACAGTAACATTGTAGGGACTAATTATTTAATGTCCTTGCTTTGCCTTTGAAAATGTAAAGCTCTCCACGCCCACCAGTTGAGGAGGGTGTCCAAAGGGATTTACAGAAGTACTTAAGCAGGGTAAATGCCTACGTCCCACTGACTCTCAAAGGCTTCCCATAAACCTGACACTATAAATGGAGTAGCAGTAAAGGAGAATGCTGTCCCCCCTTCTCTGTACTGGCCAGGAGCTGGAACAGCTCTGTTCCAATGACTACAGTTTAGTCACAGGCAGCTCCTTGCTCCTGGTTAACACGCTGATCTGAACTTGGGTACCTGTCTGCTTCAATGTGTTCCAGGCCTCAAACCAACCCCTAAAATCAACAGGAAGCTCAAACCCTTCAGGGGCTGCTGTGCAGGCAGGGTTTGTTACCTGAGTGAGAACAAGGGCTGAACCCAGTGCTGGGCACCACAAAATGGACACACAGAGTGACGATGACATGGTGCAGAGGGACAACCTGCCAGGTGCTCTGCTGGATCTACCACTTGTTTGCATCTCCTTGGATTCTCTGTTGCTCTGAAATGACTGGCATGAACAGAGGCCAACATGCAGGACTCCCCCCAAACCAGAGCCAGCAATTCACTGACCAGAGCTTTCCTGACTGCATAAAGCCGCTGTTGCAACAGGTTGCATTTCTTCTATTACATTCTAATTAAGACATTGTTTCTGGGCTGCTTTCACCAGCAGCTCAGAGACCTTGTAAGGAGGGTTCAGAGATAACAAAACTAGGCAAGTTCTTCCAGTCAGTACTGCTGGTCAGCCCAGTGGCTCAGCCTAAAATGACCAAAGGTGTGTGTGAAGAATCAAAGACCCAGCTACAACCAAATGCCTCAAGTACAAATACAGATGAAGGTCAGCTGCCCATAGGTATCCACTCTTTCTTGGGTAGGTTTTGCAGTTCTCAATTGAACTGTCCATAATGTGGCAATTTTGGGCCACCTGCACCCAAGTGACCTGGTATCATGTGTCTAACATAAGCCTTACCCCTGGATGGAACAGAGGATGGACCCTACCAGCAGTTAGGAGTTGGAAACCTCGTTTGTCATCAGAGATGCAAAGTGAAGGATAAAAAGAAGAGGCTTAAATTACTTTGAACTGAACTAGAGAAATTGGCTCGTGCAGAATGCAGCACCTGCTTCGCTCTCTGGTAGGCTCTGCATCTTACCAGGAGCAGAAAATGGTAGAGCACAGGGGTTTTTCCCTTGATTATTGCATGTATCCAGGTGGAACTTGAATTTTACAAGTCTTCAAGCCCAAATTGTCTTAGGAGCTGTCTGTTTGAAAGAACACATTTCTCTTTGCACATTTCGGTCAGCACTGCAATCAAGGGAGCCACATATGCTGGATCCTATTCAACTTAATAGATAGAAATTTGGCAGTCAAGTGTTCTCCATATGGGGATTTCAGCTGTAGAAAAGCTTCTGCCTTTGCTATAAAATAGACTGGGGAGTGTTCCTTTCCAGAGGAAGCTGCCTCTTCATCTAGATGGTTGAGGAGCACTGAATTCAAAAAGTGAGCTGGCTCTGCATGTGGAATTAAGCACAAGATTTAAAAAAAAAAACCATCCAACATTCTGGCTTTCAAAGGGTGTTTGGGATGTTCCCCTGAAATTCTGAGGAGTTATTACCCATTTCTTCTTGACTGTATTTTTAGTTTAGATTTTATCATGAGCACCAAGGGAAATAGATTGTCACATCCATCAAACATAACTGGTAATGAATAAATGTGTCTTTCCAGTCAATGAAGGAACTGTGAAGGTTCAGAGTATTAATGGAAGATTCAACAATCTAACAATAACCCAACAAATTATTTCACCAAACAAAATTATACTGGGATAAATGTACAAACACATTTTCTCAATATGGTGCAGGTATAATGCCTCCATTGTACACCCTTATTTCCCATCAAAACCAAGAAATTCAGCCTGAAATAATTAATTTCTGTAGGCAAAGCCTAACATTTCCATAGTTGCCAAAGGGAATCAAAGAACAATTGTAAGGACAGGGAAAAAACCTCACAATGAGATTGCTGGGAATAATTCCAATAGCATGAAATTAATGTAAATCACAAATAGCTCCTGTGAAGCTAAAGTAAGGATCTGTGAGAAACCAGAATCAAGTCCAATAAGTTAAGTATGAATCAGTGAGAAAAGAAAAACAAAAGCATTACCACAACAGAGAGATTTAATAACGTAGTAAATTAATATTAACACTGAATGATCACTAAAGGAATAAATACTTCCCTAGTAATATTCAAGTCATATGGTAGTAGTTTCTTGCAGGAATGGTATAAATCATAATGATTATCTTGTCTCAGCAAATCCTATGGAAGCTACTCAATCCAAATGGATCCCACTAAAGCCTTCAGAGGATGCCTCTTTCTGAGCTGGGTTACCTGGAATAATGGATGCTGTCCTGATGGTTATCAGCCATAACAGACACATAGAAACCTACCTAGACTCTCTTAACTCTCCTGCTCCATCACTCTAAATGTGTGCAAGTCTCTTTTCTTAAATGGTTTTGTGGCAGCTTCTCAAGGAAGAATAGCCAGGGGCACAGCGTGGCTTGCACAAAGCAAGCAATTACAATTATTTCTCTGCTGCTTTTACATAATTGATATTATTAATGTTTTTAGGCTCAAAATTAATAAAAACCACATGGAACTCATTGGAGGATATGTTCTTCATGATTTGGGCTCATTAAGAGAACTGAAAATATTACACTTAACTAGTTTATTTCAGACAATGGTGCACTCTTTGAAGGTGTTTGTCTTTCCAGCACAGGATGGCATGAATTAAAATGTGTAGGATGTTCTGAGATTCCTGTGTTTTCTCAGGAACCCTGCTTTGCTGAGGCATTGGCTTTTGTTGTCTAAATGGGCTCAGATACGTCATTCTTATTACCAAGGCTTATTTAATTCATTTACTAGGTCATTGCTTGGGATAATATATGCAAATTGTACATATTAAGAGTGATATGAATTACATCAAGCATTGCCATTTATGTTGAAAATTCATCAAACGTTAATGTAAAATCTATAAATAGAAAGAATAAAATAATAATAAAACCTGAGTGTGCTGCAAGCATAAAAATGAAGACCCTTAACTGCCCATTTATTAAGCAAATAAGGACAGTAGATCCTCAGCCAGGGAGAAAACAGACACCAGAAAATGACTGTGTGCCACACTGACACTGATAACCATTTAAATCAGACCCCCAGGATTCTGACAGGGCATGTGCTGGTGAATGAGGAAATGAAAATTCATGTAATAAAGGAATTCCAACAACTGTGCTGGTTAGAAAGTGGTAGGAGAGATTCAAAAAATAAGCCCCCGGATTTAGTCTTTATGACAAAGCTAATCACAGATTGCTTGGGCACTCCACCAAACAGTTGGGGAAAACTGTAAAGCCAAGAGCAGTGTTTGATATCATTTTGAGCCTGTATTTCATAATTCTGTGATTCAAAGGTTCGTGTTGGCAGGTACAGCCAGGGATGTTACTGGCTAGTCATAAAGTGCTCTGAATCTGCAACAAATCATTTTTCTCATTTTGTAAGAACAAATAGTGACTTATCATTCTAGTATCTGGTGAAGAAACATCCAGAGAATCTCGTATATCCCCACATAATTTGGCATAACTGGTAGGCTTTTCTAAAACAGAATAACTGAATAATAATGAAGGCCATTAATGATTAGGAGCATTAGAGTGAAAAATCAGCAATATACTTTCTTGTACTCATTGGCTGCTTATAAGACCAGAATTTCTGTGGGAATCCTGCACATTTATTAGTTGGGGAGAAAATATCAGGGTAAGTTATTTGAATTTTCACTCTTAGAAAAAAGTTCTCATTGTGTAGCCTGAATTTTTACACTTCAGAAATACAGCCAACATCTCCCTTTTTTCCTAGTGATTCATATACCGTTCCCCTACTCAATATTTTAAATCAAGCTCTCCTTTTCCCATACATTGATAACCATTAACACCATCCATACATTCTTTCAGCAATCAGCCATTGCTGTTCTGCATGTTAATTTTGCTCTTATGGCTGCTGTTTTAAATGAAGCCATTTTTAGTTTTCTTTAAAATTCCAGATGCCATTCATTTCTTTTATCAGCCTCTAACAGAAACCATACCTAGAGCCTTCTCAATCCATATTGCTGGCCTTTATAAATCTCAATCATAAAACAGTGAAGTGATGCTTAACATCTGCTCATCCTTGTAACAGAGAGGGGGAAAAGGCCCCACTCCTCCAATGGAAGCTGCAGATTTCCCAGACAGCCTTGTGTAGTTCTGTGCTCTGTGTTGCATAAGCAGAATAATAAATCACTGGCACTTAATTCCCCCAACAAACAAGTTTATATGAGCACAGTCTTCTCATATATGAGCTGCTCTTGCTGGTTTGCATTTGCCCATTTTGAAATGCACCATTTCATCACCACAGAAGGCCAAATCCTGCAGTGCTGGTTTATTCCTAATAAATACCACTTCTAAAAAGTCTAACTTAGATCCAAGTTAGTGACATTACCTGGATAAGATAATTAAACACAAAGCAGGTAGCCTCCCTCCTTCTCAGCCAGACTTGTAGGGTACATGCCCAAGTCACAATTGCAAAGTGTTATACAAAATATATTGAGTATATTTCTAGGTCAAGAAAGACCACATTCCTTTGGTTGGGTTGATTACATTTGGCAGGTACAATAGGAAAGAGAACCAATTTTACTGATGCTTGGACAAACCCTAAAGCACAGAACAAAAATTCTATTCCTGCACTTAAATGTGACAGGATATATGATTGTGCTTTATATGGAAATTCCATTTTTAAATACTTCATAAAGAGGAATAATTATTAATGTGTCCATTAAAACATTAATAAAGTGTTACAAACTGCTATTTCTTAATAGACTGCTAGGGTGGTTTCTACTGCCTCTTCCCATAGACTTTGCTTTCTTCCCTACAATTCCTATTGCTGCTGCTCAGTTTATTAACCCCATGTAAACAAAACATTAAAGCAAAATGTTACCAGATGTTTCAAAGAATCTATGAAAACCCTCCCTTAGGTTCTTTAGGCTTGAGTCATTAATCTATAAATTCTTTAGTTTCTTTTCTACTTACACATTATAGGATTTTTCCAAAAGGATTTGGTACTCTCCAAGGTAAAATCTTGCTTGCCTATTAATGCATGAAATCTCACTAAAGTCACTGAAACTACTCGTGTGAAAAGACATCCTCAAGTTCATTATGGAAAGATTGGCCATTTGGGCTTAAGGAAACTGTACACAAAGCACCACGGCAGAGAGAAGTAGTTTCAGTCTTCCTCATCTACATGCAAAGCAAATTCTTCCACCATTTGCTTCCAATTTGATAACTGAGCAAAAGCATAATAATAAATAACTCAAAAGAGGAAGAAAAAATAAAAAGTAATTTACTTTAATAAACCACAGCTTCAGCCCATGGGTACCCAAGGATCTATTTCTTGTGCCACCCCACAGGGAAGGGAGGAGCTGCTGGGGACACCTCCATCCCCTCATCTCACTGCAGCCACCTTCCCCAGCTGTGGATGCCTGGATGGTGCAGAGCACCTCAAGAATTGGAGGAAAATTTAATAGAAGGCAAAAGAAAAGCCCAAAATAAAACAGAATATAGATATTCATAAAGGGGCCCAACACAGTTCTGTTTCCCAAGGAGGAAAACCCAGACCAAGACCCCACAGCCTCTCTTCCAGGCTGCCTAGAGGAAGGACTGTGCTTCCCAAAAGATGGCTGAAATGGCTGGGAAATGCTGAGCCTTCCACATAGGAACTAAAAAACTGAAAAAGCTGCTTCCTGTTGGCAGGCTCCCAGCAGAAGATACTGGCAGTCCTGTTCCCTTCCTGTCCCCTCCCCTGCCTTCCCTGCAGGCTCAGGAAGCTGCGGCTCCGGGCTGCACCAGGAGACTCTCCCTGTTCCCATGGCCAGGAGTCTGCAAGGATTTTGGCATGGCTGTGTTAACCCTTAGAGCAGAGCTCTGCATCACAAAAAATCCTTTCTAAAACCCTGCCCACAAATTAAAACGATGAGTAACTCCATGGGGGTGTGAAGCAACACCCCACCTACTTTATTTAATCTCTAGGTGCCACATCACCCCAGGATCACCTCAGGCTGATGTCACATCCAGCTGCTATAAAATGCTAAAAACATTTAGCGTGTGGCACAGGATGAACCTGGGAAACCTGGCTGTGGGCACCATTTCTGACCCTGACCTGCACAGGAAAGCTGCCGTGGTGCCACAGCAAGGAGACAGCAGGGACTGGGGGCTGTAAATACAGACTGCACAAGGAAAGGCTCACACATCCCTCTGGAGTCCTCAGCTGGAGACAACTGCCCAAGAAATGAGCACTGCAAAAGAGAAGGTGCACAGGGAAAAAAGCAAATTGCTTGGACAAAAATTAAAACAGTTACCATATGGAGAAAGTGTCATCAAAACTACCAGACAAGACAGCAAGAGGCCGGCACAAGCAGTTCTGGGGAAAACACTATAAAATAGTAATTTAATAAAAAATTGTCTCCTCTGTATATGTTAGTAGGGATTTTAGCATTTTATGGCAAAAGTAAGGTGGAGAAATTTTGACAAAATTCCAGAAAAAATTGGTTAAAAAATATATTAACTTCTCTTTAAAATTCATTATATTTTTTCCTTAAAATATATGTCCACTAACTATTCATATCTCTTCTAAAATCCAAATATTTACTGTATTTATTAGTATCTAATCCCAGTCTCACCAAAACTGATGGAGATTTTGCTGAGCTTTCTCTTCATTGATGCAGAACCTCTTGCAGAATATTCTCACTTTTTTCCTAAGAAAAGTTTAAGCCCTAGTCTAGGACACACCTGAACATCCATATATAAATAGTTATGATCTACTCAGTTATGGGGAGGTTTAAATTTTGATTTGGAGAACAAGTACAACAAAAACCCTGAAAAAAGAGGAAATAGCTTGTTATTGCCTATTAAATTATTTCACTATTACTGGTCTCATACAAGGTAATTAAGTAAACTTTTAAAAGTTTATTAGACAGATTTGCTGCTCCATCCATCTGAGCAGGGGAGAGGTTTTAAGAACGTGAAATCATTTTTTTCATTAAAAGCAGAATTGTATCCTTGTCCATACTCCCACTGATGAAGGAAAATTCATGGTAAGGTTTAAAAATCAGTGACTTGCTTCGTGGAACAGAATCTGGCCATCTGAAGTGCCTCTGACCCTGTGGCAGAGTTTGAGCCACACTTTAAACCCAGCAGCCCTCCTGAGCTGGGGGCAGCAGTGCTATTATCCATGACAAGGCTGCAGCAATGAAACCACGGGAAATCTGGCACAGGGCCCGGAGCTGGGCCGGGCTGTTGCAGCCTGGGCTGACACTGATATATTCTCTGCTTTCCTCACAAGGGCTCTAGGTTTTCCTGGCTGCAGCAGAGCCCCCACAATGCTGTGCTCTGCTCTGGAAAAGGCTGATCCTCAGCAATGAGGGGCGGTGCAGCCAGGAGCTGAGCATGCCAGAAAGGATCCAGGATCACTTTTTATCACTGATATGGTGATTATTGATCAAGTGATTATTGATCAAGAGGAGCCTCAGGACACATCACTTTTCTATGCAATGACAACCTAAGTTCAGGGGATGGACATCAATGTGCATTTGGAATATAAAAATAAAGTGTCACAGAATGAATGAGGCCTTCATCAGGGACTGAGCCATTTGTTGGTGAGGGGAGACTCAGACACTCAATATGAGTGATAAGCAAATTCCATTTATTGAAGAGAGTATCAGACACTTATACAGCGAGCAATAAGCTTATGAATATTCTGTAAGCTAAGCAATCTATTGGTTAAACTATACCATCAACTCTTTCTCATTCCTTAGGGGTTACATCTCTCTTTTCTCATGTCTCTTTCACTGTTTGTTATCCTACCACAGCTAGGCCCAAGGACATGCTATCAACACAGGTGCAGGACTTGGAATTAGCCATGGTTTTGTACTTTTCCATTTTCTAGCAGCTAAATTCCCAACAATAAAGCACAGTTGAATAATGCATCATGATGCTTTTTATCAAAGTTTTTCTTTTTTTAAAAAAAAAGAGACGTAGGAAAGCAATTATAAGCTATTTTGATGGGCTCATAATCATCATTTTCCACAGAAACTTCAGAGCCTGTCAATGGAATATACAGAAATATCTGAAATGCTAATTGTCACTACATAATTGCTACAAGGCTGAAACGTGTTAACTAGGAACTATCTGGGCACTCAAGCAACCACATCTTCGAAAATAATGCAGAGAAGGCACTTCAGTCCCCTCTGCCAACCTAATCAAGTACTGTGCAAAGAAAAACATGACACCAGAGTCAGATGAACCCAGCAGCTCTGTAGGCACACACTGCAGAACAGAATTTATCTAAACAATGGTACAATTCTGCTTTAAGGAAAAAAATCATTTCACATTCATTAAAAAACAACCCTGCTCAGACGGATGGGCTGGCAAATTATCTGTCTTAAAAATTTTTAAAAGTAGTTTTAAGAACTGGGATTTTTTTTTCTCCCAAGCAAAATCAAAGGCTGAGAAGATGCAGCTACTGTTTCCAGATCTACTTATGGGACATAAGAAAAAGAGATCCTTAAGCAAAAATACATTGTTAGCATTAATTATAAATATGTTGCAGAAATCTGAAGAACTTTTCTAATAACCAGTGAAATTCTGAAAGAAGTTTCTAATAGGAGAAATGGGAAAAGGGAAAATCTAGTTGGATTTTAATTCTATGTTTTTATGGAGCTTTAGCAGTGAAGAGGAGCACAAATAATGTACTCTTCTTGTAAATAAATTACTTGCTAATATGTCAAATGGACATCAATTTGTTATTGGTAACTTTATGCAACTTCTAAAATTTGCAGCAATTTGAAAAATTAAAAAATAAAACTACCAGGAGACACAACCTCCCTTTACCTTCATAGTTATTTCTCTACACTGGACAAGTTACTCCCCAGCAAATGTGTTTTCAGTTCCATTTCTTTCAAATACAAAAACTCTCAGTTTAAATATGATCATCACATAGATTTGAAAAGAAATTATAATAAAAAATACCATCCTTTCTTTTATTCAACTACCTAAGAACAGAAATTACTACTAAACAGAAAAATTTCCTGGCTAACCTGAGGGGGTGGGTCCTTGTCAGGTAATCACATCACACTTACATGACTGACAAATGTTCAAAGCAGTAGATTACCCAGGAAAATACAATCCTTGCTATTTAAGGTTCTAAATGTTTGTTTAAAGTGAATATCTTCTCAAGAAAAATGAATTTTTTTTTATATCAACCTACACTTCTAACCACAGAAAACTGTAGAGTCTTCATTTAATTAGAAATTATCAACTTCTTGCACAATTGTGAGTCTGTCTTGCAATGTCATTACTAAATATCTTTGCTATTTTGCTTGTTATTTGTAGTCATTCTTGAAATCTCTGTAATTAGTTATAGAGTGACTAAATGTCAGTGTGTTCCATCTGATATCTGTCTCCTGGGGTTGGATTTCCCGGCTGCGTTGCTCCTCCAGTTGGCAGCCAGGCTGAGTGAATTCAGGGATTCCATTAGAGTGGCAGCAAAATATAAAGAACAAAGAATGGTTCACTCATTGATTTCCCATTATTTTCCATCAGATTGAAATAGTACACTTGGCTACTACCACCAAAGAGACCTTGTTTTATTCTGGGTAACTCCTATTTAGATTGATTTGCCCTAAAATAGAATTTTTATAATTGCTCTTTCCTGTTCTAAGTGTGCCTTTAGAGAAGAATTCCCAGCGTGGGAGGAGGAACACCCACCATACCTTTATGAGAATTTGCAGTTGTAGAGTTCAAAACCCCCACCAGAAAGGGACATAGGAACCAAACTCCCATAAATGTGCTGAATTCCCAAGGAATGGGCACCTGCATTGTTTGGAAATAGATGTTCAATTAAAATACTAACAATGAACCAAAATCTACTACTATATTTCAAATATAGCCATTGGTAGAAGACCAATCCACAAGTCAGAATGAGTAGAGATATCTTTATTTATTTTGGTGTGCTCCGTTTATTTTTGGTAGTTTGTTTGCACTTTTCTGGCAATACTGGCCAGGAGTATCAGACATCCACACTCTCTAATTTTGGTAGCACTGGATAACTAGAGAACTGAACACACTGCAACTGAAAAGGAATCCAGTTTCATCACCAGAACTGAGTGAAACACATAAAATAGACAAACTGCAGGAAGAAAGAAAATGAAATTCAGTTCTTCTTTCAGTTGCAGTATCCTAAGGCAGAGATTCCAAAACACGATATGTCACCAGCTGCATGCAACAAGCACAGCAGAAACTAACCCCTGCTTGCTCCCTGCTCCCTGGAGGGCAGTGACCAGTAACAGATGCACACAAAGACTCTGAGAGCATTCCCCCAGCAACCTGCACAGCTCCTGGCAATCTGCAGGCTGGGGACTTCCTGAGCTGGAGGTTACATCAGCATCTTCCTGTTTAGTAGCCCTCAATGGACCTTTCTTTCATGAATTGTCTAATCATTTTTTAAGCCTATATATATTTTGGCATACGAAACATCCTGTAGCAGTGGATCCCATGACTTAATTGTGTGCTGTGTAAAATGAGTACTTCCTTTAGTTTGCTCTCAATCTGCAGCACAACCAGATTATCTGGCGCCTTGGGGGTGCTGTGCTCAGAGAAATGAACATTTCCATCACTGCCTGGCCATTTAAAACATCAGTGCCAGGATTTCTGAGCAACCTCTTTCCACACTGAAGAGCCTTAAGACTGTTTTTGTCTCTTCCATGGCCATTCACAGTTGACCATTCCAAATATCTCTGCCTTTCCTAATTCTATATTGATTTTTTGGAGATGGGGCTGGATATCTGGGCAGGATGGATGGATGGATGGATGGATGGATGGAGGGATGGATGGATGGATGGATGGATGGATGGATGGATGGATGGATGGATGGATGGATGGATGGGCTGAGGCCAAACACAGGAGGTTCAACCAGGTGAAGTGCCAGGTCCTGCCCTTGGGTCACAAAACCCCTGTGCAGCTCTCAAGGCTTGGGGAAGAGTGGCTGGAAAGTGCCCACTGGGAAAGGACCTGGAGGTGCTGTTTGGCAGTGGCTGAACATGAGACAGCTGTGCCCAGGTGGGCCAGAGGGGCAATGGCACCGGCTTGGATCAAAAACAGCATGGCCAGCAGGACCAGGGCAGCGATTGTCCCTCTGTGCTGGCACTGGTGAGGACACACCTCGAGTGCTGTGTCCTGTTCTGGGCCCCTCCATTCAGGAGGGACATTGAGGGACTGCAGTGGGTCCAGAGAAAGGAACAGAGCTGGGGAAAGGGCTGGAGCATGAGCCTGAGCAGGAGTGGATGAGGGATCTGGGGGGCTCAGCTTGGAGAAAAGAAGGCTCAGGAGGGATCTTCTGTCTCCGCAAATCGCTGAGAGGAGAACAGAGCCAGGTGGGAGTCGGGTTCTGCTCCCAGGGAACAAGGAACAGGATAACAAGAAACAGCTTCAAGCTGTGCAAGGAGCATTTCAGACTGCACATCAGGAAGAATTTCTTCACTGAAAGGGTTGTCAAGCATTGGGGTGGCTGCCCAGGGTAGTGGTGGAGTCAGCAATCCCAAAACTACCCAAGGAACGACTGGACATGGCACTCAGTGCTATGGATTAGTTGACAAGCTGGAGTTGGTCAAAGATTGGACTCGATGATCTTGGAGGTCTTTTCCAATCTCAATGATTGTATGACTCTGTTCTATAAACATAGAATGTAAATGTGCCATTGAGTACACCGGCATACAGCAATTTTTATAGCATTTCCCATTTCCTTACTAATTATTCCAAATAATTTTTTAGCCCTTTTCACTGCACCAAAGCACTGAGGTGCATTTTCAGAGAACTACTCATGTCCAAACACCTCTCTCTGTTTTAATTTTGACTAAAATATTCTAAACTAATTTAACACCAGAAAACCTGATCAACTCACTGTTCCTGATCAATTCTTTTGTTCAGCTATGAATGCATTAAATAGAGAAGATTCCTAACCCAGATGTCTGGAAGAAAGCACCAGTACTCCTTCTGATGAAAAATGAGAAAATTTATTTCATCTCTGTTCTAGCTGCTTCTCATTTTGATTTATTGTAGCATCTCCCCTACCAGCACCTGAACACAAGGCAGGTCTTCAGCCTTGGCACCATAAAAGAAAAGCAAACTTTCCTCCAGAGTGAACACCAGTGCAAATAACTCTTTCAGCTTTTTGCTATGTCATTCTTCATGCATGTGTATTTTACACATATATTGGCTGTGCGGCTCCTCTGGCAGAATCTCTTCTCTGGAGAAATGGTTTTTTTTCTTCAAGAATTTTATGCCTTTAGCAAGTTGTTCCTCAAAATCTTCTTAGGTCTGTCCATGGTTTTATATTTATATATGGTCTGGTTTTATATTTAACCAGTCAAGGTTATGCTCTTTTTCCACCTCCCATTTTCAGCCAGATGCTTTTTCATTTATAAAAGCCTACTTTTGCTCGACTATTTAACTTTGCTGCTCCTTCTTGATAGTGGTATATATTTACTCAAAGCCTCTAAAATAGCATAACAGCCCTAAGAAATATTTACAAGCACTACCACTAACTCAGTCTATAATACAGTTATATATATATACACATTACTTTGAAACATGCTTTTTAATGCAATGAAAGTATAAACAAGGCATTCTATTGCTTGTACTAGAAAAATAGCATTGTTATTAATTTGGGAGGGGTTTTAACATGGACATTGAAACACTTGCAACTACCTAACAAGAAGATTAGAGACCTGAGGCATACATCACCAGGAATGGAAACTCACATCCAGCATATTTATTCCCTGAGACTCTGTAAATGAAAAAAAGGTGTCTTCCCTCATCTTCTTTGGTGAATTATTGATTAGCTCTGCCTCAGAAGTGCCCATTTCTCTCCACTGATTGCAGGGAGAGTTTGGATAATGAGCTCTTACATTGACACCTATGTTGTAGATATTTAAAACTGGCTAACATAAATCCTGACAAGAGGAAACTCAGTTTGACTCTTTACTACTCACTCTGTGCAGGCAAGGAAGATGACACAGTGTGGGAAAAGTGGCATTCTGTCTCTACTATTAGAAGATACTTCTGTACCTGGAGTGATGGTCTGCATCTTCTCACAGATTTAAAAAGCACTGCAAAACAGATTTAAGTCAGTTTGCTGCTGGGCAGCCACCTGAAAGAAAGGCCTGGTGCTGCAGAGAGCCCAGAACGATGTTTCAACAAGAGATGGATTTTCAACCTGTTAGTGGAAACCTGGTAGTGATTATTTATTTTAGAATTGTAGAGCCTGGACTCCTTGATCCTCATGATTTTCAGATATACAGCCAGGGCACAAGATTTCATTAACTGCCACTGATGTGGAATTTATATTTCCACCTGTGGCCACAGCATTTATTCTCACCATTGTATGGGGAAGTGGCCCTTGGCCATTCCCAGCTTCTTAGCTAAGCAATGTAAAACTACAGTCAGCAGGTTCTCTGCCAGTTTTTCCCAGCTGTAACTCTAACTGGAGCTGCTTTTGGCACTGACCTTTCCCATTACTTGCAAACAAGGTCAGCATTTTTTGTGAGCCTTTTACATTACTCTCCTGCAGACCAGTGTGCCTCTGGTTTTGCCCCCTAATGTTTGTCATGTTGGCAACAACTGCGCTCTTGAACCCAAGAATGGAAGTCTTGCAACTGGTGAAATTGAGGAATATATCTTTCTTTCATGGCCACTTTCCAGATACACTTCAAAGACAGGTCTCCTGAGGCTTCCACCATCAGAGACTTTGAGCACCTATGGAGAGTAAGAGAAGCTGAAGGTTGCTATAGAAATTGCTGTATTAACTACTGTTCGATGGATTGCATCCTCTGTCGGATCCCCATTCTCCTCAAATTGAAAGCAGTGGCTGAACTGAACTGCAGCGTTATTTATTTGTGGGGAAGGGTAAGATTCACAGGAAACCCTGGACAAGCTTGTAAATAATTTTTCTGAGATAAATGAAATATGTCATTTGTCCTTAATGATCTCTCTCTGCCAGCACAGAAAGACAGCAAAATAAAGCACTTTGCAACATATCAGTGGAAGTGACGAAATTTTCTTGTCATCCTCAAGAGAATACAACAGAACAAAACACACAAAATACAAAAGAACTGCTCCAGGTGCTAGCAGGTTCCAGCTGTCATTGAAAGGTTCTCATGATGTGGAAGGCTTAGGAGGCACATGTATCTGCAGGACTGGAGACATTTACCTTCTGTAAATATCTGAATCCTTTTACCTCTGCAGTTCAACTCTCATTTTTAGTCTAGATGATCCCATGGAAACATCACCATTTGTGACTTGTGCATTTGCTCATTGCTCTGCTTTTCCAGCATACCCAGTCCAGAGTCTCTCAATCACACGTTCTCTCTCCAATATTATGTTCTCTTTTCTACACACACCCACTATAACATTAAAGCCCAGCATCCAGTGCCTGCAGTTCTGCTCTTCTCTCACAGCATCATTCCCATCAAACACAGGCAGCAAAGCAGGAGGCACAGGCACACAAAACAGGTCAAGAGAGGAATTGAAAGGAACAAGACCTTAGAAGTCTATAAAATGCCTGACACTACTGCCACTAAATAATATTGAGATTTAATTGCAACAGTTTTATGCGTTTGAAAAATAATGTGGACACAAAGCTTAGCGTAAATCCTGCTTCAAGACTGGGTTTTGTGTATGCATGACTTTGAAATATTTAACATTTAGCAAACTTTTATTGCAATTACAATGGGGACACTGAGTCAATATTTGCATCTTTTAGATCAAATCCAAATTCCTGATATGAACATTTTCCACACCATTTCAGGTAATTTCAGAATTTTTTGTCCTGTTCTTTAAACACACTGGTATCAACAGCCTTCCCTAAAGTGGTCCATGAACTTCCAGTCATTACCATTTGCTAATATCATCTAGACAAGGTCAAACCACGCCAATATTTTACCATGTGGGGCCTATTATTGCTGATCTTCTCTCTGAGCAAGCAGGCAAAACTCAGAAGTTGGATGAAATCCAAATCTTTCCAGTTTTAAATAAACTTTTCTGTTTGCCATGTTATTCAATAAAATGTTCCCAAAACAATGGTTTTGTAAGGTATAAACAAGTTAGGCATTTAAATAATTAAGTTTGAATGGAGGAACAGAGAATATGTGAAAGGGTCATGTCTTAAGTCAATCAAACTAAGACTAATCCTTAATTTTAGTGCTCAGAGAAACTCCCAGCTTCTAAACAAGATCAAAGTTCAGTTATGCTAAATGATCTGAAGGGTCTTTGCCCTTTACAATTTGCAGTTCTGTAATGGGCAGAAGTACAAGGATAAACCAACCAAAATCTTGCACATTGCCTGCCCTTGTAGCATAATTTATTAGCAAGTTTTTCTCTCCTTATTTTCCCATCCTCCTTTTTGATCCAGATGAGAAAGCTGGGGGTTGCTGGGTGGACATGGGCCTAAAGAATTCCCCTGGCTGCTCTTTTTATCCCCACAGAGCAGCCAGGTACTTCCACTGGACTTTGTCCTCTGTCAAAGAAGCCACAGGGCTATTTAGACATTTTCTGAGTAATAAGCCATTAGTTTGGAGTTTTTATTGTAGAAAGAAGAAAAATATAACAACCTTACCTCTCCACAGAACTTTTTCTCCCCATCCCATCAAACTGCCTGCTCTTAAAACCTGGGAGACTGGCAGTGCCAAGCCACAGCCAAAGCATCCAAGGCAGAAATAATGGCAGTGAAGATTGGATGACATTAGTATTTTATGAGCTACAACAGGAGTTTGTGATGTAACATTTCTTAAGCACATCTTGTGATTGTATCATCAATGGAATCAGAACCTTTTCTGTTTGCAAATAAAGAAAATTTACCCCAGTGGAACAATCTACATAAATTCTTATGCACAACAGAAGAACCACATAAAGGACCTAAATTGGCCTCACACAACCTAAGGTGCTGTGCTGGCAGTTGCACAGAGCATCACTGCAGGGCAAATTTCAGCTGTGGCATGTATTTGCCTATCTTGCATCTGTGGATCTGGGCAAAGCATCCTGCACACAAATATGTACCTCAGGAAAGAGAAGAGGGAGAAAAGCTCTAGTTCCTCTTAATGCATATAGCAGTCATTTGGGAAAACCCCCAAGGACTCTGCTCTGAAAATTATTGGGCAAACGTGTCTGAGAATGTGCATTTCAAGAGTGACATTAGAAGTGAAACTGCATCCATCAAAAGGAACTGCTTTCCTGTTTTTATTTTTCTTGCCTTTCATTTTTTCAGATGTGTAAGCTAGATAATGAAAAGATATTCCAGACCATTTTAGGTATTGCTAGGATGAGGTAAGGTTGTTATCTGTTTGAAAGATAATAATTTTTCATTGTCTAAGTATAGAGTTAGTTGTCTAGGTATAAGTGGGTAGCGACGTTTTTGCTTTCCCCTCACATCCACCTGACATAGAAATTTTAACATTCTCCAAAGAGCATTCCCCATTCTCCACATGGAATTCAGCTGGGATTGGTGACTATAGCTATGCTTTTCCTTGAAAAGTTAGAGTGTGCAAAATTTAAGTTATTTTCACATGGTTTCGCATTTTTGTTCTGTTTTGCACCTGTGGAATGCAAACTAAAAACAACAACCTCATCTCATTGTAAATTTCTTAATTCTCTAGGCCACCATCTAACCAACAAATCTTTCAGAATGTAGACTAAACCCAGCAAAGCAGCCCACTGATACTGGATCTTGCAAATAAATCTCTGTTACAGCCAACAGGCAACTGAACCAATTTCATTTTGTGAGATGTAAAAACTCCTCATTCTGGAATATCAAGAACCATTATGTAAGCTAAAGTCACACTCATTTCACAGCACCAACATTCCTGATGAAGTTTCTTATATACAAAACATGACTGCTAATTTTCATGAAAAATCCAACCACCACTGTAATGTATTAGTAAAGAAACACCGACTTCTCTGAGGAATGACAACTCACCTCATCCCTCAAACTACTCTCATGTGAATTTCTCAAACTGTTTTCAGAGCTGAATTGTACTTTCAAGCTCTAAAATTTACATAGACTCATTTTTCAGGGAAAATGTATTTGTGGATTAATGAGCCCAAGGCTGGCTGCATCAGGCTTTGAGTGAAATGGATATGCCATGTGCAATCTAATATTTCTCATACCAGAATGAGGCCACTGGATTTAACCACACTTGCATCATGCAGCATTATGGAGAAAACAGCTTTTGTCAAATCAGCAGTTTTTAACTGATCTCAAAAGATTGGGGGTTTTACAGTTAATATAATAGCTGATACAAGAACAAAGATTAAACTTATTAAAAATAGAAACCTGTGTAAATATTTCTAAAACCCAAATTTAAATTGGGCAGATTGCCTGAAGTTCTCATTGACTGCAATGGAAAAGACAAATGATTTTCTTGGAAATGTGCCATTTATTAAGTGGCCCAATTCTGGGATTCTCTTTGGACTTCTGAAAGTGTCTTACATCCTTTCACAGTCCAAGGTCAGAGTTCTGATCAGCTCCTAACACAGTTAATAAAATCTCACCCAGTGAGTCTTACATCAAACCAAAAACCCACACCAGTGTTGCAGGGAATCACTTGGCACAGCCCAGCAAACAGACATGGATCTGCAACATGAAAAGCCATGAAGGTTTTCAAGCCCTCATTTCAAGGCATGGTCCTCATGAGCTGTTGTGTGGCCACACAGCAGCCCTGCCCTTCCCTTCCCATACTGAACATTACAAAATGCTCCTCAGCCCAAGCCTGAGGCTTCCAGCTGACCATCCCGCAGCAGAGATTGCCTGGAAACAGTGTGACACAGCAATGAGCTACAGAGCTGTCCCTTAGCAAGTGCAAAATTAATAAATATTATAGTTGGCAGGGGTTTTAGTTAATTCTCACTGGCCTCAGTTCTGCCTCAGGACTGGCACAGATCTTTGCACCTGCATCCAGTCAACTTACAGCAGTGCAGATCTGGCACAGCACAGTTCTGCTAAGTACTGCTAAATTACACAACATGCATTTATTTGAATCCATTTCTCATTACACAAACAGCCACCTTTGGAACAGCCCTTGCAGCATGACTCTGCCATCTCACAGATTTTCTCAGGACAAAAAAGTCAAAATAATACATCCTCTGCAGCTTTTGCACAGGGATCTGCTTTGGCATGGCACTGCCTTCCCCTGTCCCTGCCAAATGTCAGAAAAGTTTGGAGAGAGAACATTTCATTCTCTGCCATAAAAACAAAGCAACACAGAAATAAAGGAGCAGTAAAGGGAGAAGCCTGCTATCTTCCCACCTAGAGCACACTGTGATGAGGAGCTGTTGGCTGCAGCACAGCCTCCCAAATGTGGGACAGCTTTCCCAGCACAAATGTGTAACCCTAAAGAGTCTTCTACAAGGAGTAAGCCATGGTGGTTTTAGTATTATTTATTTTCTATTTTACTAAGATGCTTTGCTCTTTTTGAGTTCACATGGTGACACCTTGTGAAAAAAAAAACCAAAAAAACAAAAAAACCCACAAACTTAGAAACAAGCAGTGGGTTTATATTTCCTTTTCTTTTCAAAGACACTAATGTAAAGAACAGCATCCCTCTGGCCTGCAGGCACCTCTCCAGCCGGCAATTACAATTGAAAAGAATTACAGCTGCAATCTTATTACAGCGACCTTAGACGGTCACTGTGGTGAGAGAAGGACGAGAATCTTGTTTCTTGATCAGAAGGCTGATTTATTGATATAAGATATATCATACATTATAACTATACTAAAAAGAATAAGACGAGAGGTTGCAGAGAGCAGCTATGCCAAGAATAGAATAGCAAGAATGAATAACAAAGTTCTTTGCCCAGGGAATCTGTCCCTGAGCTGCTCCTGTGATTGGCCTTTAATGGTACACAAGGAAGATGAGCCAATCACAGGGACACCTGCTACATTTCACAACAGCTGATAACAATTGTTTACATTCTTCTTCTGGGGCCCTTTGCTTCCCAGAAGAAGGAGAAATCCCAAAGAAAGGATTTCTATGAAGAAATGTCTGCGACATCTCACCCTTCTAAATTGTATAAATTAAAAGAAAAATGCTGATGTGAAATGAACAGGAGATTTCTTCAACTGTAAAATATACAATACTAATAAATCACTAAAACAATCCTACAATCTAAAAAAATGCAAAAAACAATGCAAAGAGAATTCAAGTCCAAGCAGCTGGGTTTCAGGAACAGTCCAAGAGCTGAAGTTGTTTCTCTTGGATATCTGAGAATCCTTTTCGGTCCTGAAAACAGACTTGCTGCAAAAGTCCCATCAACAGTTATCAAAAACATATTGACAATCTTACAACTATTTCAAACAGTTTCAAACAATTTGAACAACTTTAGAATGTCCTTTTCTGGCCCTTCAATGCTTCAGTGCTTCAGAGCTGCTGCCCACTGTTTTCAATCTTTTTTATTTAATTTTTTTTTTTTTTTTTTTTTTTTTTTTTTTTTTTTTTTTTTGTGATCGAAAAAGAAAAGAGCAGCAGCAAAACAGAGCAGTGCCAGAGAAGGAAAGGCCCTGGGGGCCCTGGCCCATGATGGACCAGGAACCCCAAAATTGGCCCACAAAGGGGGACCAGGACCGGTAGGAGAAACCTCAACCCCCAGTAACACCAAGAGGCCAAATGCTGGCCCTGGCCCAAAAACTTCCTGAGCCCAACGGCCCAGGCCAAACCCATGAGGCAGGCCCTGCATTCCCACAGGCCTGCACCCTGCTGCCAGTACAATGGCAGCACGAGTGGGGACACGCTTCCTTTTCCCAAAACCACTGAGGCATGCCAGCAGCAGGGAAATAGAAGCCTTCCCCAGAGATCCCATCCGGGGTCTGGAGATGTTTGTTTCCCACAGCAAACCAGCTATGGTCTCCTCCATCTGTGCCCTCTTCCCCTGCAATGCATTGGGTTTGTGTCTCATCCGCCCCATGGCATCATCCCCACCCCCTCCGGGCTGGAGATCAGAGGCAGAGCTCTCGGGATGCACCTGCCCCCCGCCTCTAGGGCGCAAGAGAGGCGGCAGAGATGGCAGCCTCCATGGGACAATCCCCGAAAAACCACCCCCGAACCCGCCGAGAATGCTGATCTTAAAAGCAGGGAGACGGGCTGTCCCCCCAGTCAGCTGGCGGGCAGCCCCCGCTCCACGGAAGGGGAGACCAGCCGCCGGGGCCCCTGCTACAGCAACCGGTCCGGGATGGTCCGAGCTCGAACAAGCCGCCGGTTCCAGGGCAGTCTCTGACGCCGACACGGAGGACACAGCCTCTGACAACGGCAGGACTGCTGGGGCAGCCTGTGCAGGCAGCGGGGGGGAAGCCGGAACCGGGGAGGGAATCTCGCTGGATGTAGGAATGGCCGCGGGCTTTTCCGAGGGTCCCGCAGGTTCGGCGCCGTCTCCAGCACCATCCTGAACAGGGACCGTCTCGGCTTGAGGTGGCGAGGAGGCCGATGGAAGCGGCAGAGGGGCCGGAGGGGCCGGAGAGATCTTCTCCTCCGCTGAGCCGGAAGCTGGAGACGCGTCGTCGTCGCTTAGCAACTCAGCAGCCACAGGAAGTGCCTCTTCTGCATTCTCAGACTCAGGCGCTGGCAGGGGCGGGGAGGCCTGTGAAGCCGTGGGCGGGACTGCCTGGAGAGGCGGAGACGGGATCGCCTGGAGTGGCGGCCGCGCCGGTGAGGCGGGTCTTGAAGGCGGACGCAGCGCTGGCAGGGGCGGTACCAACGGCACTGGTTCGAGCGGGACCGCCCATTCCCATCCCCCCGGAGGGAGAGAAGGAGGGGGGGGAGAAGGTTCCGTCTGCGCAGGCTCCGGGGAAAGAGTAAAAAAAACTTCTTCGCTCGGCGCAGTTTCCCATCCCCCCGGAGGGAGAGAAGGAGGGGGGGGGGGAGGTTCCGTCTGCGCAGGCTCCGGGGAAAGAGTAAAAAAAAACTTCTTCGCTCGGCGCAGTTTCGCCCCCCCCCGCCGCGAAGCAGGGGGGGCCGGGCAGCCCCCACTCATCCCCCGCCGGGTCTTCTCCCGCTGAGGACAGGGGGCTGGGAAGCCCCCACTCATCCCCCGTCGGGTCTTCTCCCACCGGGGACGGTGGAAACGGAGCCTGTCCATAACAGTTAGAAATCCATTGAAAAATAGCTGCTCTCCGTTTCAAAACTGGGAAGAGCTTTAGAAATGCTGGGTAGATAAAAGGCAAAACACGTTCCTGGCCCCAGACACACTGAAAAATGGAGTTCATGCACTCCCAGACAAAAACATCCAAGGCGTACAGGACATCAGTAAAGAACCGAAAAAGCTTTGCCCATCGAAAGAACTCATAGAGATCTGTTGCTGACAGAAAAATCCCATCTTCTCTACACCATTTTTGCCAGAGGGCAATAAGTTTCTCCTCTGAAGGGGAGAACTGAACCTCTTCTTCCAAGGCATGTGTTCGCCATACCAACCGCCAACAACTACGAAGGGCTGGGTCATCAGGAAGGGAAAAGACAAAATTACCTTGTGAAAATGTCCAGCTTGCTCTGGCCAGCTCTGCGAACATCTTCCTGAAGGTGTTCCAGAAGAAGGTTCTCTTTGTGGTCAGCCTTGGCTGTGAACTCTGTCCAAATCAGGATCTTCAGTTCTTCAGCTCCTGGCTTGAATCCACTTCTGTGGTCACTTCAAAGCAACCATCACATGCTACACATACAGGATTTTACCCAGTGCAGCAATTTTGCTCCTCTGGTCTTTATCAAATTAATTTTTGCCCTGACACGAGGGGTCACCAGATATTACAGCGACCTTAGACGGTCACTGTGGTGAGAGAAGGACGAGAATCTTGTTTCTTGATCAGAAGGCTGATTTATTGATATAAGATATATCATACATTATAACTATACTAAAAAGAATAAGACGAGAGGTTGCAGAGAGCAGCTATGCCAAGAATAGAATAGCAAGAATGAATAACAAAGTTCTTTGCCCAGGGAATCTGTCCCTGAGCTGCTCCTGTGATTGGCCTTTAATGGTACACAAGGAAGATGAGCCAATCACAGGGACACCTGCTACATTTCACAACAGCTGATAACAATTGTTTACATTCTTCTTCTGGGGCCCTTTGCTTCCCAGAAGAAGGAGAAATCCCAAAGAAAGGATTTCTATGAAGAAATGTCTGCGACACAATCTAGCTGAAGAAATTGTCTTATCTGCTCCATGAATGCACCCTTGGGAGAATTCTTAAATGCTATTTTATATCCCAGGAGAAGAGTAACACAGAGACAATGATGAAAAAGGCATCTGTTTCAGATGTGTGTACTTCTAACCACGAACATGGGCCGTGTGATCTATGCCTGTGGATAGTGTGACTGTGCTGCTAATTAAAATTTTATCATGGGTTGCTCCATATCTTATTCACTGTGTGGAAGCTCAAATGAGATCCAAACACAGTCAGTCCAGAACCTCAGAATAGGTGTTTAAAAACGAGGAAGGATAGGTCATAAAATTACTCCCATTTATGAAGAAAGAAGAAAGTCTTTAAATTTATTTGAGTGCTGCCAGCTATGTCTTCCTGTATGGAAGTAGCACAGGTAGTATTTCACCAATATGGACTCTCCCAATGACAAGTAAGACAGGAGATACATTCTGAAAATAAGTTTCAAAGAAATCGATCTTGAAAATCTTCAAGAGAATTTTTCACTAACAACTTTCTTTGCAAAATACATCTCTATTTTTGTAAAGCAAGGTACAACAGAGACAGTCTGGAAGGAATGAAAATTTTCAGGCTTCTGTCTGGAGTAGCACAGGTTCAATGAAGTCTTCTGATAAAGTCATCTTCCAGCATCTCTTCCCTGCTGCTTGGTTCTTGCTCCTTGTGCTTGTACATAAGCATAGGGCACCCGAGACCTCCTTGTCCTTAAACAAATTACCCCAATCATGATTCAGCCACACCTGAATTACTAACTTGAAATCATTTCAAAATTAGCATTCTTGACGTAGTCCACCCAACTTTAATAAATCTTCAGGCAGATTTAGCTGGCTTAATCTCAAAGTCAGAAAGAAAACTGAGAGAAACAGTTTCAATGCATGTTTTCTGTGAGAGGTTCTAAAAAACCAGAGTGAGGTCCCAAGATATTTGCTCATATCCAGTCAGTCAGCGGTTAGTCAGCCAAAACACAATAAAGCAAGGTGGCATTTTCTGTTTCATTTGTCATAGACTTGGGCATAAAGATGGAAATAATTTGTTCTTCAAACAACCCCACCGATGTAAGCAGCGAGACCGGTTTTACACACATCACCTTCCAAAACACAAGGTTCTAAATCATGTCTCATCCCAGCCCCCAAAAGGCTTGGAGAAA
The DNA here is from genome assembly GCF_047830755.1 of Zonotrichia albicollis. NCBI lineage: Eukaryota > Metazoa > Chordata > Aves > Passeriformes > Passerellidae > Zonotrichia > Zonotrichia albicollis. The sequence continues at coordinate 5,297,873 of NC_133831.1, read as the reverse complement.
CAAGAGCACTCCCATTACAGACCCACCTCCAATCCCACACGTCTGCTCCGTGGTGCTAATGATCTTCAAAGGCGTGGATGGTGAATAAGTCCAGACATGCCAGGAAAGCAATCCTGGGAAGCTGAGAGTTGGCAAGAAATGACTGAATGAATAAACTGTTTTGAGGTGCCCTGAGCACCTGCATCATTCTTGTCTTCAGTTGATGATATTAGTGCTCACACTTCTTCAAAATCAGTTGTGTACACACAAAGAAATGCAATGAATTATTATTATTATTATTATTATATCTGCACTTAAAATAGTCCATTTTCAATGGTTTTGAGAGACAGTCAAATTAGACACTTCTATAAACAATACAATAATTCAGAACTGAGAAGGTTTATTGCAAACCAGGCCTGGCCTAGGGCCTCTCAGAAGATACTGGCCCCTCTGTCATCCACCAAAGGCACAGCTGAGAAGAAAACAGACCTGTGTCTGCTCTGTGCCATGAAAAACAGAGCAGAGATGGCATCAGCCCTTGCTGAGCCCTGTTGGGGAGACTGAACCCCAAGAGCTGTATGAGTTTGATGTTGTGCCCAAGCTCATTAATGAGCCTGTGTGCAGAGCTTATTTATTAGTCTACTTTCAGTCCTGTGCTGAGTCAGCTTTTTAGTTCACTTCCATCCGTGGCATCTGCATCAACTCTGCTGTTGTGGGCACCTCTTCCAGTGCATCCCACTGCTCACACATGCCTGTGTCCCACGATATCCCACAGGAACTGGTGAAAAACAATGGAATGCTCTTTTTGAAGATATATTATACAGGGCTTTTACATTCACTATTTACTAAATAAATGCTGCATACACAAGGAGCAGAGCTCTGTACCTGTGATGAATGAGAAGTATTTTCTAAAAACTATGCCTCTGTCTTTTAAAACAGAAAATATAATTCCCTGTTGCTTTCTGCTGCTGTTCTTGCCTTAATGTACATTCCCTGCCTGAGTTTTCACTTAAATATTTTTGGGGAAATGATGACATGAATTCAACTTGATATTAACGCTGCCATTTTTGTTACCAATAACCAAACAAATAACCAAAGACTATTGGTTTGAGCCACTGGGCTACAATTCAGAATATACCAGACTATTTTCAAACTCCACAACATATTTCTTGTATGATCAAGAAGAATCTACAATCTCTTTGCGCCTGTCTTTCCATCCATAAAATAATGAAATAACATTCCCTTGTCCTCTCTGTGCTGCCTTTTTTTTTGAGGGATGATTCAGCACCTATTTTAGCATGTCTCAGGTACTGTAAGTAGAGTTTCTCTGGTGGACAAGAGCCACACAAAACACAAATAAAATTCTTCCCAATGTCCTTTAGTAGATATTTTTCAGGATGGTATTATGAAAAACATATAAAGCCAGCCAGTGCATTAGGTTTTCTTAAAGTAAATTGACAATGCTGGAACTCACTCATTAAAATGACATGCTGTTATTTTTGAATAACCATCCAAAATTATATTATTTAAAAACTCTGCATTGCAAATACTTGTCAGGACTGAATTCATTGTCCAGCTCCACAAAGACAGCAGATAAGACACAGCAGATAAGAAAACTGAAACTGTGCATAGAATATTGATTGTGAAACACAGGAAGAAACAAGACAAAATGCAATATAGTATCTTAGCAAGAAAGCAGACACACAGGTATCTCTACATCTACCAACAAAAGGGAGTGAAAGTTTGTTTGTATGGATTCATTTAGTCTTCCCAATATCCTGTTCAGAAGTGTTTCCTAAGGGCTACATGTTACCACACCTAACCTCTTATACTGGGTATATGACAGACAGTCCTTGAGGTGACATCCATTTGTGTACACACAGAGAAATCTATTATTATTACTATTATTATCATTATTATTATTGCACTTAAAATATAGTTTTGGCCAATGGTTTTGAAAGACAAACAGTCAAACAGTCAAACTACACACTTCTACAAACAATACAAATCATTCACATGAAACCCCTTCAACTTGTGTGACAACTTACAGGGATCTGGCTGCTGCTTTTAACTTACTTGGGATTTGTACCAAATCGTTGAAGCCCAACTGTCTTGCTTTTCTCTCCTACAGAAAGATTTTAAAAATAACAAAACCCAGCTATGTCGCCAGCTAAAACAGTCTTCAGACTGAACTAGTTCAAATGATATGATACTTCCACTTAACTTAGCTCTCATTCTATTTTTATCTAAACCACTTCATACAATATTCAAAACATGAAAATATGATCAAATTAGAAAGTTAAGAGTACCATGTGGGAAGCTTGAAAACATGGGTTACATTACCAGGTGAAGTTTATTTCTGTCTTCTTTCCTATTCAGTCATTTTGGCTGTGTTCTGTTGTGCTACATTTTGCAAAGGATACAATCACTAACCAAGAGACATGGAGGATAAGAAGCAATAAGGGCGAGTGAGTACAAGAATGATAATTTGTGTCACTATTATCAAATTAATTAAGTATAGAGTTGGGCAGAGGGATCTAATCAGAATTTATAGCTCCACCAGATTTAAGCCAGCTGCAATGTTAGACTGATCTTATGAATTTGTCTGGATCTTTTGTTTTGAAACATTTGCCTTTTGAGTGGAGTTGTGTTGTAGAATAAAGTAACACAAAGCTGTAATCTCATCAGGATCTCTTTCCTTTTCAGTTTCTTTGCTCAACACAACAATACTAACTCAGGGCCCATCTTAGACTTGTACATATAGAAATCCTGGCTCTTGTCTTTACTCCTCTCAGCCTCTCTCAATTCATACCCCTGTAAACAGAGTTCTGCTGGCCAGGATGAACTTGAATCCAAAAGAACTACGAGATTTTTCCCATTGCTTCTTTATTTGGTCAGCATGTCTGCAGTTCTATTCATGTCTTCTTAAGCTTTGCCTTTGTCTGCCCGCCCCACTTCTCCACACCAAGCAGCACATCAGCTCCACTCTGCTTTTTGTCAACAACCAAAAGCAGCAGGTAAAGCTTTTTATCCCTAAGCTTTCTGTTAAGAGCAGGTCAGGAAAAAAGGATGCTTTCTGTAGCTGACCTTGCAAAGTCTGGAGACAAAACCCAAAGACAGAGGTGAGTATGAAGGACAGAACTGGAGGATGTTTGTAGGGGAAACAGAAGGGTTTAGGGAAAAAACCTTCCTGACCCACAGAGAGAGAGTGGAGTGTGGTGGAGGATGTGCAGGTTGGAAGAGTGACTCTACAACAGGGGGAAGGGCACAGCTGAGGAAGGCACTTGGATAGAATTAATAGGACAAAATTATCCCAAAGTCCTGTGGCTTGCACATGTCATATAATGCCACAGGAAAAGGGCCAATTCAGACTCTGAAAAGCAGCATGATTCAGGTCAGCAGATGTGAGAGATGAGCCCAGCTGCAGCACCCCAGGAACACCTCTCAAATTATCTCAAAACATTACCGGTATGTCTCTGACACACATGAAGGAGCTGCAGAAATCTGAAACTTCAAAGAAAAGAACAAGGACTCAGTGTCTTTTCAGAAAAATAGATGATTGTTTTCTAACATTCAACTCAAGATTTTTAATCTCTGAGTCTGGCAATACCAAGAATTGCCAGCATTTGTAATACCAAGAATTGCAATTTGTAATACCAAGAATTGCAATACCCCTTAACCTAGTATCAAGTACCTACTACTTGGTATTTCCCCAGCCTTGTAGCTTCTGCTTTCCTTCTTCTCTACTTCTCTTTGCTCACTGCATCAGTATTGGCATTTTGAAGCCCAGCTGGGGAACTCTGATCCTCTGCTCTGTCCCTGAAAAGTGATCACTCACTTACAGGAAGAGGTCAAGCATTTTTGTCCCTGAAGAAATCACAGCCAATGGGGGAGAAGGGAGAATTTCCCTCATTATCCAACTAAATCAAATTGAAAACCTCAGAGTTGGACTTTCCCATTATCATACTATTTTAAGAAGCACCAGACCTGAAATGAGGCTGCTGTGAGAAGGAGAGACAAGAAGCTACAAGCAGAAGCAAACAGGCCTTTCAGCTGGCAGTGGGAAGCACAGAAAGAGTGACACACACAAAATCCAGAGCCTGCTGAAATCAGAGGCTGTCCAAACACTGTCTGCTTTGGACTCAGCACACCCAGACATTTTTGCCAAAATGAATAATGATGCACTGTTTTACAAAATCATGAAAAACAAGTAGACATTGCAGATTGTGAGAGATGAAGAAAAGATAATGGCAATTAACCACAAAGAAGAGATCAGCTTCTGTGGACAAAACAGAAACTGGATTGGCAGCAGCTGGCTCAGAAATGTGCTACAGATGTACTTCAGCATTCGGCCACTGAGATTCTGTCACCAATGGCTTTTTGGAAATGAAACAAATCAATAACCAAGAAATTACACTCCACATCAGGTTCAGGGGAACTCCTCTCCCTGTGTGGAGGAGGAATACACAATCATGTCATGCTGGTTTGGGATTTCTAAACACAGAATGAAATGCCACTCATATCAGAATGCTCACAGCGTGGAATTACTGTTTAGTGTCATTTCAGAGCACATGACAACGGTATTAACAAGACAGCCATTACAACTGGCTAAGCTCCATTTGAAGTCTTTCTTTTTAACTGCCTAACAGTGGCATGTTATTTCATATTAATTAGCAGCATTAAGCAAATGACAGTGCATGGAACAGGTTCAGGGTAGGTGGGGGTCCGAAAATAAACAGCTTTATATGCAACCAGCAATCATTACTTACACAAGATCGGCCCCCAAACCATAATAACATACCAAATTTTTCAGGAAAAAAAAAGTAGAGATGTAATTGTCACTTATGGATAAATGTGTTTTGGTTTTAAAAGAGCTTGAATGACTGCAAGGGATTATGTCAAACCACGTTGCAGCTGTAATATTTAAAAAGCTCTAGCTGCAATGTTCTAGATTATAAACTACATGTGATTTCATTTTTATCATTCTGAATGGATTATGATTGAAATGAGTATGTAAAGTAATTGCCCATGTAGGCAATGCACCACCCTCCTCCGCCCCTGAGGCTCTTGTAAACAAAACAAGGTAACTCAAGGGAATATTCAGGGAATAATGTTAGTAAATGAAAAATACACCCTTTTGTCAGCGTCTGTAATTTTTCTGTATTCTTTTGCAGCCAATATCTGCAGAATCTTTCATTAGAAGAACAGTCAGTGTCTGCAGCTATGGGTTGTGGAAACTAATTATTATGTTTCTCCAATAAAAACTTTTGTTCTAAAGAAAGTCATTCAATTGCCACCTATTTTGTACCCATTTACTCTCATCATCATTTTCAGAAAAATCTGCCATGCCCAGTGAATGCACATATATATTCATGAAATCCACCTGCTCTCTTTACTCCACAATAGCACTGATTTGGCATGTGGTTTCTGTTGTATTTGAAGGTGTCACCATGCTTCACACATTTCATGATAAACACCTTCAAAAAGCCTGACTTTCTGTTTGCTTTGTTTGAGGAGGAAGAGGGGAGAGGGCTCAGAGCTCAGATGAGAGCCAGGCACCAGGCTGATTGACAGTGTAATAAAATATCCCAATCTTTCTCTGTAATCTCACACAACATAATGTAAGTTGGCATTGCTTCAGTGAAATGAAAGCTGTGACTCTTGACACAGCATCACTGCTGCAGCGTGCAGACAGAGTGCCCTGGCTCTGCCAGGTCAAGGCCTCCCCAGGTTTGCTAAAATAGGCTCTATATAGGTACAAATATTAATATTGTAATACAAATATTTACTAACAACATCAGAGGGAAAAATCAGAGGGCACAGAGAGAATGCTCAGCCATCAGGCTGCAGCCTGATTATTCATCTTAGCACCACTGGTGAGTGGGGCCAGGCAAAGCAGAGGGGTCTGGTACCTCGGGGGTGAGAAAGCATCTCTGAGGTGTTTGTGGTTGTGACTCCCACAGGAGAGGGGTGGGTTTCAAGAGCAGTAACGTGTAAAGAGATGGCAGCAAGCTCTTCAGCAGGAGCTCAATTCGCCCTCCTGAGAGACACCCCCTGTTCTTGAGCCCCTTTTGTTCAGCTTTCAGTGCCCTTGCCCACAACCCAACTCAAACCCTTCCCAGAATTCAAGCTGTATTCCAGCTTCTCCATCTTCTCCACATCAGCAAAGCCAAGGAGAGGCACTTGGTGAGTGAAGGTACCATGATTTTCCTCTGCTGTCAGAGAGCAAATGGGGCATCTGGAATGTCTGAGGTGGGGGTCAAAAAGGAAGCACAAATGGGAGTTGGTTCATGGGCATTTTGTTAAGAGATGGTCTACAATTTAAACAGGACCTGAAAAGCTCTGGCCAAGCTGATGCAGCATCCAATTTCCTTGGTAAAGGAATAGATGTATTAAGGTCCTTCACACTTCATAATAGGGAAGGAATAACCTTTTCCCACTTGCCTGTTTCTGTATCAATCATAGGAGTCCTACACATGACTAAAGCACTGGCAGCTTCATTAGAGATACCAGTATTGCCCACACACACTGCAAACCAAGAAGCAATTCCAATCTCCACAAGATTTTCTTATTTGTCTACAAGTTACTGATCTGTGAGGCTAAGCAGAACATACATGAATTATATGTTTATTTCTGGTAAAGCAAACAACAAAAATGTAAAATTAATTCAAGAGCTAAAAGACATCTGTTGGAGTAAAGTGGTTGTTGTATCCATTTGTTACCTGCTGTAACATGGGTTTGTTTCCACAGCTCGTGGTTGTTTTGATGCCACAATTGAACATATCAGTTTGATCCTATCTCAATCTATGCCATCCCACATGTGCATAGTGATTAATAAAAGGAGTCTTGAGATGAAACAAGTATGGATGTGCTAGCAAAGCACATGGAATGATTTATGGGTACATGAGAAAATTATTATTTACATTATATAAGAGACATTTTCTCAGACTCAGGAAGGAAAGGGAAACTAAGATTTTCATGGTACTTTTCATTTTCTAATTTCTAAGACTTCTTTTTAGAGCTTGTCCACTTTTACAGCTACATCAGTTAGTTTAACTGACAATCATAATTCTCCCCATGAGACTTCCTGCTAGATAAAATACAACCCAAACCATGGAAAACAGAAATTACTGTTTTCTACCAGTGCTAAAAATAGCAAAACTAAGGTCAGCTATAGATACCAATGCAATGCATACAAGCTGGCTATCAAAAGTCATGTCAAGGACATCTGCCCAAATTACATTTAAACAATACCAACTCTGGCAGATTTTCGAAAAACTCCTTCCAAGAACCTGAAATATCCCATTAATATAATTCATGTGATAGGCTTTTTTTTTTTTCTTTTTCCTAAAACAGTGGCTTCAAAGAGGGTGCATGGATGTTGTGGGGAGAAATTAGATCAAGTCCATGTTCAAACATTCTGTACAAGAGCAGACAGGTCAGAACCCAGACTGACAGCCATCCATCCATGGAATTCAAGGATGTTTTGAACCAGTCACCAACCCTCTCCAGGCTTCAGCTGTCTCTCCATGGAAGGTGCACACAAGAAATTCCCACCATACATGTTAGGACTGTGTGGGAATCAGACTTGTAGAAAACATCTTTGGGGACAACCTTGGTTGAACATCAGGCCATGTTTTCACAAGCTACTGAACAAAAAGTGAAAAACAACACACTTCTTTAGGTCATCTGTATTACCAGTAGATTAATCTGGTGCTAGCAAGACTTAGAATGCTTTTATTTGCTTCTTCCCCATATACTTTTTGCTGTGGCAATGTCCATCCAAATCCCAAATAAAAGCAGAGTTCCACTTCTTTGTTTTGGCTTTACTGCCACAGACAATTGTGTCGATGTCAAGTGCCTTATGCTGCAAGACAAACACTTCTGCTCTGCCACTGCCCACCATGGAGAAGCAGTGGTGGAAGGCAGCCCAAGGAGGCAGAGGCACTGATCCAGTGCTCTGTAAAATTAAGAGTGCAATGGAGTGAGAAATCTCCTGGTTGGGAAATTGTCATGAGAGTTCTTGGGTAAAACAACCAGTTATATACAGCACAAAGTGGAAGCCACCCATTTTTTTGTGTAAAATTATCCCTTTTCATGATTGTTAAAACTGACTTCTAAGTGTTCACTATCGTTGAATTATTTTCCCTAGCAATAGGCTTAATTTTTGTCTATAATGTTCCCTGCTGTGCTCAGTTTGGATGCTGAAAGAGTGCTGATTTATCTCTTAATAAGTCTCTATATCAGTGTTTCTCATCAATAAATTTCAATGCTGGGGCTGCCACAGGAGACAATGGGAGTGAGGTGAGGGAGAATGTGAAGCGTATCCACTTTAGTCAGAATTCAAATTAAAGAAAATCATGCTCTCTTATACGCTTACATACCTTCATCCTTCAAACTGCAACCACTTTCCAAATCTACACCAGTAAATAACCAGATACTCTATAGCTGATTTAAAAAAAAAAGAAAAAAGAAAAAAAAAAAAGAAAAAAGAAGAATGAAAGTAAAAGGGAGGCAGAAAACACATTCTCTTCACTCAGTCCTGTGGAAAGCCTGAGCAGGCTCCTCTCTGCTGAAGCTGCTGCTGAGGGGCAGTAACACATCTGTCTACTTCCCACACTCTTGCAGCCCCCCACACCACAGTATCCAAGTATCTGCCATGCTCACAGCGTGCCTGTGATGCAGGAACATCCTGCTCACTCCATTTTCCAGACAGAAGCAAAAGAGGAAGTGATTTGTTCAGTCGCATGGGAAATCTGTGAGAAACGAGGAATTAAACCCAAAGCTCTTCAATCTTCATCTCTGACTGCACTCATGTACAGCACAGAGCTAAGGCCACATGGGTTAACAGCACATTGCCTTACACCACCTCTGGTTTTAATGAAAAGTGTTTTAGCAATGTTATTTCCTATGAGCTTTAATAAAATTACACCGGACTTATCTGGTTCCCTAAGAATTTAATAAGAGGAATATTATTAATTACCAATGCCATGAATTTTATGCTATTTACAAGAGTAAACTGAGCACTGAAAATGATGAGGAGTTTCAGCTACATCATAATGACAAACTTCAACTTTGATTTGCCTTTGAACCAAAGAATAAAAACAAGTTCAAATGTAACTGAGATGTGAGTTTAAACATCCTTGGAATGCCACTAAGACATGCCAGCATTTCTGCTTCGACTGCAACAGCTCTGTTAGGGAAGATACTGCCTTCTGTTGCCAACAATGTTGTCTGAATACTAAAATTGCAGAACTAGAAGATGGCCTGATACAGCCCATTCTTGTGACATTCACATTTCATCCAGATAATACAGCTCCTTCCATTGATGTGGGAGCTTCTAACAGAGATGGCAAGGAAAGGTACATAATGCCAGCTGCAGAGGTGAGTCAGATAACTGCCATTTCAGTCCCACAAAGGACTGCCTTGAACATGAATGTAGGAAGCACAAAAGCAGCACATCACAGGCTCCACTTCCATACACTGGGTGAGGCTGGGCTACAAGGCCAGCAACAGCATCACTCAAATTGATTGTGAAACTGAAATCTCAAAGACTTGCTCAGTTTGTTTTAAAGGCCTCCTTTATCTTCCACATACTTTCTGTTGAGAATGTATAGGAAATTTTAGAGCTAAGTTGGAGACAAAGGGATAGATGATAGGAATTGCAGGAATTTACAACTGCAAATATAAATCTGGTTGTCCTGATTCTCGCATCATCAGCTGAAACTCAGACAGAGGAGTGGTCTGACCCTAACACTTGCAGATTTCCAGCAGCCTCAGTGTCTGGTATTTCTGGATCTGCCAACTCACTCCATCCTTAGTGGGAGTGCTGCCAGGACAGGGATCCTACAGGGGTACCTCACCAGGGATACCTCCCTCTAGAAAGAGGGAATGATAAATCAATAAATACTAAAGTTTCTCTCCAGCTGAACTGTGGAAATAGAACCCAACATCAACAGGCTGAGGCAGCTACTTCTGAATGCCTCATACCCACAGACAAGGGCTTGTGCAAGAAAATATTTCTTCTTGGAGCCAGTACCATCAGTGGAAGTAAGGGCTCTTGGAAAAAAATTTCTCCAATAAAAGTTTCACTCATTGGCATACTAAATTAAATTACTGCATTTAAAAGTATTAAAAACATGCCAGTGTTTTAGAGTGTGCTTGTGTGCATGTGCAAAGTCTTGCTGTAATTTTTTAGCATAGGGTTCTCCCTATTTAAATTTTTATTAAGTTTTCCTGCAGTTCTTAAAATGTTTGCTCAGAGCTGCTCTGTGTCTGGTGGGACTGTGCTGGGTCAGCCACCTTGAAAAGTTTCACAGCCATAAATTCAACCCAGCTCTGATGACAGCCAAGGCAGTTTGGAATTCTGCCCAGCCTCCTGCCCATCTCCAGCAGCGTGGCAGGGAAATGCTGGGATTGCCAGGATCCTCCCTCCTCAAGGGCTGCTCCAGCACCTCCAGAGCAGGCGAGTGACTCCCCCTGAGAGCAGCAGCTGAGATGAAACACAACCAGAAAGAACCTGACATATAAAAAGGAACCAGATCCAGTGGTGATTCAAGCTCGTCCTCAAGAACCAAGAAGCATAGACCATAATTTGATAATCTAAAATATATCACAGTGACTTCTCAGAATTTTCAGTAAAACAAGCTCAATAAAACTATCTGAGAAAATTGTTCAAATATTTAAGGGCAACCACAAATTATAATGCCCATGGAAGAAAGATATTTCCCAAGTTTTATCTGTCCATGGTCTTCTACTGAGCTGAGAATCTTTTAATATCCATCTACTTGTGAAAATATGCTTTACACTGAAAGCAAAATCAAAGCAAACACTTGGTATATAATATGCTCTCACTAAACTTCTGGAAAGCTTTTATAAAAGCAGTTATATCAGGTTATTTAAGAAAAAAAATATATTCTTTGAAAAACAGGAACAGATATCCCTATAGTACAAGGCGAAATTAACCATAGGGGCATCACAGTTAATGAAGAGAAGTTATTATTCATTGATATTGATTAAATACAAAATGCATCTATTACAGCTCTATTAGGCAGGCTGTGACCACCATAAACACACTGTTATCTGCTAAATATAAACCTCATTAGAGGAGTTTCCTACAAACAGTTCTAGGGGTAAATTTAATTTTCCTTCAATTATCGTAGGCATGAAGTTGAGAGTTCAGAGAGGTTTTCAATAGAAAACACTGTTTTAAATTCTCCAGCAGTTCCACACAGATATTCATTTTGAAACTGCTAATTTCACTGTCCTTACCTATAAATGAGTTTATCTTTTTATGACTAAGAGACTTTTAATGAGGTTTTTGTTGACTTAGAGCTCTATTTCTAAGGGTATTTTTTAAAGTAAAAGTGGTTTTCAGGAGTTTATTGCCCTGTATTTAGGAAAACTGTATTTGTAGTAGTATATTTACATACTACTACTACTAGCACAACTGTTTTACACGTACCTTCCCAATTGCCATGCAGTTAAGCATAACAATAAGTGTTAAAAATTACATTAAGAAATAAGGGATGTGTCTGGGTATGTATGCCTTTGAAAAGGTGTGTTGTTTCTCCATTTTTCAAGTGTGATTACTGTATGTTCAAGATGTCAAAGAAGCAATCAGAGCTCACCCAACCAGCCAGCTCTCCACTCTTCAGAGTGCACAAAAATGAGCTTTGCAGCTCCCACCATGGTGATCCTGCTGGACATGGCATTCCTGAATAACTCAGATTTGCAGGTTTTCAGTATCACCTCTTCCAAGCAATCAAACTGATTTATTCCAAGAAATCAGACTGGGTTTTCATCTGCCCTTACCATAAATAGCTGTTTTGCCATATATTTCAGTATCACCTATCCCAAGAAATCAAATTTATTTACTCCAACAAATCAGACTGGATTTTTATCTGCCCTTACCATAAATAGCTATTTTTGCCATGTGTGCACAAGAGGGGGTATGTGTACAAAATAGAGGCACACAAAGGAGTCACACACCCTACACACACATTTACACAAACATTTACACACACATTTACACACACCCTACACACACATTTACACACACATTTACACACACATTTACACACACCCTACACACACATTTACACACTCACACATCACAGCAGCTACAGAGAGGCCCGAGGGCTGAGCTCCAGCTGGGTTTGTGCCTGCAGCACCCATGGCTGTGTCTCTTTGAGGGCTGATTTTGTGGGATGTTGGCCCCCACCCAATGAGGAGAGGTTGATGGATGTGTCACCATTCTCCCCCTCTGAGCTGATCTGTATTTGGAAAACAACCAAGCCAAGGGACCTGGTGGCACCTGGGTGACTGAGCAAGCATGGCCAGGTTCAAGTGCTCAGAGAGGAGGAGCTGCAGGTCCATCCCACCAGCAACATCAGCATGGTGAGAGAGCTGGAAAAAAGCCTTGATATGGCACCAAAGTGGAGAATGCTGAAATTGGAATATGAATCCCAGTATAACCAGTTAGATGGTGCCTCGGCCAGTTCTGACCCTCGCTGCTGGGCCAAAGGCAGCACTGTGGTGTTTTACCCCAGAGATACCTTGGCTGCTGGAGATTGCAGCGGGGCACAGACGCAAGTCCAGGCTTGTCAGGACTCCGTTTACCTCTGGAGAGAGAGCTTCTGGCAATGGTGAAGAGAAGGAAGGAGTGGATTCTGCTGGAGGGTTATATCCAGATGTTTATTCCACGGTTACAGAGGTCTGAGCCGGGGCAATTCCTCCAACAGAATAAGGCCGCATGGTCTCATTAACCTTTTACGCTCAGGGCAGGGGAAGGGGAGGGGACAGGTGAGCCACCAACCAGGTGAAGGGGCAGGGTCTCAAGGGACTGGGGACACCTATACGGGCCAATGTCCCCCAGGCCTGAGGGACCAATCACACGACGCCTTGCTGGTATGTTAGCCTGATTGACAGGGCACACTCAGCAAGGGGCGAGGGGGAAGGGAGAAGGTATAGGCACACCTGGGAAGGGACCGGAAGTTTAAAACAGGACATTGCAACACACCGCAACATGAAATGTTCCTGGGAATGGCTGCTCAGGCTGCCACACAGTCACAGACAGAGTCCCAGCTGTCCAAGGAAGAAATTTATCAAGGGTTTTCTGGCAAAAGGAGGAGCATAAGAAAGAAGCAATTGTTCAAACTAAAGCCACACAAAGTCAGATTAGAAATAGGCACATGTTATTAGCAGTGAGGTTAATTAATCATGGGAGAAACTTACTCATTTTGTGGTGGATTTCTCAATACTGGCTAATTTAAAAACCAACATGCATCATTTTTCTGAAGCATATGGTCTTGTTCCAACAACAAGCAAAGTTAGTGGATACAAAGCAAAACAGAAGAGAGTTGCATGACCTGTCTTATGCAGGAGGCTAAATTTGCTGATCCAAGCAGCCATTCCTAATTTAAACTTTGTGGGAAAAGGGATGGTTTCGCAATGTGCAATTAATCAACATCCATTTACTGAATTGACATGAAACATTTCTATACAAGATACCATAAAATAACATTTCTGAATTAGGCTCATTGTTTTCCATAGAGGAAGTTTCATTTTACTGAAATGTATTGGTATTTTCTTTATGAAACTCAAAGGAACTGCAGAGTTCATAAAACAAGGAAATTTTCTCCATCAAGTAAGAGGTAAATTTTCAGTAGGACAATACAAGACAAAATTAGAAAAAAAAAAAACTAGATTATTTCCTTTAGGAGGTTATATTTTGCCAGAGAAAAATATGAATGAATAATGGAGCAATTCTTGATTAAACCCAGTAGAATAAAAAGCAGCAGAATGGGCAACATAATATATGCAGGACCAGAGCATCTGTATGCCATCTTGTAATAAATATGGCAAGAATAAAACATTAAACTGGCAATGGAACTGGGTGTGGAAGTGTGAAAGACAATCAGGGATAGATTTTTTTGAGAGTTACAGTGTGTATAAAACATCAGCTGTGCTGGAGGACAGAAGAGATTCAGACTGAAATTACTGAAGGCAGGAAAGGCTGCAGCCTAAGTGCCTAAAACATGAGAGAGGTGAGATGTTATCAAACAGATAAAGCAAAAGAGATGGGAGAAAGGCACTACAACATATCTGAGAGGGTGACACCATTGTTTGCTGTAAGGGTTGGTGACTTATGAAAGGAGGCAGCAGGGCTACCAGAACATTGCTATGCTCTAATTTTCAGTACGTCTGTTTGGTTTGTGAGAGAAAGAAAATAGCTTTTAAACAATTCATTTTTCATTATATCAGCCCAATGGTGCAGCCCATGGAGAGGCAATTTGATGGATCTTTCACTGGCACAGCCCTCCTGACTCTGCCCTCCCACAGGAACATCCACTCTGGTTTCCACGTGGCTGCCACACAACACCAGGCACTGACAAACCTGGTGCCCGGTTTTGATGGGCTGGACCCAGCAGCTGTGGAGGGAGAGCACAGGAGATGCACCCAGAAGTGCCCTGCTGAGCTCACTCTGCAATGTGGGAAACAACATCTCCATTCATGAGCTAAGTTATCTGCCCAGAGAAGAATGCATTGCTTCATGGAGAAGGATGAAGTATTTCACCTCTTCCCTGGGAGAAGGGAGAGTCTGGATTCAATCCTGTGCTTGGAGGAGCATTTGTACTGGGACAGACAGTACAGTTGGAGCCTGGTCCTACCCAGTGGCAAAAAATTGGTTTTTCATTAAAAGAAATATATATATACTTGTTAAATTTTTTAGCTTCCTATTAAATACATTCCACTTGTCTGAACAATAAAATTCAGTAAGTTATTAGCCATGTTATCTGAACAGTTTAATTTTATGCCACAAGAAACACTTGCATCTGCTGATTAAGATCTCTGATTTACACTTTGCACCCTATGAAAAAAAGTTACCTGGAGCTAGAAGAAAGGCAGAAAATTTCTTTTAATGAAATATTAATATAAATTAATTCAGTAGTAGTAGTAATTGTAACTGAGTTCATTCTTCAAAATTGCAATTTCAATTCACCATCTTGGTGTTTTATAACTGCCTTTTCACAGTGCTTGTGCAATGAATCACAGCAATATCTCAGCAAGACAAAGATATGCTCTGTGAATTACTCCTTGTTGTAAAAATCCAAAGTGCTCTGTTTACAAAACTCGACCTGATGTTTCCATGTGTTATATAGAAGCCAAGTAAATCTGTGCTGCAGTCTGAAATAAGATTTCCTGGTTCAATGCAAACTTGAGTCATGATCAGTAAACACCACAGTTTTGGATAATGGAAATACCAAAGGAAATTCTGGAGCAGTTTAGGAGTTTTTAGTGTGTTGCACATGGCAGTGACCTCCTCCTGGCTGCCACAGGCTTGTCCTTGGCACTCACTGCTCATCCATCCCTGCCCTTCTGCCAGCACCCCTGGCACACACAGGGCAGCCCAGGACAGGGTGGATGCAGGAGGTGACTCAGGAACCCGTGGATATCAAACCCCAGCCCCACAGAGGTGACTCAGGAACCCGTGGATACCAAACCCCAGCCCCACAGAGGGGACTCAGGAACCCGTGGATACCAAACCCCAGCCCCACAGAGGGGACTCAGGAACCCGTGGATATCAAACCCCAGCCCCACAGAGGTGACTCAGGAACCCGTGGATACCAAACCCCAGCCCCACAGAGGGGACTCAGGAACCCATGGATATCAAACCCCAGCCCCACAGAGGGTGACTCAGGAAGCCATGGATACCAAACCCCAGCCCCACAGGGGTGACTCAGGAACCCGTGGATATCAAACCCCAGCCCCACAGGGGTGACTCAGGAACCCGTGGATACCAAACCCCAGCCCCACAGGGCCCAGGGCCAGGAGCAGGGATCAGATCTGGCAGAGCAGCAGCTCCTGCCCCACTAATGAGTCCCAGCTGAACACGATGCAGAAGGGGTGACCACCTCCACACTGAAGTCATCTCCATCTGTGCTGAGTTTGGTGTTGTGTCTGTGAAAGTCCCCAGCCACAGCTTTTGCTCCCTCTGCCTCATCAGGGCTGGTGGTTTCTTTTATCAGTTCTGTCACTGACTCATTGTCTGACTGTGGGAAATTAATTTCGTTTTGTCTGCACTTCAGTTTTCTCCATTGCAAAATACCAATAAACTGCTTTATATACATGTGTGTGCCAAACACTCAGAGAAGGCTTTCTAACATGTTTTGTATGTTGAGGTCAGCATTTCATAACAAACATAATATTTTAAACTTCTTGGCACACATTTCCATACACTGATAAGTTGCCCAATAGCAGTGGTCTAACCCATCAAAAGCACCATCAGGTTCTAAACCAAGAGAAAGGTGATTTAAACATCAGTTTAAATACAAAAGTGACTGAGAGGTGAGGCATATTCACATCTAACTGATCATAGATGTAAGATTTTTATTAAATTTAGATGTAAGATTTTCATTAAATATAACACCACACTATGTAGGCATCTCCAGGCACTCTGAAGACAGAGCACCACATTTAATCTTTCAGCTTCGTATAAATAGAAAGTTTATGCAAAATATTCAGAGAGAGAATTATGGTTACCACTGGCTATTTATTTCCTTTTAAAAAGAAATTAACCCCTTTTTTAGGCTAAATGTTTTCTTCATTGGTGATGCTGTTTTCCAGCTGGTACAAGAGGTTAGAGAACAGTTGCTGCACTCTCACTTTTTTTTAAGACAGGGGAATAATTTAGAGGCAGCATTTCTAAACTAATTGGTCTAATCACAGTTTCTCAATTTTTATTTCACATTTCTTCAATGTCAGATCTGAGGCTGATTAATCTGTGTTACATATGCATTTGGTGGAAAGAAACTTGATAAGTGATTCAAAAAATTCTAGACATTCCCTGATAGTGTGAATTTCAAGTGAATTAGAAACAGGTTTAGAGAAGTCAATAATTAAAGATCCTAAGAAAGCCAGATAGCCAGGCAAACACTCAGATAATAGTTGCCTAATCTATTTTATTTAGTTGGGTATTTATATGGCAATAATTAACCCTGACATCATTAATCTTGAATGAGCATGGAAATGTTTAATTTTCATTATTTTGCTTTCAGTGTTTGCTCTTGCTTCTGCAAACATCTCAAGACATTTAGCATCTTGCAAATACTTTGGAAAATAATTTGTTGCTAATGACTTGGACAGAGTTTTTGGGTTGTCTCCATTAATGACCATGAACAGCGCAAGTAAAAAACAAGGGCAGCTTTCCAATGTTGCTGGACCTAAAGCACCTTCCTCTGGAAGGCACATTTGGAGATCTCATCATACCCAGCCATTCCTGGGACACACTGCAATGCCACCAGTGCTCTGTGAAATTCAGCCAGCCCAGGTTGTGTCTCACGTGGAAGCACCAGGGCTTTGTCAGCTTGAACAACCTCTGAGCCTTCCACAACAGCTGATTTCCACTGGCCTTTGCTTTCAGCCCAGTATTTTCTCGTGATGAGCATGACTTCAGGTATTATTAACCTTGCTGTCTGAACTGGACATTTTGTACAGTATTCCCTCAACAGACTTGATGAAAGTCCCACTGAAGCCAATGGAGAAATTTCCATTGACTCTGTACTGGACGGAGGCCAGGAAAACTGCTCTGTTATTTTTGGTTACTATCCATGTTGCTTCACCTTTTATAAATTGCATATTATTCATTCACCCAGGAACTTCAACTACAGAATTCAGCCACACAAACAACTCCAGGCATCCAAGAAACTTAAAGACAAGAACTGAAACCCTGACTCTTCACAGGAACTTGTACAAGACACTAAACTGCTTAAAATAAAATAAAACACAGATGCAGCAAACCTTCAGTTCTGCAGTTTTCATGAGAGCCAGGTGTTGACATGTGTATCCTTAATTGCACTGGGACTCACCTTTCTAGCAGTGTGGTAATAAAAAAAAAATGTGTTAAATAAGGAATGCAACTTGCAGAAATACTTTTTCATGGGACAAGCATATAAAGAAGCTGAGATCTACATATGCACAAAGGAAGCGGAAACTAGAAAGAAAGGAATGAGAAAGAGCAAAGCTGGTAGGCAACTGGAAGTGATGAAATAGATAAATTTGAGAGACAATGTGGGGACTGAATGTGAACAAGTAAATGTACCTGTGATGCCTCAGGTTTTAACTTTTATATTTTTCAGATTCTGTACTGCTTTAGTGCATAGTTCTGAACTTCATATTAGGGGATAGTAAGCTGTCTTCACAGAGCAGGGAGACAAAACAATTCCTGCTCCAGCTGGGCACCAAGGACAAATGATCCAAATCTCAGCCCAGGAGCACAAACCCCGTGGGCTGGAGAGAGAAAAACAAGCAGGGTGGGACTGCCTGGGCTAAAGCTGGAATGGGACAATGAACTGCAAGGTGCAAATGGAGCAGAACTGATCCCAGGGAGAGACCTCATGACAGGTCATCCCTTTTGTGACCATGTTGGTTCATCTTGCATGCAGCCCTGGCTGGGTTCTTGTGCTACCCAAGGTGGATCCATTGAGGCATTCTAATAAATCCCTACTTTAGTTCTGTCTAGCCTCTGTGCTAGGTCAGCCTTCACAAGGTATCACCTGTAAGAATAAATTGTGTATTATTCCATTTGACCATCCTCCAAAACTTCTTTTTCCTTCCCCTCCCAGCAGGACTAGGCTTTGTGAAGCCAGTCTTGTTATTCTGTGCAGGTTTGGGAGTGGTTCAGTTGTATCTTTGCGGTAGAGTTCACTCACAGCTGTGTCTGGGTCCCAGCTACATTGGATCCAGACACATTCCATGCCAGCTCTCCCAGTGTGGATTCTTGTCTGTTGCTTACAGCAGGAGATTCTCTGCTGCTCTGAGCAGTGCCTCAACACATTTCTCCAAATGCTGGATGTCTGGGTATCCCCAGCAAATGGCCATTTCCCAGGAATGCTGAGTGACCCCTGCAGAGGAGCTGCTGCATCAGCTGCATTGCCTGCACGCTCCCGAGGCCGTGGGCAGATGTGCAGCAGGGCTGCCCAGCTGGGACTGTCCCGTTCACCCTGCAGGGAGCCAGCAGCTGTGCAGCAGCCAGCTCTGACCAGGACCTGCCAGGGCTGATGGTACAGCTGAGCTCTGCCCAAGGGAGCTCCAGCACAGCTTTAGCCTTTGCCTTTCTGCAGCAGGTGATTCTCCTCCCCTGTATACACCTTGATCCCTGGTTCACAAACCCTCCTCCCCTTTCCTTTGGTCTTTCTAAGCAAGCTGGTCCTGCATCTAAAAACATTCCTCCTACCAACACAGCACAGCTCTCAGTGTCTGCTCCCTTTCTCAGAGATTATTTGCATTCCTCTGCCTAGCAGGTATCTGTGTGCCAGACCCAGTCTTAACACACAGTCTTGTAATCCAGTTTCCAGAGGAATTATCACCTTCCAAATAGCTGAGGACACACCTGGAAGTTATGTTTATTTAACCAACAGCTGTCCACTGCTCAGACTGGAATAGATTCTAATGTTTACTGACCCTCCAGTATAATGCCACTGTGAAGTACACAGCCTGTGGGTAATCCCACATCCACAGGGGAAAATGTTATCAGACAGGAGCTTCATAACACCAGACAGACCTCACAGGTAAATACAATCCTGAACATTCCACATTATCATTACATAAAATCTAAATGTCAGATTATCATTACTACATTATAATTCCTCCTGGCATGGGAACTGATCTTGTTCCACTTAAGCCAACTTGAGTTTTGCTACTGAATTCAATGAGTGGGAAGCCAAAACATGCAGAGGAAACACAATGAAAAAAAGGAAGAGGAAGACCATTTACCTTTGAATACACAGTAAACTCTTAGTTTTTCCTTTCCACAAGTGTAATTGCTCAGGATGCGTATGCAGAAAACCTGTATGACCTCAATGAACTTCCAGACTCTCTGGGCACCAGAAGGATCCTCCTGGTGACCAACTGGAACATCCTGCCTGCTCTGTGGGGTTTGCAGGAGTTCTGTTCCAGCTTTCTCGTGCTCCCCTCGAGACTCATCTGTCTCTGACATGAGCAACAAGGGAGACAGAGCAGCTGGGGAATCAATAGGGACAAGCTGAAAGTTATTTACAGATGTTAGCTGAGAAAATAGGAAACCCACAGAGCAGGGCAGCGTGTGTGACTCTGTCTCAGAGGGAGTGCTCTCCTGTAATTAGAACCCCAAAGGTTTTATACTGATTTTTAGCTTTTGCTGTGAGCAACAGCACCTAATGCCAGCAACTGGTGTCCAGATATTCTAATACTCCTGACTTGGAGATTCTAGA
This sequence comes from Zonotrichia albicollis, assembly GCF_047830755.1. Lineage (NCBI taxonomy): Eukaryota > Metazoa > Chordata > Aves > Passeriformes > Passerellidae > Zonotrichia > Zonotrichia albicollis. The sequence continues at coordinate 5,277,642 of NC_133831.1, read as the reverse complement.
CTCTCAAACAAAATGAAAGGGAAAAGCACTGTGGCACAGTTCCAATTATCTGCAGATACAAAATCTGCAGCATTTTCTGTATGTCACTTTGCCACAGCACCACAGCAATAGTTCAGAGGAACACAGGATGTTTATGAACCTTGGCTGAAAGAAACTGAGTTATATCAGCCTTAACACTGTCTTCAGTAAACTCAACTAAATCTGAAATCTATTTTTACATTTACTGATGATTCTGACCACATCTCTCCTTGCTTCACCCATTGCACCAGACTCCAGCCAGTCTGTGATCATTTAACCTCTCAGAAATAAACAAGCAGAACTGAATCATAATTACACCAACCATTATAACCAGAATCCCATCCTGGATGTCAGGTTTGGGAGTATGACACATCAATACTGCCCACAGATGTCTATTTGTTTCTAATCTTATAATTTAAATTGATCACTTGAGTAAAATTACACAAGAACATATTGTACTTGCAGGATGAAAGAACTGAGCAAATCTACTACATCCTTAACAAATTGCCTATCAATTAGATTTGTAACATCACACTTCTCACTACTGCCTGTAATTGAATTCACACTTTGGAAAAACAGTCCCTGCTACCCAGTCCACGAAATCTAGTGTAATTTCTATTTTAATAGTTCTTCTCCTGCTCATAGAAAATAATTAACTCAAAAAAAACCCCAAAAAAAACTCCTTACTCCAGACAGATTGAAACAGTGCAGTCTTTAAATTTATCTCCCAAATATTTGGTGTTATATTCCAACTGCAGTTTGTTCATATAGGCCATAAATCCACATTAGCTTCATAGTGACCACTCTGAACAATTTTGACTAAAGGAGACAGTAAAAATATGAATGTTAAAACAGGTCAAAAAACCAATCTGAACCTATTTCCACAGAAATAGGCCTCAATTTTAGGATAGATGTTCAACACAGAAAATAAAATTTGAGTGTGCCCCTGGCACCCACCTTTCCTTCATACTTGCTAACTCCATGCAAGGTTTCTGCACCAGCATTACCAAGTCATTCAAAGATTTTATTTTGTTAAGTGTTGTGTTTCCAAGACTGGCCCTAATTAGCCTTGTAATGCCTTCACAGCAGGCTCTTGCTCTCAGACTTCTATTAAGACTATAATTAATTCTACAGTTCTGAATGCTCCATAGCCATAATTTATTTATGGGTCTAACATCTTCCTCACATCTGAAATTAGATTTGCAGCTCTTTTGTTTTTCCTAACTCTCCCCTTGATCCTTCTCTATATATATGGCTACTACATTTTGCATTTTTATCTCCCTGATATGTTCAGAAAAGGCCTTTGGTACAGAACTTTTCTAGTTGAGTGAGTTGTGATAGTGTCACCCAGACTAAAGGTCTGGACTAGTTATTTTCTCTGAAAGGCTGACTCACTGCTATCATTTGCCTTTCCCTGTTTTAACTTGTCTTGAACAGCACATTAATATTTCTGTTCTCACCAGATATCATTCATTTTCATCAGTCTTTTCTAAAAATTAGAAAAGAATGTCAGAAATGCACACTGTGTCTTCTTGAACTTTCAAAGCAATGGAATATCAGGACCTTAGTATTTTTAAAAACCAGTAAATAATCACTGTAGTGTAATAGATTAATTTATTTATTTTAGCCACTACTTAAACTAATTATGTTAGGTGGTTTAGGACTTTGTACTCACAAAAAGCCAATATCTCCCAATCAAGCTGCCCAGCCAGCACATCCACACATCCTGACACAGCTCAAAGGCACTGCTGCAGCCCTCACTGCTAACCAGGATTCTCACAGGGAGATAATCCCCTCAGATAATCTACCAACAGAATGAGCCTTAACTGTTTCTTTTTTAAGATTAGGAGTGAGTATGTCTGCTTGGACTCACTTGTTTTGCAAACAGTTCTACAGACACAAGCATGGGAAGCATCTATTTCCCAGACATTCATTTCCACAGCCCCTGTTTGCAAGGAAAGGCAGGGTGGTCCAAGGGAGAACAGAACAGCCATGAGTGAACAAACTGCTTCGTCTCTTCAGCTGTGTCCCTGGCATGCTGTGTGGAACAGCACATTTAGCTTTCCCTTGGTCATTTGTGCATGGCACAGCCACAGCTGGAGACTTTGGGACCTGTCCTTACCTTATTATCTGTGTAAACTGGTTTAGTCCATCTAGGAAATGCTGCTTGTATCCTGAATTTCCCTGGCAGGCTCACTAATGCTGATCCGTTACCCTGTGGTCTGTGCAGTTGATACTGGAAAGCTAAAACTGCCCCCACTGAAGAGAAAGAGCAAGAAACATTATGGCTTTTTTTTTTTTTTTCCAATAATAGATATTATGCAACTCCACCAGAAGCTCTTCCTTGGAAATCTCTCTGTTGTGTCCTCACATGTCTCTTTCTCTGTCTCAGCCAGAACTCTGCCTTTCTTAAAAATTACCTAGCCAGGAACTCATACAAGCACAGCTTCTTCTGTTCAGGGGTAGAGAGGAGAGCTCTGGAATGGCAGTGCCTGGCTGCCAGGATACCTCTCATCCTCACCCGCTTCCATCTACCCAAGAAATGATCCTCTGTGTCTTTACACATTATGTCAGGGCACAACTGACAATATGATGGGAATTAGGTATGTAGTGTAACAAGAGTTGTGTTTGCTGATCATGTGTTAAGAAAACAGGAAAGTCACTTGGTTCAGTTTCAAGTGTGTAGGCAAACCAAGAACTTACTCCTGTCAAGCAACCACACCATGAGCAGTCTGCCACGCTAGGGAAACCAGGCAGTGCCACAATGATCCAGAGTCTCCTTTCCAGATTTGTGTCACATTTATTCTTTCAGCTCAAAAACACATTTGGTTCACAGAAAAAAGAGACAAGGAATGGCTTTAAATGACTCATTTATACCTCATCCATACTGTGCTGCTCTGCAATGCTTTTTCCTAAGAGCAGCCACTCCAACTCAGAGCCTGTTTTATTCAGAGTCCTGCCAGGGCTGTGACAGCAGAGCTCCTGGAGTGTATTTGCATATTAAATCCAAGCAGACATTTCCATGATGAGGGAACCACAGTGAAGGAGTGGAGTAGCAGGTGGGTGTCAAAGAAAACCAAGGAGCTCTCTGGAATGTTCAGTGGGACAGGAGCTGAGCTGGCTGCTCCTCAGCCATGAGACCCCACTCATGACACAGTGGTGAGAAGAAAAGTAAACAAGGGTGTCAGAGGGAAAGGAACGTGGTACTGGTGCCCCAAATTAAATGACATTATTGGCAAGTCCACAAAGTGAATTGGATCAAGAAATCAACCTGATTAGGGCAAGGAGCCCCTGAGGAATCAGGGGCAGGGCTCAGTTAGTGATCAAGGCAGCAACATAAAGGCTCTACAATAAATTCAAAAGAAAGCAGGCAGAGCAGAGAGAGTTTCCAGCTGCCTGAGTGTAGAACATGTATCAGTGCTCAGTGAAAACACTGAGTCCTGCTGAATCACTTGTGATGAGGGAGGTGAGAGTCCATGCTACACATTCCAAAAGGAAATAGAAAAGAAACAAATAATTTTTAAAAATAGAACCAGAACATAAGTAAATATTGGCTTCAGATAAGTATGTCTATGAATAGTTTTATAGAAAGGAGCATATCTAGAGATAAAAATGCCCTTGTGTTCAGCCTTGGTTTAGGAAGTTTTAGGCAAGCACACTGTGATTTCTAGATACTTATCAGATCTGTACCTGAATGTCCTGCCAGAATTTCCGAACCAAATCTCTGTGTAACCCCAGCACTTGAAACAGGTCAGTTTCTACAGAATAAATAGGGGAACAGAATAAATCTTTCCATTTTATTCATTTATTTCAACCTTATGCAGTTCTTTAAACACCTGTGATTGAAACTCCTCACAATCACTTAAATTCAAGATGCAAGAAAATGATACTTCTGATTAGAAAAGCAAATAGAAATACATTTAAAATAATTAACTGTGAAAACGTGTATTAACTGTCATTATTCTTTACATGGCAAAAATCTGTGCCACCTGAGAACTGATGTACCCAGCCATTCAAAATGCATCATTTATCCAAGGCAGGAATGTCAAAAATAATCTCTCCACATATTCAGCTACACAGACTTTTACATAAATCACTGAAGATATCACCCTAAGGGAACTGAGGATGGTTGCCAATTTCATTCTGTAGGCTTGCAACAAAACTCTCTCAAAATGAATTTTGTCAAATCATAAGACCAAGGGCTCTTTGGAAAAAGCACAATATTTTGCTGTAGTCATCTCTTCCTACTTGTTCCAGTAGAGATTTCCAGAGCACACAAGTTAGATAAATAGTAGCACCTGAATCCAGCATTGATGCCAAAGCCTGTTGAATTAATCCAAGCCATGAGAACTAAATTAAGGAATTTCGCTGTCCACAGAGCGACAGATCCATTGACTGAACCAGGAATCAGATTACCAGTGCAACGCTGTGCTATCAAACCAAAGCAAACAGGTTTTATTGCAGGCACTACAAGGAAAGCCAAAGCACTCCAGCTCCCCAGTTTTAAAGAACAAATTCTCAGGAAGTTACACATCAGTGCCAGAATAAGCAGCCCAGGGGAAACTCCCCAAGCCAAAGAACAGACGTGGGGAATTCACCACAGAGCATCAGGGAGTGAGGAACAAGCGCTCAGCAAAGGCTCCCAAACAAATGCCATTGAACTTCCAAACAAATCTGCTCTGACTGCATTGCAACCTTCTGTGATTACCATCCATGAATATTGTATCAAATGAAGATTGCTCACTGGAACACTGAATTTTAAAGGAATGTTGCACAGTAGCTGAGGAAAGTGAACTATGAATTTTTAATTTAAGCATCCACATCAGAAACAAGCCTCTAAAAGTTTTGGGTCTTCCAATCAAATAGATACTTGGTGTGACCTGTGAGAGCAAGAAACAGAGATTTAATCTCAAATGCCAAATAAGAACAATGACTCCTGACAAGCAACAGACCAAGAATTAATAAGACATGACTTGTATTTTTCCTGACACTAAAATATTTAATATTTGAATTTTAATGACATGGTATTTTTCAATGTTCTTTTTTTTTTTTTTAGTTTTTAGCAGAAAAAAATACAAAAATTATTCAAATTCTATAGTCTACTGTCAGCCACATGTAGTAATTTATTCAACTCCAACCCACTCTAACTCCCACTTATACCAAAAGAAGTTGATCCAGCTGATTCAAGCCAGTGACTTAAGAGGAGGGGGATCCAACTGATACCATTCCTGGAGAAATAACAGAACTGCAGCTCCCTGGCTAAATCCAGTAACAGGGAATTTTTCCTTCTATTGAGGCACAAAGGGTGTCCAAACCTCACCAGGCCTTAATGAAGCTGAGTCATAAACCCACATGACAGCAAGTGCATCAATCTCTCCCCTCTGGAACTTTGCAAGATATTTTTGCAACATAAAATTACTGGGTATCATACACAACAAAAAATACAGATATTAACCAAAAAAGCCACATTTTAGGTTACACTACACAGAAGTTCCAGCTGAAAAGAAATTCAATCAAATATGCTAACCATCTAAATTTCAGGAGCTATTACAAAAGCATCAATGAGGCATTGAAGACCATCATTATTAATTAAGGAAATAATTAAGAGAACATGTGCACAGATAATCCCATACATCATCTAATTGGTACAAGAACATGTTATAAACTTGATACCACTCCTGTTGATAATAACAGCACCATTTTGTCATGTACAGCCAAGAGCATTAACTTCCTGCAGGGCTCACTGGAAGTGCTCTCTCCAAAGTCGAGCTGAGGGGAAAAAGAAGAGGAGGAGAAGACAGAGAAGGGGAACAATACACAGAGATGTTATTGCAGAGGTTCTGCTCAGCTGGAAAGGCTCCATGTCACCCCTGAGAAGTGACTCCTGTGCCCCAGTGAGGCAGAACAGCACATTTTAAATAAAGTGTGGGGCAAAGGTAAATTTCTGTTTGCTTTTTGCAGCTGTGCTTCCAAAATAACTCTCTGCAGGAAAGAGCACCCTGGCAAGGGCAGAAGGGAGGATTAACAGCTCTGACCAGGCAGAGCTGGCGCCAGAAATCTATAGGAACCCAATGGGGTATTAAAAAATAAAAATTAAAAAAGACAAAATGTCTGGAGTATCTAGGCCAGAATGAGGGGGAAAATAAATTATCTATATGGAATCTTCATAAGCTCAGCCCATTACTCAAATCTGGGCTTCTAAGGACACCAGTGAGTTAGACAGCAGCTTTTACATGTTTTAGTGATTAAAAAATTAGATGGATTGGCAGTGGCTGGACAGGTGTGAATCGGTCTGTAAACATCAAGAGAGAGTCCTAGTGAAAATCTCATCTTCTACCAGGCTTCAGGATTATTTAACATGCCAAGACACATGTCTTGGGCTCCCAGATTAAAGCTTTCATGACCTTTGCTAAATATCATCTTTCGTTCTCCTCTTTTATTCATGTGGTGACCCATGAAAACATCAAACCTTTCTTTCCTAAACAGCAAGTGCATAATACCTGCTTTCCATTGTCACACCTCTTCTGTCACTGTCACTCTTAAATAAATAAATGAATAATCTTTCTTTTACTCACTCTCGTACAATAAATACCCCCAGAAATGTTTGCTAAGGGCTACAATAGTCAGAGTCATTTCATGCTAATATTTCATGCTCTGATTATCACTTTTTCCAGTGCATTACCTTTCAAAAAAACCCTGTTCAACAATACTATATACACTTCATTTATGTCTTCTGACTGTTTTGTGCTTATTCATGATACTGTTCTTTATTTCTTTAGTTGATGATACTGTCATCTGTCACCTCATCTGCCATTTACATCTCATTAATATCAATTGTGCCCTCAGGGATCAGTTTTGTCATCAGAAAATGGCACAGAGGGTCTGCAAATGGAAGAAATACCAAGCATGAGTGCCAAAAATAGCAGCGAGCCATCTCATCTCTGTTTCCCAGACCCCACAGATGCTCCTGTGGATAATCACAGCACGTTTGACATCATTCTGGTCACTAAGGTATAAGGAAGCTGTATTTAATCATTACAGTGGTTTTATTGGAAAATGAACTAAATAGCAGAACAGCAAGCTGGTACTGACTGAAATCCACAACTTCCCAGTGCCCATGACCTTGAAACACAGAAACAGAAGTGACTAAAGACAAGGCTGGATCATTCAGAGTGAGACAGGAGCACTAGGATGCAAGAAAAGCCAAGTAGGTTGTGATGTAGATAAATTCTCCTCAGGCCAGAGAGAGTAGGCAGAAAAACCACTTCTCTGAATACCCAAGATGTAAACTCTTTCCTTGTTTACAAACCATGAAAAGTCTCCACATTGTGACACAGAGATGCTCTTTGGAAAGACACTAAGATGTACCCTTCCAATCACACCCCTGCAGCAGTGCTGCTGCTGGAGAAGGTGTGAGACAGGCTGCCAGTTCAGCTTCTGTCTCATGACAGACACCTGATGGGTTGAATGCTGCAAGTTTTCCTGCAGAAGAGCCTTGTGAGCTTTCCTGCAGCTGAGAGCTTTGGGGTTTGTCCACCTGTTGGCTTTGGAAGACGCAGGTTCAAGAAAATGCTGTGAAACGCTGGCTAAAGCCTTGCAGCCTGCTGGGCTGTCACACTCAGATGCTCCTGAGCATGTCCAGCTCCTTCTTTCTGCTCATTTCTATTGCTGAAACACAGACCACAATTTGAAAAAATCATTCCCCAATGAATGCCCATAATGTGGCACTGAGAGGCCCCTGTGAAAATCATAGCTGTAACAGCAAAATTTTATGTTCTATCAATGCTACAGTAATGTCACTCTCATTTCACACTGGACTGTGCAGCCACATAATAAACCAACTTTTAAACTATGGACATGCTTGGCTCATTTGCTTGCAATTATATTTAGTGAAAATATCTCATCCTGTTGGCTGCTCAGTCAGTTCCCTCTGCACCTTATCAGCCTGAGCACTGGGAGAATCCTCCACTGAGTCCCAAAAATGCAGAGCAGCAGTCTGCACAGACATCTGCCTAACTGCAGAAAAATGAACTTGCATCCTGTTTTATTGCAAACAATGCCTACCAGATTTTCCAAGAGGTATGAATTTCATACCTCCTCCACTACTTACCACCACCCCCAAAACCTTTATCCTAATTCCACTCCTCAGTGTCTGATGTCTTTACAGATCACATTAGCATCTAGCCAGCCTCATCTTTTCCACTCCAGTGGCCCTGGATCTCATTGTACTGCCGTTTATCCATGGGGCCCACACCTTCCATGCTGCAGCATCATGATGACCACTCATCCAGATAATCCTGGTCAGTCCTGTCACAGCTTTGACAACACACCACTGTACCTGTCACATTAGATAAGCCATCCCATTTGCTTCACATTAAACAGCAGGGCAATACAGAGATATCATCTGTCACACGAGGAGCCTTGGTGAAAAGACAGCTCTATCACACACAGCACCCATGAAAAGCAGAAAAAGCCCAGCAGCTGGAAGAACTGTGTTTTAATATTTCAAAGATTCCCCTTCTGAATAAAGATCAGTTACAAGGAAAAATCTCACACACATACACCTAAAGACAATCACTTTTCTGAGACATTGGCCTATTGTTGCCCTTGACCCTGACCAGCCATCTTGTTTCCATCAGAAATGCTCTTAATATATGATAAGTTCAAAAGATGTGAGGAATCAGACACAAATCTTCAACCAAGTGACAGACTCTGCTCCTTGCATTGGCTTGAACAGAAAATGCAATTATTAGGGTTTGAAAGTTTGTAAGCAGAGTCAGGGGAAAGATGCACTAGAAACACTTGCTAAAATAAGAGCAAGTTAAATCTCTCTTTATTGAGCTTTGTAGGAATATATTGTATGAAATTCACACCACTTATGATGTTTTATCCAAACAGACTGAAGTGAATGTGAATTGTCATCAAGCTTCAGCTTTTCATTACCTGAGCACACAGGATCCTGCTGCCCTGGGCTCTGGAAACTCAGGAGCTTTTCCAGCAAAGTCAGTGCAGCAAATGCCTGACAGAAAGGGGCAAAGGAAACCAGGTGGGGTGATGGGCACCTGACCAAACCACGAGCATCTGTACAGCAGTAACAATTCAGCTCTGTAACTTCACTGATTTAATTTTGTGTTTTGATATCTTAGAACTGATTTATGGCATTATATATATCAATTATTATCAAATTCCAAATGAGGTGTTAAAATCATTCCTTGTATGCAAGCAGAAGTGAATTTGGGAAATTATTCAATACTTAGGGGACTTTATAAGCTCACCTCCTCTACTGTGTGATCTGTTCTTGTGAAAGGTCAGATAAGGGAAGCTGACAGTCAGTTAGAAAGGACAGTGATTATTAAGGTCTGATGGCACTGTCCTCTTGGTGAAAATCTAAAAATCAAGTTCTTTTTTAGCAGACAAAGCCTGTCTCAGTATTACCATGCACTTTTCTAAAGCTCTCCTGGGTGAGCTTGGGCTGCAGTGCTCAGCTGACTCCACTCCAGCTCTCACACCAGGGCTGCAGGATCAGGTCAGGATCTCAGATTTTATGCCTGGACAGCACTCATAAAAAAGAGCAACACCCAAAATCAGTTTCCATGGCTGATGGAAGAGAAGTTGGAATATCTCAGAATTTGCTGTTCTCTCTCTCTACCCCAATGACTAAAAATGTAGACTTTCTGTAAAAAAATTAAAACTCTCAAGTTATTTCATTAATTTTCTATATTTTTATAATTTTCACATCAGCTCTTTTACTTTATGAAAAACTTCACATTTTCACTTAGTAAAAATTCAATTTTACATCTAAGAAAGTATTTTATATAAAATTTTCAAGAAATACTTTCAAGGTTGAGTTTATAGTCACTTGTTAATGACCATAAAAACAACCAAAAAGTGCAAAGAGAACAGCAGGCTGAATTTAAGACAAAAGTGGAATCTTCAACCCAAATTAAATCCCAAACCAAACATGAATTTCTCACCAAAGTGATGCTCTGCATTATCACATCTGAAACTCTTTTTCCATTCATCTACACAGATTATTAACAATCATATATTTGACTGGAGTGTGTACATACACAAAGCCACTTAGCTTTTAACCCAAGCAATATTATCATCTCAGCAGGAAGCTCTAAGGGTAGACACATTCAAGATCCTGCAGCATCCATACATTATAACAGCAAGACTAATACAAGAATCTTAATAGAATTTTCTGCCGACTGCTAACAGATTTGCCCATTAACTCTGGCAACACAGGGAGCCTCACAGGTACAAGGCAACATTTTCAAAACCCTCAGAGTGGTTTAAGAATTCCCACAGGGCTTGGGCTGAGTCACCAGGGAGTGTTAAAAATGGCACACAACAAAACTTTAGCCCAGGAGCTTGTTTGCCACACAAAGGGCTTCACCAAAGGCAGAGGCAGGCAGGAGCCCATCTCTGGGGAGGTGACTCTCAGAAGGCAAGAGTGACGTTCATTTGAGGGTGATTTCCAGGCGGGAGCAGAGGCAGTCAGGGCATGCAGCTGCCGCAGTTCTCGCTGGTTTTCCAGGCAAGGTTTTCCATGCAAGGTCAGCCCCTGTTGGTGCTGCTTCAGCAGAGCCTTGAAACAGGGCTGGGGCTGTGGCCAAGCCAACTCAAAACCCAAGCACACCCGCCGTGCCTCTGAGTGTGCTAAAGCCCAGTCAGACAGTAATAACTGTGATCAGTCACAGGTGAAGTACAAAACTACACCTAGATGCTGGAATTCACAGGGAAAAATGAATGTCTGAGCAAGTGCTGAGTTTTGCTTTGACTCGATATTTTGCTAAACCTTAACATAGTGTCCCCTTCTGTGGGCTGGGGATGCTCTGGATCATCTGTGTGGTAGTTACCCCCTGCTCTACAGGAGAACTGTCAGATTTCATCTGTTAATACCTAAATTTTCTAGAGATGGAAATTCAATGTCAGGCCAAAGTACTACTGTTGCTTAAGTACTACAGAGCAGGTGCAGCATTTCAAATCTCAGGTGATTAGAAAACAGGCACTACATAAAGCATAATACAAACATTTCATGTTTGGGGCAGCTGCTGCTATGTTGCTGTTATTATTTTCTTTCATTATTTAAATTCAGCATTAACAAAAAGTTAGGTCATACTGGAAACTACTGTTTAATATTTTATGAAGTTCACACGTTTTTGTCTTTTTTTCACCCTTGTTTATGTACTTGGAGTAATTAATGCTTTTTAAAAGGATCAATTCATTTTTGAACATGAATCACACAAAAATCTTACAGGGGAAAAGAGGAATTAGTCATAAAAACAATTGTGTATTTAAGCAGAGAAGAATGTGTAAGACAACATGGGGGGGAGGGAAGGAGGCTGAGACAGACACAAAGCTGCCATAGCTATTTTAATCAGCAAAAATAATACTGTCATGGAAAAAAAAAATAAAAGGAAAGAAAAAAAAAAAAAGCTGAGCCAGCTTCATAGCCAGCAGAGGGAGCCAGGAAAAGCTCTTAATATCCACAGTTAGGGAATAAAGACAAATTAAAAGAGATGCATCTTTTCTAACACTATTTCACCAATCTTCCTCTTTCTGAGGAAAGTCTCACATTCCTGGATTCCTAATCCAGATTATCCTTTTCCAGTCCTGTGGAGGTATATTATGTGCAATGAAGTATCTTCAAATATTTCAACTCACTTTCTACCAGAGACCAAGAGGATTTATCCAATTTGTAGAGAAAACAGAGAGTTCTGCATGGACCTGGATGACTTGCCTGCTGTGGATTTTGATCCTGATATCAGGGACAGGAGTTCTGCTGCACTATTCTGCAGAGCTGAGCCACAAAAAGGATGCATGCACTGATCCATGGCTCGTGCTTCTCCCAAAATACCTCTGCATAGACAACCATTTCTGAACTGAGGAACTGATACCACACCTGAGCAGAGAAATGACTAATGCTGGATTAGCCACGGGCTCAGACATTGCTGTTATTCATCAAATTGGACAGCAGATGATTTGAAGCCTTATTCAGCCAGCAAAGAAATGACTGAAGAACTTACTGGATAGATTAATAATATCACATAAATCAACTCTATTTCTAACTGAACACACTGGATCACTATGAGTTGCAGAAAAACCCAGGTGCACTTCTTTCATTGCAAGTTGTCTTATTTACACAGCTCTGAATTTCTCACCCAGGGCTGGGAAAATGCTCCTTTACAATAAAATCCAGAAAACTTCCTTTGGGAGAGGGGATCCCTCCTTTGCATCAGCTCAGCATTTCTTGGGGGCTCATTTTGGGCCCTGCTCTTCAGCTACAGAATCACAGCAGCAACTGTTTGAGTAACCCAGAGTCTGAATGGTCTGATCTTTCAAAGAGGTGAAGCAGCATTTAACTCTGGGCAAATTGTTCATAATTAATTTTTCCCCCATAAGAAAAACACTTGTTCCAGTACATGATAACTTTAATTTAGACCATCAGAGTATCTCCACTAGCTTCAGTTTCACTATTGCTGTATCTTGGATGTTCAAAGACAGAAGGTTCAAGTTGCAGGCATTCTTCAAGCCAAGTTTTCCAAGGTTTCTGAATACAGATTTTTGTCTAATACTAAAAGAAATACATATTCATAACCCTTCAGGTTCACAAATGGCATTTGAAGCAAGCCATAAAATTCAGCACAGCATCACTTCACTTATCCCACCTGAAGGACTTTGATCAACATTCACAATGTATCAGCTGTAGTGAACCAGGGATCAGGATATTTTTTGAAACTTATTTTGTAAACAGTTCTGGAGTGCAAGGAAATGTCAGTGTATTCATGAACAGGATGTTAACAGAAAAATTTAAAATATGATTAATAAAACCCTGCTCTTCTTCAATATCCTTCTGTGCCCTTTGGACTGCCAGAACAAAAAGTAAAACCAGGCATTTTAAAAGTCTGTAAGTTGGTTATGAGTGCACTTAGGACAAAAATGATTTACTGAAGCTTACGTCATGTGCTATTATTTTCCACTCTGACACAGAATCATGGTTGTTCAGCCCATAACAGTGATATGCAAACATCTTCAGCCTCAAGCATTTGCTCTGTGACAAGGAATACAGAGCACATTATGTTCTGAACTCTCAGAGCAGGGATAGGGCAGTATTCTACTGGTGGAACAGAAAAGAAGGGAAGAAAATTATTCCACATAGCCTGTATTTATGTAGAGTCTTCTGCAATGGTATAAATGTTGTGTGTTTGGCTGCATGCTTTGGATTGCAAATGCTGTTTGATCTGCTAGAGTTACCCTGAACACAAACATATTTCTCTTGCTGTTGCATATTACTATTTCTCTCTGGTTTTTTTCCCTGAATATTACTTAAAAGTCTTGTCGGAAGACTTTACAATGCTGTAAAAGCATGGTGATGAAACTCAGTCATAAGGAAATACTCAGCAAACAGGTCCTAACTTCTTCTTTTTACAAATTCAGTGATTATAATAGTCCTGTTGTTTTTCCTCTTTGCAAAGTGTGTACATGCTTCTAAAGATACTGATATGTGTGCCTTACCAATGTCCTTTATCTTAAAAATAGCATTAGTTGCACACAATATAGCAGTTGCTTTGGTAACTGATTTTTCCCCTTTTAAAGGCTGAATAAATAATTGTGTAATACCCATTTAAATTATCAGTGTATGTGATTGCATTGGTCTGAAGCAACTTTTATACCATAATTTTTTCTGTGGTGCCATGAATATGCATAAATGTTGAGGTATGGCATGATTACTAAGTAAATAACTGTGTCAGCATGGCATGTCGTGATTAAAGGAAAGTATTTGGACAATGATGATTTTGAATAGAAACTGCAAAATTAACAAGTGTTGTGGAAAGCAAAACTTCAACTAGTTTCACTCTACTGGTAATCTCCATTTTAATGAGAGTCCCAAGAGTGCAGGACTTTGGGAATTAAACCATTTCATCATGTGTGTTTTGAGATGATCCCAGTAGCAAAATCCAAGCTTGTTGTTTTGGGATTCTGGGCAAAGCAACAAAAAGAGACAAATATTGTCACTCCTGTCAGCTTTATCAGCTACTGCTTGTGTCCAATCTACAAATTGCTTTGATAAAACAGTGTATTGTAATAAACCTCAATATATTTGATGCTGTGCCTGTTTCATGGGGTTTTTTTACTACATAGTCACCCCTGAAGGATTCTGAGCTGTTCAAGACTGGAGCTGCTGCTTAACCCACCATCCTTACATTCCTAGAGACTTTGAGGCAGGGCTACTGCTTTTCCAAAGCAACTTCTTTTCCTAAGGTCTAATGCCAAATCAGTGGGAAGTTTTGGGTTGACTTTGTTAATGCATGTCTGAGATACATTTGATCTGTTGGTCCATCTTTGTGAGGAATCAGGAAATGCTTACCCTTATTTATTCATTCTCTGGTACTGCCAGAAATCTTTGACTGGGTTTGGATGATGTACTTGGGCATTCAACAGCAGATTCAAGAATGTGGTCATCTGCTCCAATCTGCACCTAATTCCACATCTGTCTCTGCTAATGTACTCTTGAATTCAGCAAAAGAAATTTAGCTCTATGCTCCTGAAGATCCTCACCTTTTGGAGCAGGCACAGCTGCCAGCAGGGCAATGCTGTCCCAGGACAGCAGGGAACTCCCCCCAGGACTGAGACCCTGGGCAAAGCAGGGAGCAGCCAGTTCAGGGCCAGGCAGCTCCGAGGGACTGCAGAGCGCAGCCGATCCCAGAGAGCAGCGAGGGAAGGCACTGTCGGGCTCCTGGCAAAAGCACCCACACGGCTCAAAGCAGCACCACTTCCAGTGACACAGCTCCTGTGACTAATGCAGGAATGCATTTATTTTACATCTGTATGGGCATACTAGGATATAGTTATGAAAAAAAAAAGATAAATCATATAACTGTATTATATCATTTCTCCCCCTAGAATGAGTGCAAATACACTTGATATTAACTATTATAACATCTTTCTAGTGACTTACTTAAAATAAAATACTATTTTATTACCGAGAGCATTAAAATGTCATGTTTATATAGCAGAGATTTAATTAAAATTCAGATTATAATAATAATTTAACACAGGAGCATAGAGCTAAATTTCTTTTGCTGAATTCAAGAGTACATTAGCAGAGACAGATGTGGAATTAGGTGCAGATTGGAGCAGATGACCACATTCTTGAATCTGCCGTTGAATGCCCAAGTACATCATCCAAACCCAGTCAAAGATTCCTGGCAGTACCAGAGAATGAATAAATAAGGGTAAGCATTTCCTAAGAGTGATTCCTCACAAAGATGGACCAACAGATCAAATGTATCTCAGACATGCATTAACAAAGTCAACCCAAAACTTCCCACTGATTTGGCATTAGACCTTAGGAAAAGAAGTTGCTTTGGAAAAGCAGTAGCCCTGCCTCAAACTCTCTAGGAATGTAAGGATGGTGGGTTAAGCAGCAGCTCCAGTCTTGAACAGCTCAGAATCCTTCAGGGGTGACTATGTAGTAAAAAAACCCCATGAAACAGGCACAGCATCAAATATATTGAGGTTTATTACAATACACTGTTTTATCAAAGCAATTTGTAGATTGGACACAAGCAGTAGCTGATAAAGCTGACAGGAGTGACTTTGTGCATCACCTCCAAAAAATGTTAATCCTTCTGCACTGTTTAACATTAAGGATTTACTTTTTCTTCAGCCTCTGAAAAAGACTGCCCCATTGCCACCTGAAAGGGCAGAACCTCAAAATTAGAAGTATCCTGGTTTACTGTGTCCAAGTGCACGATCAGGTATCCTCAAACCTCATCCTGACAGTGGCTGCTTTAGAGCAAATAAGCAAATGGGTTTTCAAGTTGTTTAATTTTTCTCCTTAAAGGTCCATACCTACACCTTGGCCTGCTCAGGAACTTAGAAAGAATTTTATTCACTGTCATCAATTATTTCCCTGTGTGTGACAGTGCAGAGATCCATAACATCTTTGTTTGATTGGTTCCACACTCCCAGCCCCTCTAAAGGTTTTGATGTTTTCAAGCAGCCATTTCACATAATCTGATGCCCAGTGGGACCTTTGTTCATTTAATGCTTGTTCCATGGGATTGTCATATCTACTCTGCTCCTGTTTCAGACATCCCAACCTAATTTAAAACACACAGTGCCACTAACCTGCTCTGATGCCTCACATTAACCAGAAGTTCCACCAAGTGAGGCACTTCCCTTTTATCACTATAGGCAGTGAGTTTCATGTGATCTTATTTTCAACAGCAAATTACTTCCTGTTGTGAGTTCAACTGTTTGAAACACTCTGCAAAGGATCCTACGCTGCAGGAAATAGTCCTGTTCTATTTAAATATTTGCTAGTTATACAAATTACTTCCTTTCCAATTGCTTTGTGCTTTTTTTTTTTTTTTTTTTAGTTTTTAAATTGTTCTGTTTAATTATCAAACTGCTTTCAAGTACAGGGTAGCTTGTTTGGGGTTTTTTTCAGAATACTATTAGTTTTAAGTTATTTCTGTAAATAATACATGTTTTTCTTACATGTATTAAAAAAGAATTATTTTGAAAAGAACTACAGCATCAGAAAAAGTAACACTGGGATATTTAAAGTTTAAAGGGTAAAGTTTAAGTGACAACTAAACAGTGATTTTTCCATTCTGATTAAGATAGACCTTGTAATGTCAACCCTTAAAAAGTCAAAATAGTTTAAAAAGTTTAATAGTTAAACATTTTTTTTTCTTTGTTTTTTTCAAAGCCAAAACATATGATGATTTTATTTCCAAATGGAAAAAAGGCAGTCTTGAGTTAAATTATTAAACAAGTTGTATTAACTTGTATTAAACAAGTTCTTGGAATACTTGATGAAATGTTTTGGAGGCAAATGCAGAGTGACGTGAGCCTAATGAACGACCAACACTCTGTCTGATCCCAATGACACCACCTCCAGGTTGTTTGGAAAGGTCACTGTAAAAATAACCATGCATTTTTAGGATTAGCCCTGATACCTGCTTGCTCAGTGGACCAGCAGGCATCAAGCAACAACAAAAGCAGTTTTCTGAAAGTTGAGTAGTTAGGGCTTAGCTCTGGGGGTGACATCAGGGTCTAATTTTAGGTGGCTGGGTCAGGCACTGGCGGAGAGGAGGAGAGGAGAGGAGAGGAGAGGAGAGGAGAGGAGAGGAGAGGAGAGGAGAGGAGAGGAGAGGAGAGGAGAGGAGAGGAGAGGAGAGGAGAGGAGAGGAGAGGAGAGGAGAGGAGAGGAGAGGAGAGGAGAGGAGAGGAGAGGAGAGGAGAGGAGAGGAGAGGAGAGGAGAGGAGAGGAGAGGAGAGGAGAGGAGAGGAGAGGAGAGGAGAGGAGAGGAGAGGAGAGGAGGCTCCTCTGCACCTGGCACCTGCTCAGAAAGGGAGGCACAGCCACATCTCATTTCAATGTTGGCATTTCTAACACAAAAAAATGCTCAAAAGGAAAAAAAAAAGGAACTAGGAGAGTGCAATGATCATTCTGCACGACTTTAATCTTCACCTATTCAAAGCCCCCAAATGCAGATTTTGCCAACAAACAGGTTTCAAGAAATGCAATTAAATGTGTGAAATAAACTTTTTCTAGGGTTGCTGGGTTTTTGACACCATTTACTTGATCATCTCATTGACAAATTAGGGAAAAGTCCACAAACAATTTTCATCCACAAAACAAGAAATCGTCAGATGGGCTGTAAGCTCAGACTTCCAGGTGCTTTCTAAAAGCACCAAAGACCTGCATTATTTGTAAACTTACAGGAAATTTGTCTGCTGTGCAATACAATTGTGAAACAACTAAATTGTGTAGGAGGAGGACAGCATGTTTAAGTAGTGGAAGGCTCTGAAAATTAATATCAAAACCTGCACTTAAGAATGCAGGAAACTTTCAGTTTCTCATGCTGAAATGGAAAAATCAAATTGTAGCTTATCTAGGAGCCAGTGTCCAAAATGCCTTTGTTAATAATGTCAATACATTCCTTCTTCTATTTTTTATTGGCTATGCTTCAAAAATTTAGTCTACTCCTGCTAGATAATCTTTTAACTTCTTTTCCATTTACCACATTTTAATCTCGCAGGGCAACAGAGAGAAAGGTCTGGTTAAATGAACTTTCTACAGAAATGCTGGTCATTATAGATAAAAGAAGTACTGTGAAGTTTGGGGATCTTTTTTGTAGGCATCACCAACCTTTCCCAAGACTCTCTGTTCATGACTTTTTGCATCCAGGGATTTTTACAGTGATGTTAAATGTTGCTTTTTTTACAGTTACAAATTACAATTGAAACGCTTTCTACACATTGAAGATTTTATTATGACAGATGTATGTAATCATATCTAAGGAAGGAAATGTAATGAACTTATAAAATCCATGTTGTCTGATGAGTGAGCCCTAATTCTGAGTGTGCTGAATAACTCCAGTCTGAGGGAACAGGAAGGGTTACTAAACACAAAGGATATTGCAGTATGAAAGGAACACAGTATCTTCATTCAACAAAGCAAGGAGCAAGAGGGTTCTGAAATTAGGCAGAAGGTGGAGTGCTTACAGTCTTCCTTTTAATTAAGGTGATAATTTTATATGACTGTATTGAAAACAAAAGAAGGTGCCTGATCATTGCTGGGAAAACACTGCTTGAAGGTCAAATTCCACTGCAGCTGCATAGAAGTCACCTGCATTTCATATAAAGGGCAGAACTGGCCCTGTGCTAGGAAAATACCTCTAACCTGATTCTTCATCAGCTTTTGGATACTTACTGCATGATTATACTGAAGTTATTGTATAGATTTATAAATCTGAGGAGCCCAGTCTTTGAAGAGTCTTCCAGAACTCATCTACAACCATAAAAGAAGGCAGGTATTTGGAAATCTTAGCAAGCTTTGCCCATCAAGATATTTTCTGGCAAGTAAAATGATTTCATTATTTTAAAGGTTGATGAAGTTAAACCATAACAAAAGCCAATGCACAATGATTCTCGATATGTTCAGTACACGATACCAGTCCTGAATCAGGCAGCTGAACACTCTCCTTGTGCTGCCAAGCCTTGTAGGTTAATATTTAGATCAGTAACAGCCACTCCTTCAGACAGTCATCTCCTTCTGTTGACACTAGGCCAAAAGGAACTCTGATATTTCTCTCTCATAAAGGACATTACAGTAAGCTTTTTGTCCTTCCCTTTCCAAATACATGTTAAGAATGCAGTCAGAAATTATAAAGGATGTTGTTTAACTGGAGAAAGCATGACACAGGTTGGAAGATTCATATTAATGGTGCTGTCCCCAGAATAAGCTCCAGAAAGCTTAAGTGAACATCATCACACCAGCGAAGGAAGGAATTTTAAAACAATGTAACTAAGAATTTAATAACTAATGAGGACAATGACTCTTTAGTTCTCTGAGCTGCTAGGAGTCTGACTGAGGAATATTTTGAAAACCATCCAACCTTGCTGTTTACAAACACCAACAAACCAAAAGATTCTCCAAAAACACAACGTTGCTTCGTTTTGCTGGGAGGAAGAATGACAAGAGGTGATTGCCCTGCTCTGCTGTGGAGCAGCCTCACCTCAGCCCTGAGTGCAGCTTTGGAACCACACATGAGAAAGATACAAAGCCATTAGAGAGTGTGCAGAGGAGGAACATGAGGATGGTGAAGGTCTGGAGTAGAAGCTGTGTGAGGAGTGGCTGAGGGCACTTGAACTCTCTCACTGGGATTCTTGCCTTGTGCAGGACCTGGAGTTGGACTCGATTTTTGTGGGTCCCAACTTCCAACTCAGGATATCCCATACTCTATGACTCAGAGTTGACTGAACATCAATACTGTTACCTTATAATATAACACAATTTAGCATTCACTCTCATTTTTCCAGAAACCTGCTGAAGTGAAATATCTCTATCAGTAATACAAACAGCAGAAAGTAGTCCTTTTACAATATTTTTAGACATCAATTTTAGACATCAATTTTCATGTACAGAATACAAAGTTCACCTTTGGTGCTTGGTCTCATGCTTCCTTGCTTATGCTATGCACACTTTCAGGTCAATATCCCTGCTCCTTCCCTGCTCCCAGATGCCACAAACAGCTGGATCCTCTCTTAGCCCTGAGCTGCAGAGGGATGTGGGGCTGTGGGGCAGGAGGGTGGCCATGGCAGTGCACCCAAGCAGGGCACCCCACACACCCAGCAGAGGCTGATGCTGCTGCAGGGCCAGGGATGGTGATGATGGCATCAAAGTGCTGCTGTCACACCCCAGCAGGGTCACACCCTGGGATCCACAACTGCTCCATGGTCTGACATGTGAATTGATTCCAGCAGGGACTCTCCATTCTGGTTCCTTAGCAGATCTGGGCTTCCTGCCAAGTTTTTAGTAAATCGTAATTAGGAGCTCAGATGGCAGGGATTGGTATGATGAAGAGATCCAAGCAGGGAACTTGGTTCCAATCCCTTTTTTTTCACCACAGAACTAGAAGAATGACCACCCAGCACTGAGAAAGCTCAATTTAGCAATGCTTATTGCTCAGTTGAACAGAGTGAATTGCATGTAATAATCTTCCGCTCTCAGAGCAATCCGTCTCCTGAAAAATTCTACTTCATCATTGTGGACTAGCTCAAGAAGAAATTATTTTAACCTTGGCATGAGAATTCTGGATAAGATATTCAATACTCACAACTGGACAAAGAAAAAGGTCAGAGGAGACATTGTTCTGAACTCATTTTCCTTTTTTATAGCTTTCCAATTGTATTGGAGACTAAGAACACAGTAAGGAAACTATTGGTCAGAAACAGATCCTCTCCTTGTCAGAGCTCAGCTTGCTGCAGGAGGCAGAGCAGATATTAGTCAGGACAGAGCTCCTGGGCTGAGCTCCAGCTTTGCAGCCCCAGCAGGGAATGCTCCTCCAGCAAAGGATTCTATCCCAGCCAGCTGTGGCTAAACCCCATGTCCTTTGCATAATGGAACACACAGACCAGGATGTCAGAATCCATTCCAAGGATTTTGCCAGATAACAGTTAACAAGGATACTCATTTTTACATATTTTATAAAAGCTGATGGCTTTTGTATGAAGGCTTTGGGCTTTGGGGGAGAATAAGTATGAAAGAGTCTACTTTACTTCCTCCACTGAGGTTACTTCTCTAGTTCCAAGCAGCAGGACTGCAGCAGAGTCAAGATAAAAGGGTAGGTCATGCACAATTAAATATTAATTTCTACCATGTTTTTAGAAATACCAATAATATTATTCTCAGTATGTGTGAGAATTTGAGTATTTCACCACTTTTCTTGAATGTTTTACTTGCAATAACCTGTTTGTGATATTTTAAATAATTTACGCTTCTTTTCACCTTTTATAATTAATAGATTATCTATGTAAGATCTTCTTTTTCTCATGCTGCATATTTTTCCTCACAAAGTTAGTCTAATACTAAAAGTAATTTCAGATTGGCTGCATCTTTTAAGGAAATAAACATTTTTTTCTTAGTAACTTTTTATAGGAATTTCATGTTTGGAGCATTTTACTAGCATTAAACTACTCAGTATTTTACCACTGACTTAAATGGGGAGATTAAACTAAAAACAATATATATTGCAAATGCCACCCCCTACACTTGGTTTTGAGCAGGCACCTCATTTTTTTTTATCAGATATAAATAGATGTCATATCTAACAGGATCACATTCCTTCTTGTTAGTCAGCACTTCAATAGTAAAATACTTGACCACTGCAACATTTTTCTTCTGGAGTAGTTAATGGAAACCTCAGTATAGCTCCTATTATGTATTCAAAGTATTTGCCAATTTCCCCTCAGCATGTGAAAACCCTTATTTGTGAGCAATGTGCTTCATACGCTGGGACTATCCCAAGGAAGGCAATTCCTGCACAAACCGTGCTTACACTGTAACATCCTCCAAAGCACAAAAACATCAGGCAAAACACCCCAGAATGGCTTTATTGATACCAGAGCCTGCAAAGCAGAGCCACCCTTGAAACCAGCTGTACCCAAGGCTGACCTTTCCTAAGGCGACTCAATCACATTCCATTTGGCAGCAGAGTGATTTTATCAAAGCACCTTCTGTTTTCATAATTGACTTCATCAATTTTTGCTGAATTTGCTGCATGTTAAATTTTTAATTCAGGTGCAGCTTCTCTTTCAGGAAATACAGAATATTGAATCATCTGAACTTTAAGATACAGAAGTAAAGAAACAGATTTACACACATCAGTGATGCCTCCATAAGTTTTATGGACATCTACTTCCCTTTAAAGTACCTAACAGATGGCTCACAAGTTTCCAGAAACAGTCACAAAAGTCAAACTTATAGGTCAAACCATCTTCTCTGAATATTAACAATAGAAATGGTTGTAATTTAAAAACCAAAAAACCACAGCCCTACTGAAGTACTTTAATATAAAAACAAAATGAGCATAAAATACTCTAATACCTCCTCAGAATTCAAACTGTTCACAGGAAAGAGTGAAAAAATCCAAAAATCATAGCAAGGAAAAAAAAAAGGTGATTAGAGATATGCAAAAAAGAAGTTTAAGAACAGTTGTTCAAAGACCTTTCAAAACAGGGATGTGGAACTAAATGAGAAATAAAATTCATGTCCTAGAACACAACATAATCAACTTGCAAACTAAAAACGTGATGGCAAAACTCCTCTCATATGAGCAATGATGAAGCTCAAAAAATCATGGTATTTCTGACTCCTGTAACACCAAAAGGACACCAGAAATCAGACCCCAAAACACATCAACAACCATTCCCAACAAACACTTGAAAGCAAGATTTTAGAAGTCAACTTCAAAATTACTCTTTACATTTTAAAAGCATCTTGTGTGATCAAACCCCTTAATTCCCTTACAGATCCAGTTCATCAGGAACTGTGCTAATAAGCAGGAACTTTGGAGTTATATTTTCCACCTGAGGGATTTTCAGCTGGGTGGAAGTTCCAGCCGTGAAGCCCCAGAGCAGTGGCAGCCTTTGGACAAGCACAGTGGGCTGAGAGCGCAAACCCTCCTGCAGGGCAGACTGAGCGAGTGGCTGCCATCAGTGAGAGTGTCCCATTTCCTCACGCAATGGTGAGGGCTTTTTTTTTTATAATTATGAAGGTTTTCAGAGCAAAACACCCACATGATTTTTGCAGAGGCTTTGCTGGCCCTCTAAGCCTACCCAGGTGAAGTTGACCAAAAATTTTCCTGTATTTCAGCGATGACTTACTGCCATTCATTTTTGTGTCATTTTGGTTTTCTTGGCATCTGATTGGATTTTTCTTAAGGCAGTGGAAGGGGGGAAGAAAATTGGGTTTTGTAGATTTTTGCCCTCACTGCTCATGTTGAAATAGTAGGGCAGCAATTTGTGAGTTTGGGTGATGGCTGTGCAGTGAAGACAATATCCAAATTGAAGACAATATCCAAATTGAAGACAATATCCAAATTGGATCTTGTGCTGGGGAGGGAAGTTTGCTCCAATGGATACAGATATTTCTTATGGGCAGAGTTCTTCCCTCTCATCACTGATCTCATATCTAAGATCCCCCTGCACCTTCTCTGCCTTTATATTTTTTAATATTTTGAAGTCTGTGCTGCTCCAGGGGAGGATCAACTCTTCTCATATGTCTAAAGGAACATCATTGTTGTTTTTGTGAATGTTCAAGCAGCATTTCAGGCCAAGGAACTGCTCAGGGCAGCAGGGACTGGAATCAGTTACCCACTGAGTTCCATGTTGTACCTCTAAAAGGATGACACAGCTCATGAATCACTTTTCCTTTACACCAGTATGGAATATGACTGGAAAATACATCTATAAACTATACAAGTTCATGTACTATAAGGAAAGATGCAATTTCTTACCTTTGATTTATTAACTTTTATAGGAATTACCCCTAAGTAATGAAACTTAAATGAAAACTGAGATTTTACCTAATTTTCTGAGGTCAGAGGAAGTTTTCCACACCCAGACAGGTGATTTGATAGAAAGATTTTTGCTTTGCTTTCTTTCTCATGTCTTTAGCACTGCTGGTATCCCAGTGTACAACAGGTGCTTAGCCAGGGAGAAGGGATTTTTCACTGCATGAGGAGGAGGAGGAAATCCACTGAGGAGTGGAATGCTGTGTCTTCAGAACCAAACTCCAGTGCCCTGCATTGCCCCATGCATGTTCTTTCACCTTTCTTTCCATGGAAGTACCTCTCTCACAGTGCAGCTCCATCTCTTTTTTCCAATGAAACTTTCTTACTCCTCGAATAATTCCTAAATTAATTGTCCCAATCCCATGTAAAGGATGGGCTGGGTAATGAAATCTCCTCACAAACGGGAAATAGCTCAAGTAAAAGTGATAAGCATCAAATTCTTTTCTGAGGGCTGAGCTGAAGCCAGAGGTTGGTCCCACGTTTCCAGCTGGCCACAAGGTGTGGCCCCGCTCTAAAAGAGGTGGCAATGCCTGGAATGTAAAAATAACTGACACAGACTCTGCTCTACCTGGGGTTTTTCCATTACAGATCTGATATCTTAATGATAGGTTGGACTTCAATAGTCCTGCATGGAAACATTCTTTTGGAAATTAAAAAATCATAGTCTTGGGATTCTTTGAGAGTTTTTTCCCCTCAAAAATCCTATACAATTTTCTAGGAAGCTGTGTCACTGCTATTGAATTTTACAGGCTACTGCAAAAGTCTGTCTGGGGTATCACTTACTATTTAGTTTCAGGGGTAATCATCAAAGTTTTGGTGGGACTTTATTAAATTCTTGTAGAATCCTACTATACTTGCTCCTATTAAATTTCCTATTGTTTTTCCACAGGGGTTTGTACAGCCTGTTAAAGTAAAAGCCTGGAGTCAGTATAATCTAATTTGGACATTCTGATGAATGAATTTAAAGGGGAAAATTGAGTCATCATTAATTTGCAACACATTGCCAGACTTAACAGTAAATACTATCACCATAGTTTTGGAAATATCTATCACAAAGCTTATGCTCCAAGTCTTTTACAAACTGGTTTACTACCACAAACAAACAATCTCAATAATTTCATGCTGATATAGACAGCTGGATCCTAAACTCCTATCCTTGAAAATACAAATTTAAAATTCAAAATAACTTAGCTTCTGCCTTCAAATATTCTTATAGAAAATAAAAACAAGCAAACAGAAAATGGTTTACGTTATCTAATTAGAAAGCAGAGGTTTTTGTTTGAAACAAACACATTTTATGACTATCCAGGATGAACAAATTGGAGCTGAGAGCTAATAATTCATACCAGCATTGCTCCATGCATCAAGGATCTTTTATGCTCCTGGGAGGGCATTACAAAAATTAGAGTAATGTAGCAGAAAGAATGAGTTTGATCTTCCATTACAGCATTATTCTATCACTCTTGCTTTGCATTTCTGGCAACTTCACAAGGAACATCTCAAAGACTGAGAGAAGTGTGCCTGCTGGTCAGAATTCACTGGGCTTATCTTGGACTGTGAGACTTCTAAAAAATATGTAGCAGATGAGAAAGTGGTATTTCCTCTGTGCTTGCTCCCTTTCATGCAGAAAGCTGTATATTTGATGAGAGTATTTAAAATCTTCTCCAGCCCCTTTGATCATGTGGTTAATTTTGTTTAATTGGCTCCATCCCTGCCTCAAGAGCAGGGAATTTATAGGATTCTCTTTACTGGCACATGAGCATCACAAGGGGGCGGACCCAATGAGTTTCAAATGGCAGTTGGAAAGATACTGTGAAAATAATGTGATAAGCAGCAAGAAGTTATGAAAGTGAACTCAGGATTCACATTTTGAACTAATTCAGTACTTCAAGTGAAGGAAAAATTCATATACATTCATTATTATTGATAATAATAGTAAAGTAAGTAGATCAAGCCCAACTCACAGGCATTATGCATAATCAGCTTTGCAGTGATCACAGAAGGCAGCCACCTTCAGCACAATAACCCAGGAATGGCCTCACAGGCAGTATAAATTACAGGGATTTGATGCTGAATACACACACACACATATTTATATATATATAAAATACATACACACACACACATATAAATTTATATATTAAAGATTTCCAATAAACATTTAATGAAAATAAGATGAAAGTGACTACTGATTTATAGTCCTGTTTTTCAGATATCAGGATCACAGTTTCCAAAGGTGGTAAGAAATTAAACCAAGAAGGGATCTGCAATGTTATTCTCAGGGCAAACCATACCCCCATATCTCCAGCTACAAATAAGACCCTCTGCAGAATTGTACCAGAAAATGGAACTGCAGTTCCACTGGAACTGTTTTGTAGGAGATGCTGCAATAAAACTTCCCTGCAAAGTCTCACTGTTTACAACACAAAATTAATAAAGACTTTAAGAAACTTTTTATTGAGATCATCAGAAAGTCTTCCAGTGACTCTTGGTTTTCATTATTAACCTGTAACTTAGCTGAAAATAAATATTTTTACTGTAAAATAACAAGCAAGGGCAAATGAGGAGGTTATGTTACTGAAAAATACATTTCAGTATGAAAGTTCACTGGCTGAGTAAGCACTTCACAGTACTTCTCTTAATATTTTTTTACACATATATTATAAAACCAACTTCTCCCATTAATGATACGGAAGTGCATATATGACAATATTGTACTTCATGCACTTTCTCCATTCTGGGTACATTTTGTGAACAAACCTCCAAGACACAAACACTCATAACTCATTAGCATAACAACAGTGTATTAATAAAATCAGTGGCATAATAAAACAACAAGCAACACGAACATTTTGTCACCCATGTATCTTCCATGCAAAAGAATACTAATATCAATGCCACTGATAAAAGTGTGATTTCATTCTTCTGTCACACGCTAAACATCACTACCACATAATCAATGCCACTAAACTCACAGGCTGTACATGTGTGTTGCTTTTATCCCCCTTGGAAGGAAATAATTCCAGTGGTTCTTATCATATGCAAGTCAGTTTTGCTTTTCAATCCTAAAAGAAAAGCATTGTTTAAGAATTCCTGAAGCACTGTATTTTCAGCCCAGACTCCTGTGCACAGAAGGAAGGGCATTCACAGGAAGGGAAGGGTTGCTCCTGCAATGGAGGCACCCTTGCCCGTGCTTGGCGTGCCACCATTCTGTGAGGGACTGAATCCTCACCAGCACTTGCTCTGGTTGATAAACTGCTTCTGCTTACCAAAGCTCTAAAAAACATCTTCCAGCAGTTGTTGCATTAGGCCCTAACTCAGATGAAAGTAAAAATATTTACTGCAAAGAAAGAAGAAATTGCAAATGCAGCAAAGGTACAAATGATATTGAGCCCCTCAAGATCTGAGCCTGCTTTCAGGACAGAATCAACAAGTTTTGCTCCTGACTGTCCACCTGCTGCAGGCAAAATGGGGCTGATTTCTGTTATCGATCAGCCCCCACACGGCAGCAGCTGCTCCAGCACATCCAGTGACGCAATCTGACCAGAAAGGTGAGAAAGGAGGTGAGTCACTGCCCTGAGATGAGACACACACCGGCACTGATGCAACAGCAGGGGGGAGGCAGCTTTTAAATTAACGCTGAGTGCCAAACCAGCCCTCAGTCCTGGGTGCTTTGTTAAGAAGACCCAAAGTTAAGATCCTCTCAGTCAGAAGAGGCAATATTCATCTGGACCCACTTTTTAATGATGTTTCCTCCTCTCCTCAAAAGTTACTTGGGCAGAGATGAAGTGGGGCCCACTGAAAGCCACCTGCAGTACCAGAACTCTGACATGAGGGAAAGAAATCCCTCCTGATGCCTGGAAATCACAGGGATTTGATACTTGTCCATGTTACTTCTGACTAGAGGGTCATGCATTTAAAAGCTCTGGCCTTACACTAAAGCAGATGTGTGTATTAAGATCTGTTCTGTGATTCATTATCAATTCTAGAACACAATTTTGTTTCCTGAACAGAACAGCATCATCATTCATTGCTTTTCACTTGCAAACAGCTGCTATTTGCATGTGAGTGGAGTCCTGTTTCTTAAAAACAAAGGAGAGAAGGAAGGAAAGTGTGTAGTATTGTTCCTTATGATGGCCAGCTCCAGCCCTCATTGCTGGGCATGAGGCCTCATAAAAGAGACCCTGCGAAGCTGAGCTGTTCTTTGTGTTCTTCTGCACAACTAAGACCATGCATCAAAAGAATGTCTTCTGCTGCAATGTCTTTTCCATACAGAAGAGAATATGTGAAACTTAAAACTCCATGATGAATGTGAAAAATCTTCAAGAGCAAAGAAGAATTAAACGCAAGCTGCTGCAGCCTCTGAACTCTGCAGCACAGCTCAGTTCTAACAGCATGAAAGGAAGAGGTGGAGTAGACAAATGATGGTAAATTGAATGAAGTAGGAGGTTAAAAGGGAAGAAAAAAGGTAGTATGTCTTCTGGAACTGAAATTGCAGGAAAACACCAGAAAGTTGGAAACCGAAAAAAGAAGTGGAATGAAACCTTTATACGCGGGGTGAATCACTGTTTGGCCAGAAACCAGGAAATAATTGCTGGAACAGGCAAACAGTGAAAAGCCATGACAAGACCCTCAGCAGGAAAGAAGCAGGATGGCTCGGGAGAAGCTGCTGGGCTGGCTCTGGACAATCCCAATGGTGATACAGGTTAACAGAAATCAGGGAAACAGGAATTAGGGAACAGGCTCCTGCTCACTGTGAGATGTAACACCACAATGGTCTGATCTGACAGGCTACAGGAAAGGCTGTTGCTAAGAATCACAAATTAACTTGGTAAGAATTAATCTAAGTCAAAAGGTGACATTAAAATCCCTAAAATGGAAGCAAAAGATTTCTTTCCTCTCCTTCCATAAACTGGATGGCTACATCTGGTTTTAAAAGGAATATTTTTTAGTCTCCTACTTAAAAAAATTAAAATCGTTTTCCTTAAAGTGCTGTCTTTTCTTGGTAAAATGCTGATTCATTAAAATAGAAAAAAAAATCATTGTGAAATACACAGGGAGCTTTAAACTGTATTAAGGTTCTAGGACAGACATGTAGTTTGAGTCTTGCACTTCCCTGAGAGGAAAACTGTAATGTAACTCTGAAAAGCCAATATCAAAATAAGACACCCTGCAAACATTTCCAAATTCAAAATTTGAGATTCTAAACAAAAAATTTTGTGTTTTCACTGTTTACTCTCTTTTTTTTACCAAACAAAATCAAAAAGTATATCCATTAGCTTTAAAGGCAAACTTTCAGAATAATTATCTCTAAACAGACCGAGATATTTACTTAGCTTGATAAATGAAGAACAGTTGAGTAGGGCATGCCTTTGAGAAGAGCAGGAGGATCAGATTGTACTGACTGGGTTTAGGCAAAAAAATGTTCTTCTCTCCCAAAAGATTCTTAAGAGGCTGAAGACATTACTGCACTATATTTATCAAAGTCCAAGGCATAAACAGTTGCTAAAATCTCCCTCCTGTGAGGTCAGACAGAGTCACCAGCAGGAGGATGCTGAGGAGTTACTGCAGTGGGAGCCAGGCTGTGGCTCCTGGCCCATCCCAGAGCCCGACTCGAGTGAACTCTTGCTGTGAAGGGACTGACACGGGGGTATCTGAGCACTGGGCAATTCATAAAAATATAACAATATTCAGTCCTCACTCTTGGCAAGTCTGGCTTCTGGGTGGTCATTAAATATTACAATATTAATCCTTTGCAACAGCCAGGAAGACACACTCAAGTGAAGGAGATTTTAGCCCTCAGCCATTAACATAATTAGCTTTTATTCTGCTTTTTTCAGGCCAACTCAGAGCATTAAATACACGTACAATTTTCCTACTTCTTATAGAGGACACAGATGTGAGCTAATTGAAACATCTCAGAAAACATGTATCTTTTGGAGGAAATATATATTTCTTGTGCCTGCTGATGTCTTCGTAATTTCACCCTCTTAAGAGATAATAGCAGTCTTCTTTCCCCCTTAAATTAAAGGTACCCTTATTAACTCAATAAAATAATAGTGGTAAAAAGGAACAAGTACCAGGCCCATTATACTCTTGCATTGCATAAAACCAGTATTCTTCAATAGAACTTTTCACTGTAACTGGTCTCTAGAAATCAGACCTCTAAGGAGAAAAAATATTTACACAGGACTTCGAGATTTTAAAATTTAACTTTATTCTAATTAAAAACCAAAGCTTATAAAAGCTGTGCACACTATCACACAAAGACTGCAAAGAACAAGTCTAGCAGGGAATGGTTATTTCCCCCAGAATGCTCTTTCACAATACTAAACCAAATATTTTGTCTCTTAATTAATAGCTGTTGATTGATTTTTCTTTCATAAATTTTTCCAATTGCTTTTAAAATCATGACAATTTTTCCTTTGCACAGGATCTTGTGGCAGAGAGTTCCACAGGTGAATCCCATGGCTGTAAACTGTTGCTGTTCTGAACCTGCCTGATGCTGCTTTCATTTCACACCCCACATTTTGTTGGGAGACACAGTGAGCAACTTCCTCCTCACTTTTCCCATGCCACTCTGATTTCATGGATATCTATTATATCCTTCATTTACAGGCTAAAAAGTGCCACTCTTCATTCATCATCCAAGAGGATGCAGCATCACTCCTTTGATTTGGAATGCTGTTTCCAAAATTTTCCATCTTCTGGAATTCTACTGCATTTCCTTTGAGGCACAGAACCAAAAATTTGTATACAGTGTTATGGATTAAACAACATAACATGCAGCAACTTTATAATGCTTTCTGGTTTGCTTATATGTTTCCTGATTTATGTCAATATGCAATTTTTTTTTACCAATCCTGGGTATTAAACTGACACACTGAACTGAGTGAGACTCAACTGAGTGATGCCCTGGTCCTGCTTTGAGCAGGGGGGTTGCAGTCTAAATTCTCCAGATGTCTCTTCCATTTCAAAAAGTCTCTGAGTCTGGGATTCAAGCTTAGGGGATGGCAGATGAAAGATTTCTATTTTGCCACTGTCCAAGACATTGGAATCACTCCTGTCTGTCCCAGCACAGCCTCAGCAACCCCCGCTGCAGAAAAATGAACACAAACTGGATCAAGCACAGAAAATCATTACTAAGATGAATGGGAAAGGCAGAGCTTATCTTCCACAAGAAAACTAAATGAACTTAGGCTCAGCCTAGCAGACTGAAGCCTGCAAAGGTTTATGATTGATGTCTGAAGTACATGAGAGAGCTAAATACATTGAATGGCTATTTTAGCTACATGACAGCACTGAATTAACAACAAATTGTCCAGGTGTATGAACCATTCTCAAAAAACTCAAGCTAGAAAATAGAAGAAATATTTTGTGAAGGTTTTAAACAACATTTTCCTCTGCCAGTGATTCTGGCAGTACCAAAATCAAAAGCTTATTATATTTAATATTGAGTTTACCAAGTTTTGACATTTTTGTGAGCTCTTTCTTTCTTGAAACTAAGTGATGGGAGAGACAATGTAATTTTACAATGTGCTTTAGCTTTCATGAAATTTCAGACTGTAATGGAATATGACACTTGAAATTTCTCTATCCACATCTATCTCAAGTGCAATATATGCAGCTTGAATCTATGACCTATAGCAACAAGTCTGAGAGAGGTTTTCCACAAATTCTGGATAAAATTCTTAACAATATAATGAGGAAAAACTTCAAAAGTCTCAGAACTGCCTATATTGAAAAGAGAAATACAAGCCCAGAGAAATACAGCTCTTGGAAAAGGAGATTAATGACTTAGAAATTATTGCTGCTAACTCTTTCTAAGGAGATGTCACAAATGTTTACTGAGCTGAAGCAGCAATGTTTCTATCACCTCAAATAAAGGCCCTTATTAATGACTGGAAACAACAACAAATTCCTTGAACATTAGGTCAGAAAACTCAAGACAACAGCCTATATTCTGCTTATTAAAACAGGAGAAGAAAGCACAATCAAAGTAATCAAACTGAACAGGCTTCTCTGCTTGCTTTTTCAAACCTCATGTTCCCTGACCTCGCTGTGCACGAAGCATTTAAGCTGCACAGAGGTGGGGCAGAGTTTGGGAACCCATTGGCCTCAGCCCTGAGAGCTGCTCAGCGCTGCTGTGGCAGAGGAGCCACATGTCAGATTTTATTTGAGCTGCAAAAGTCAATCTGGTAGTTAGGAAGTGCAGAGCATGAGACATTATACACCTCATAAACTCTTCCAGTCAGACATTCTATACAAAAGACTTGGAGTCACTGACTTTTTCAGGACTAGTTAAGTACATAAAGCATGTCCAGTGCATTGCTGCTACAACAAAAGGTCTGTCACTCCATGCAGAGGGTTTGTGCCTGCTCATAAACAGCCTGGGTAAGATCTCTCCCTCCTCCCAGGCTGTGCCCACCCTGACACACACGTGCATCTGATTTTGGGGAGCAGCACATGCAGGGAAAGATCAGCTCAGGTGAGGGATCTGTTTGTTTCACAAGAAAAAGCAACAGAGCTTTTCTAACTCTTTAATTTTAAACAGGAAAAAAAAGTTGTTCCAGTTTTTAGACAAATATCAGCATCTCTGAGGATCATTTTACTCCTCCTTTGATGGAGCAACATTATCACATTATCTCTGGAGTGAACACAAGACTCCCTACAATTCACATTTTAATTCTCATTTTAATCACTCTCTCTTACCAAGTCTTGACCTCACTAAGGGAATGGCACATACATCATTGGCCTCAGGAGAGTCAGTTCAAGACACTCTTTTGTACATAAATTATTCCTGAATATGGACATAAGACATACAAAAGTGCCCAACACTTAAATCTTTAATTACTATTATTGCAGATTACACGAATCTCCCTCTTATTAAAGTGGTGAACTTCTGACAAGATTTAAACAAATTACTCTTGTGTGGTGGAACAGATCACATCTGGACCAGCCAGTCCAATCAATCACCATCCTGCTGTGGAGCAATAGTGAAGGCAGTTGCCTTGCAAACCTCCTTTGGAGAGCTCCTGGGGATTAGAGCAGGGGTGAACATGTTCAAGGTAAGCTCAGTTGTCAGTGTTAGCTTGTGGATCTTTTTTAATGTTTTAATTTAATTGCTTAACTGATTTTGTTTCAGAGCCTTTTGGACACCTGAGCTGATTTATCAGTATAATTAACTCATTTAGGCTTTAATATTCTGATCAAAAATTTAATTTGAATGTGAATACATTTATTTGCCCAAGTATATTCCTTTTTCCACTTAATTCTCCTGTCATTTTTTAAAATTTACTGCTTGAAGGCACACTTAAATATGTCAGCCAAAAGGTCTGGCTCAATCCCATCTCATTTGATGGGAAGTCATTGAAAGACTTGGCTGGAAGTGGATGGGTTCCTAATGGTCCCTGAAGGAACACCAGGTCTAAGGGACCTGAGTGGCCATCATTGCCCTTTTTTCACAAATATTTACCTAAGTGCCAATATACACTTTATACTCCTCCTTAGGATCAACACACCCTGAACATTACAAACTTTCTACAAACTAATAAAAGCTAAACAAAACTTCCTTGGAGTTTCCTGGAACTCTGGATGGAGTAGAGCTATTATTTAGCTCCACTTCACTATGCTGCCACTTGAGCCATCCATTTTCTTTACCTCAAAGATTTATGATGACCAGAAATGCTTCAGAGACCACAGGAACAATGCACACAGAATCCTCAGTGACACATATGTAATAATATGAACATGCTGGATCTTCATTAACTCAGATTCTACACTTGTAATATCCTGTGGCCCAGATTTTCTGACATCTTGCAGCCATTCCCTGGTTATTCTGGTATTTGCCTGTATGGAACTACTAGAGAAACTGTATATTAGCCTTGTCTCTGTAACTTACAGTAACTCCCCATTATACATAAATGGAATCATCTGGGACTGCATCATCCTAAATACTAAAATAAATGTGGAACAAATACTACCATCTAGATGTAGCTACATTTAGCTCTATCAATATGTGCCATATTCTACTTACAATAAATAGCTCTTCAATTTTCGTGAGCAACATTTATAAAATTCTGGTCTTAGACGAAACAAGCTTATTCCAAAGTTACCAGTTATAGAATATTACTTTACAAATTTAGATTTTCAGCTTCTCTGTAACTACCCAAGTTGACTCAACCATTAATGCATGAAATGTGTTGACCAACCTTAGCTAGAGATTACCACCATATTAACACAAAATTTTCATTGAGTTTTCCCCCAAGTGATCAAAAGTCACAAGACTATAGCTGATGCTGCATCTATCCTCTATTTCCCCATAATGATTTGGGTTTATGCCATGAGTCATATCCCACAAGGTCAAAATGTTAAACACAACAGAGGATTCATTCTATATAATGCAGCCCTCTGTAACATAATTTAGACTTACTCTGATGCAATATTGTAAATTACTTTTGGTTTATATGTTCCAATAGTAAAATTCATGTAGCTTATAATAGGTTTTGATATTATTATTCTTATGTTACTATAATATTGAACACATTAAAACACAACAGGATGTAAAGACTCCAGCTTGTACCACTTCAGTGGAATTAAGATCTTTGTAACCAAGAGGCAGATCAAACCCAAACATAAATTTTACTATCTACATAGTTTAGAAACAAAAGACAGGAACAAGTTCAGTAGGGCAAATAGTATAAAGTAAATTTAGTACTGAAATATATTTTCCATATAACAGGCTGACAAGTTTTTGAAGGTTTGCAAAAGGCACTTTATGACCCATTAGGAATCAAATGCAATATTTGTGGCACAAGTGCATATACTGTAACATTTATTGAGTCTATTTATCTGAGATAAAACACATAGGATACAAAATGTGAAAGCCATTACCATGTTTTGTTCCCATTTATTTACCTGGCCAGGATACACTATTGAATTTCCCAACTCGTTTATGACGCAGTCATGGGAATATGGCAATTGCATAAATAAAAGTCAAAATACAAATCTGTAACCATTGAAAAAGCACAACTGCCTTTTATAGCAGTTCTTAATCTGCTCTTTCCTCACCACACAAATATAGGACATTAACCATTTATTGATCTTTGATATCATCATGTGACCTTTTAAATGAAAATGCGTGGGCTTAAACAAAACTCTAATGCAGTTGGCCTTTGTTGTGACACTGGGCAAGTGTTTGGGATGCTGGATGCCAAATATCAGAATCATGGACAGAGCAACAGGAGAGAGAGGCACCATGGATCAGCATCATTGGTTTAGCCTGGTAATGAGAAGCAACCTTAAATAGAAAATACTTGGGTACATCTAAAATAAATCATGTCTTTGTTGGAAACAGTGATTAAAATACATGAAATTTGTAATGAAATTAGTTTCCAACTTCCAGCTAGGCCATATCCAGACTGCAGACATAAATACCTTCTACCATGAACGCATCTCTAGATAGAAGTGCTGGAACCTCCACACACAAGGGATTAAAAGACACCCAGATACTTGGGTCCTTGCTGTTTTTAGGGAATGCAGTGAACTTACAGACAACATTCTGCCTGCACTGACAAAAGATATACTAAAATAGAGTCATACACCCTAATTTCTTCTGCCTTTTCTTTTCTTTTTTTTCTACCAGTCCTACTCAAATACCTGTAATCACATAAATTGCTGAGTCATTCAGCGTGCACTGCTGACTCATGACTGCTTCAGTTTAGTTGAGTGAAGAAAAGCCTGAGAGAAATTATTTAGTTAAGTAGCTGCAGCAGAATTAAATTTCCTATCCTGGTTCTACTCACATAAAAATAATTATTATATTTAAGTGCATAACTACCTTCTTGCCTACATGAAAGCTCTGTAAGAGCTTTGCTTGCTAACAGGAAAAAAAAGGAAAGATATTAATTATGTTCTCAAACAAGAGGCTTCTAAAAAGAAAAGGTGACATAAATCCCACTGTTTTAGTACGTGCAAAGTTCTGTACCAGTAAGCAACCAATGCCTGCCATGGTTTTGGTCTCAGAATTTCCCATCACTGGGCATGTTGGAGTAAATGATCTGGAGAGCTCCTCCTGAGCCCCCAGCATTTATTCCAGAGGCTTCCCCACCTTTACACTCTCCATGAACAACTGCAGTTGACGTTCTACATCTAACTTGAGATTTCCACAGCAGAAGCAATGGGACATGTTTTCCAGCTACAACAAGAACAGTGTGTGGAGAGATGAGACTCTCAGATGAGGCAGTGCCAAATCCTGCTCTGCTGCCATGATGTGATTCCAAGATGTGGCTCTAGGGATAAAAGGAAGAATGGAAATGCAGCTACATCACAGGGCAGCTTAAATGAAGAGGCAGAATATAGAGAAGTATGAGCAATATTATGAGTAACACGTAATTATGTTTTAAAGCAGAACTATGAATCCAAATACTCATTAATGGAACCCCTGAATTTATTAATTTTGGTAAAGAGGTAAGCCACTAAACTGCCTTCGAAGTGGTGTTAATAGAAAGGTCAGTCAGTCATTACCAGCATAAAGTATCATCCTGCACTTTGGAGAATTTGAATGCTTAGTAATGGATGTTAAAAGAAAAGCTGGAGTTTTTTCAGTGCATTTTAGCTGAAAATTGGAATATTCTTCACATAGAAACATACCAGGAAAAAAATGATAACCTTTTCACAGCAGGAAATGTCAGTGCTAAACTACAGAACAACAGAAATATTACATTTCTATTGGGGCTTTTTTGAAATGCGACTGTGTAAGCGTTGACTAATGGTGAAGGAGAGCCACTCAGCAAATATTACAAGTGCTTTTTACCCTATTTATTGCAGATGTAAGTGACTCAAAATTCCCACAGACAAACTCCACCTGTGGAAACCCAAACAGTGCAGAGCAAAGGCAGCTGGGAAGCCATATTTTTTATTTCATGGGAAGTTTTAATCAGCATCAAAAATATTTCATTAAATTTGGGAAAGGGGTCTGTATAAAACATGTTCTTGATTATCAGAATTGAGAACATTTGCATGTTTTCAGATTTTAAGTAAAAAAAAAGATGTCCCAACAAAAGTTCTTCTTCCATCCCCACTGTGGTATTTAATTGAAAAGCCACTTTCTTTCCAGCAAAAAAAAAAAAAATTTCCTGAAAAATTCCTACTTGCAACTACTGCTTTTAATGCTCAGCCTAAGAGTCTGGAAACCATTGACACTGATAAATTTGCTTGCAGTAGCAGAGCAATGCTGCAAACTTCCTGCAATCCCCACTCCCTTCAGGGACCCAGAAATAGCTGCTGAAATCCCACCGTGGGTTTAGCTGATTCATGAGAAACACAATTAGGCCAGGAAAAAAATGCACTGATTAGTCATTTCCCAGATAGGTTTTTGCAGGTGAGAGCTGCAATCTTGGAGAGGCTTTTGGGTCGTAAGAAACTCAGCCAAACTGGAGAGGCAATACCAACTGCCCTCATTAACTGACTCTTAATCCACAAGTATAAAGTAATTTGTGTTCTGTTTTTAGGGATTAATCTAGGCCAGAGCAAGAGTTTCTAGTAAGCCTAATGCACAAGAAAATCCCAAATGCTGAAGGAAAGGCTTGCAAACAAGAACATGGCTTGATCCACATCTTATCACCCCCCAGTTTATTTGGTCCTACTCCAGAGTTCTGCAGCATTTCCAATCAGTAACAAGATAGCTGTGTTGATAAAGGAAGTCTGAGTAATGGGCATGGAGAATTTAGTTACTGAAACAGTGCTCCAGACCTGGTAAACATAGCTAAATTTCTCTGGAAAATATAGAAAGTGTTTTACCAACAAATTAATGAAGAAGAACATTTCTTAAAACTTCTTGCCCAGTCTCCACAACGCTTGTGTAGGTCAGACCGGTGATTGTACAGACCAGACTTGGCCACAATTAATCCAGAACAGCACAATAATTTCCCCTTGACAGGATTATACCAATCCTTAATGAAAATGGAGCTTCTTCTTCCTCCTCTTGTAGGTTAGAGGGAAGGATTTAGAAAGTTTAAAAAAACCCTGTTATTGGCCATTATTGTTATTGGCAAGTCCAAGATTTATAATGTCTATAACCCTGTATTTTAAAAGATTCTTAAAACCATTCTGACAGGCTACCATGGTTGCCACAGGTTTTTGAAATTCAGAAGGCAGAATGCCCTTAAGTTTAAAAAGAACCTTTACTTCATCCCATTGAATTGTACTCAAGCTGAGCCCAGTTACAAATTGTTTCAAATTGACATTTTCTTCTTATACTGGAAGTGCTCAGGAAAATTTAGGAACACAGGACTGGAAGGGATCTCCTGAGTCATCAGATGCAGTCTGTAGGCACCATGTTATATAATTCTTTTCATAAAAGTCTTGAGCTCCACCTTAAAAGCTGCTGTTCTCTTTCTGAACCCACTTCTTCATTTTCAGGCTGTTCCAGAACCTCATAAAAATAAAAAACCTTTCCTCTGATTCCCAATCAGTTTAGACACATTTTTTTTTCCCCATAAGCAAACACTGCCCTTTAGCACAATAGTTCTTTTCCTTGCCTTGTATTTATTCCCTCAGGTATTCATACTGTCTCTGGTTTTCCCCTCCAATGCTGCACAAGCCAAGCCTTTTTCAGTCCCTTATCCTAAAACACATCTTTTCACTCTCCTAATGAGCTTCAGGAGCACAGCAAAAATGAACTGTCCATGGGCATCCATGGGCCAGGTCTGCAGGGCCAACCCAGAGCTGCCACACTGCTCCTCCCCAATCCAAACCATTAGTATTCATCAACAATTTCAGTAAAGAAATGGATTAAGCAAAACTCCTCCAGTGCACCCATTTCTGGAGCTCAGCACCACCAGGGAACAACAGGAAGAAAGCACTGGTGCAACCTTAGGTTTTTTATTTCTCAGGTTCTTCTGGAATTGATAATTCTGGAAGTGTGTGATCTAAGGAGAAAACCAGAAAACATCAAAAGGCATTTTAAAGTGTTGTATAAAAAGCCACTGAAATCCGTCTGAATCTTCTAGAAGCTCTCAGAAGGTTTCTAACCAATGGAGGGTAGGTTTAAACATTTAGTGACTGCCAAGACAACAGCAGTGATGGGACACAGGTCCTTGCAACAGCACAGCACACAAAGACTGGCGTAATTATGTTGCCTGTGGACTTGTTGGTGGATATAATAAACATAGTTCTTGAAAAAGAAGTGGGGAAATACAGCATCGAAAATGGGAAAGAAAAAAACAGAGATTATATAATCACATTTGGTGAGTCAATGTTGATTTTGATGAAGAAAAAAAATAAACACATGGAAAATTAGCTTGAGTATTAGAAAAAGCTTATAATTTCGTAGAGCTTGGAAACTGCAAAACAGTGAAAATCTTAAAGTTTGTAGCAAAAATCACTGGATGAACAAAGAAGAGTTGATCTGAAAGCATTTTAATGCTCTATATTTCCTGTCTTTTATTTCTCAGGGTTTGAGATGGTCATTCTTTGCTGGGTTTTGTTGGCTTTTTTTGTATTCTACCCAATAAATCTCCTTCTAAATTCCACCCTGAATTTCTCTCTGTAGAGGAATTTCAGGGTGATGGATCAGAATGGCACCACATCTATTTCTCATACAGTGAACACATCCAATGCCAGAGCAGGGAGAGGAGCCCACCACTGTTCCACCATTCCTTCTGTGCAAGCCCAGGGCTGAGAAGCTCTGGAGAAGGGCAGTGAGAGCAAGGGAATCATTTGCCAGCCTAAAAGATGAACACTCAGCAGCATTTATGAATGACTTCATATTCAGAGTGCACTTGGGACACTCTTGTGCATCCACCATGGACACACACAAAGAGAGACACACAAACCACAAAATTAATCCTTTATATGTCGTTTTAGCCAGCACAATGTGTCAGCCTGACCTTACAAAATACATTCTGAAGATGCCACAGTGGGACAACAGCAATACATTTTAGCAAGCAGGAGACTTGTGGCTTCAATATCACATTCCAAAGTCCAGCCTAGCTGAAGGAAAGGTTGGTACATTGCTTCAACAGCTCACCACTTTTCTGCCCTTGTTGGATAGGTCTGAAATCTGCAGCAATGCAAATGAACCTCTTTAAAAGAATAGGAAAGGAGCTTTATGTACTGAAAAGAGAGGTGGGAATTTATCACAAGAGTCTTTAAGGCCATCAGGCACAGCTTTCAAGAGCAACCATAGGTCAGAGGAGCAGTTGATATCATAACTGATTATTCATTTGATTCACAAGTTCTCCTGAGTCAGTTTTATCTGTTATTGCTCAATTTTGCTGTAGATCCCAACAGCAACTACTCAGTGGCTCCTGATACAGTAGTCTCTGTCCTCTTATAAGAAATACAGTATCTTTTTGTAACTACACATATTCTCTGTCCATATATGAAATTTCCTCCATGTTTGCCCTCACGCATGAGAAAGAAATATTATTCCATCTGAAGACAAATAGT
This sequence comes from Zonotrichia albicollis, assembly GCF_047830755.1. Taxonomy (NCBI): domain Eukaryota; kingdom Metazoa; phylum Chordata; class Aves; order Passeriformes; family Passerellidae; genus Zonotrichia; species Zonotrichia albicollis. The sequence goes on along the minus strand of NC_133831.1, from coordinate 5,237,293 downwards.
TCAATTTGAAATTAATTTCTACTTTTGAAATTATTCTTCCTCATTACACATCTGAAGAAATAAATTTTCTAACTGTCAAGAACAAATACTGTTTTTAGGGTGCCACCTTCCAACTCAATTAACATCAGTAGTGTGTCCTCAGTGTTCTGTTCAAGCCTGCTCATGGACTGAGCTACCTCTACCCTATTAATCATGTGAAAGTAGAGGCAAGGTTTGCTCTGTAAGGAATTTTACTGCCCAGGAAAGGTGACAGTTAACAGCCATAAAGTCTGAAGTGTACTCATGGATTTCTTAGGAGCAGCAGCTGATACACATAACCTTTGGGCTAAGCACACCACATCTGAAGATGACAGAGACATTCTGGGTTTATACCCACCAGCATTAGTCTTTTGAGACTCATAAAAAAAGTTGCTGGTTTTGTGACATGAATAACAGTTCATCTAGACTTGAAACTCAAGATTCCAAACATATTTCACAGATATATTTTCGTTTTCTGGTTGAGAGCAGACTACTGTTTTTATGGACCTTCCTCCACTTCAGGTCCTTTTCCTGTCTTTCAATTGCACCGACAGAGTCAGCAAGGAGGCAGCTACTGAGCACCACTGGCTGCACCAGAAGGAGCCAAAGGCAGCTCCTGCTCTGCTGCTGCCACCACCATGTGACAGCAGAGCCACCAAAGCAATCTCATGAGTCAAGCAGAGTCCATGGCCCAGCTCGAGCATGACCTGTGAGAAGTGTGTGACAGCAGCCGGCACAACACACCCACGTGGCCATGGTGAGACACCACGGGTGGGTCAGGCAGAATCCACACAGGCAGGGAGGGAATGAGAACTGTGGACAGGAGAGGAGCTGTTGCTGGCATGGGAGCGTGCTACCAGTGGAGCTGGAAGTACTTTTTACCCTATTTTCAAGCACTGCCTCTGCTGCTCTGGGCAGCCAAGGAAACACCCCCTGTAACAGTACTGGACCCTCCAAGAAACTCTGGTTCAGGCTGCAGCTCCTGCTCAGCCAACAGCACCAGGCTGCAAAGGCAGAGAGTGACCAGGCACATCAGCCAACCCTACCCCTTTCTGAATGTCAGATGTTGGCAGGTACCCCCAGGAATCATCAAGCAGCCATCAGTGACCATGTCCCTGGGTTGCAGTGCCTTGTAGAGCTGACATTCTAGAAAAGCTCATGGGGCAGACTCTGAAATAGCCCAAAACCAAAAAATAAAGGCAAAATATGAAATCTGTATCATATAGATGTAGAAAACACTGTCCTCCTAGCAATGCCAAATGCCCAAATTCAGGGATGTTTTACTAACCTTTGTTTGTTTGTTTGACTACACATTTGAGTAGAGCATCAGCATGCCAACAATAACAGGCAGACCATCATCACCTCACAGGGTCTCTTGCTTCCTGCCTTCCTTCAGCTGAAGCCACCCTGGTACTTGCACACAAGGCAGTGAAAAAGAGCACCCAGCAATGCAGAGCAGGAGCTCCAGAACAGGATACATTCTGCTACCACCCTGGTTTAATTACTATTTGCTGTTCAAGGCTGCACAGATTACCTCCACCCACACAAGGTAATTTGAACACTTTTATTTCGTCTAACTATGTACTGACACGATGTTAACAGTTGCAATTTCAAGGAGTAAAATCCTTAGAACTGAAGTTACAGATCAAGGAGAAAAATCTCAGATCTCTCCCTCTGGTTTCATAAAATTGTAAAATAGCTGAGCATGGAAAGGACCTCTGGAGGTCATCCAGTCCACCTTCTTTTTCAAAGGGTTAATTTCAAAGTTAGATAAGGCAGTCCAAGGCCTTGTCCAGTTGAGTCTTGAAAGCCTTTGAAGATGGAGAACCCACAAACTCTCTAAGCATCTGTTCCAGCACTTAATCTCTCTCATTATTATTTTTTTCTCCTTCTGTCCAGTCATATTTTCCCCATTCACAACTTGTGATCATTGCACCACATCCTTTTACTATGCTTTGCTCAGAAAAGTCTGGCACATCCTCCCTATTACCACCCCTCAGGACCACATCAGATCCACCTCAGCCTTCTCCTCCCTGCACCAAACAAAGCTCTGTCCCTCAGCCCCTTCTGCTGGGAGGGTCTCGGTCACTGCAGCCACGTTAAAGCCCTGAGTGCTTGTTGTGGTGTGTTGCAATGTCCTGTTTTAAACTTCCGGTCCCTTCCCAGGTGTGCCTACGCCTTCTCCCTTCCCCCTCGCCCCTTGCTGAGTGTGCCCTGTCAATCAGGCTAACATACCAGCAAGGCGTGGTATGGTTGGTCCCTCAGGCCTGGGGGACATTGGATAGGTGTCCCTAGTCCCTTGAGACCCTGCCCCTTTCACCTGGTTGGTAGCTCACCTGTCCCCTCCCCTTACCCTGTCCCCGAGCTTAAAAGGTTAATCAGACCATGCGGCCTCTGTTCTGGTGGCAGCAGTTGCCCCGGTTCAGACCTCTGTAACCATGGAATAAACATCTGGCAACCCTCCAGCAGAATCCTCTCCTTCATCTCTTCACCATCGCTCTCTCTCCTGAGGTAAACAGAGTTCCTGACAAGCCTGGACTTCCACCAGTGCCCCGCTGCACTCTCCAGCAGCCAAGGTATCTCTGGGGTAAAACACCACAGTGCTGCCTTTGGCTCAGCAGCGAGGGTCACACTGACCCAGGCACAATCTAACTGGTTATATTGGGATTCTTATTCCAATAAGTGCTCCCCCAGCACAGACTCACTGTGCTCTCTGCACCAACCAGGCTGGGAGCGCTGAAAACTCTCCCTACCCAGGACAGGGACATCAGGTGGGAGGTCCCAGTCTCCACATCAGTTTAAAGTTCACAGTGAAGCCAGGTGCTCACCTCTGCATCTACTGCAACCCAAATTCAGTTCAGGGGGTCAACGGGGTAGAGAACACAAGTCAAAGATTTCTGCATTAAAGAGCAAAAATGATCAAAAACACCACTAAGGAATTGAGTAGCCATTTTCACGGGGATACTTAGTTGACACATGCTCTGAAACTGTGTTATTAAAACTAGAACAGAAGATTATATGTTTCATTACCCAGAATTAGAATGAGAATGGACTGGTTTGTGCACAAAAGAGAGTGTAACTGAGAGACTGTTCAAGATAACAAAAAAAGAAAACCAAGGCTGTCATCTGATGATATCAGCACCAATATGCTGCACTGTCTTGAATAAAAAATTATCTGTATCAGACACTCTAAGTTGCACAAACTCACAAATAAACAAAACTCAGGTCTCATTTCCATACAGTGAATTTAGGCAGGCTGATTTGGTTTGGTGTAACAGGTTAACAACAGAGGGAACACAAAGCAATACAAGTTAGTGAGAAGTACAACTACAACTGACCAGAAAGCCAGGCTGAAACAAAGTCCCAACTTCTGCTTTCAGGGGACTCTGAAAAGTAAGAAGTAACATCTTGCCAAGAGAGCAGATAAAGAAGCAAAATTACTGCACTGTTACAGAACTGGAATAACACTGAGTAAGACAAAGTGTGAGAGGTGAGTTGGGAGTAATCCTTGGTTCCTACCAACATTTTCTCCAGTTAAAGAGTCCAGGAGGGAATTTCAAGGAAGGTGAATTGCTGTTTGCTATGTTGACATCATTACTTAAATTCACTGGAAGTTCAGATTTCAGGTTTTGGTTTTTAATACACTCCAGCCTGCTTTGTTCTGACAAGACCACCAGGAAATTTGGGCTTGAGTGTAAAGGTGCAGACCTGGCTCTCATATCTCCTCAGGTTTTATGCTACCTGATTTTTCAAGAATTACTCTCAATCCACACTGATGAATGAATTAGTCTTCCTAATTAAAACTAGGCCTTTTCTCATTGAGGTCCCTCACTCTAAGACAGTCCATCCTGGTTCAAGAAAGACCATTATATATATATATATTTATATATTTATATATATTTATATATATTTATATATATATATATATATATATATACATAACTGTGTACCAGTTCATGCCTCCCCCAAGTGGGCTGGCTCCATCTCATCTGTACCGACACACTGGTACAGGCACTAAAGAAATTTAAATGGTTTGTTATTTGGAAATCAGTATTACAAATGGATTTACTATTTTTAAAAATCACTCTAGCAACAACTAAAAAGAGTTAAATTCTTGACAATTCTGAAGTTGAGAATATTTAATGTCTAAAAAATGGAAGAGAGAATATAAAAACTTAGAATAATGTCTAATAACAAGATATTACAAGTTTCTAAGTTCTTTATGAAAAATTGTGTGAGTAATGCTTTGGAAGGGTACTTTTCCTGCAAATAAATGTAATGCAAATACTAAGTCCCATAAGACCAAGTTTATAGCCCTTACCCTAAAAAGCAGTCCTAATGATTAGCATAGCTAAGTATGTACTGTAATGCAGGGCCTGTTGCATATTCATTCACAGTGGGTATAATTCTCTTCTTAGAGACACAACCAAACCACCAGCAGCCCTTGTCTGTAAATGGAGACTTCCCCTAGCTTGTATTTAAAGGCATCTATAATAACAAATAATTAACATGTGCAATATATTTACACATTTTTAAAGTGCACACTGTATGATAAGGCACCATTAAACACATTATTTTAAAACATAAAATGTCTTAACAAAATAAATAAAAAAGAAAAATATTCCTTTAAAATTTAGTTTCCACATTTCTAAAAAAAAACAACTCCTGTGAATATATAAATCTTTCAAAAAGTGTGCCATTAGGAATTCCAGCTAACTTGGCACAGAATGAATTTCTGAATGACCAGCAGACAAAATGAATTCTGCTTCTCCCTGGACTACGTTCGCTTTCTCCCATTTTGCCAAGATCAAAAAGCCCTTATTTTAGCTTTCCAGGCAAAGAGTAGCTAATCCTTGAGTAGCTCAGAATAATATCTAAGGCTGTGCCATGATATTCAAATACAACATATATTCATTTTCCTGAGTGCAATCCAACATAATGTACAAAGGCCCAAGAATCCTAGAAGCACAACAAGAAGTCTCTCCTTAAAGAATGGCATCAGAAACAGCAGCACAGAGCTGCCAATGAGCTGCTGGAGAAAGGGCCTCAGAGCTGGGGCACTGATTTCATCCCTGGCTATGCAGCCACACTCAAAACCCAACTGGAGACAGCCACGAGCAAATGAACTCTAGGTGACCCAAGATTGAGCTGCAGGCTTGGAGTGGACACAGAGATTGTCTGCACCACCACTATTCTGTGTTTTCTTAGAATTGTATGTATTTTTAAACACTTTCAGTGTATCATGGAGTTTTTGCTTGTAAGCCCAGAAAAACAGACTTGAAGGTACTTTATGGTTTCAACCTCTCCATCCACACAAATAATTGCATTATGTAATCATTTTCATGGATGGATCCAGCCCCATACTTTTTCTCATTAGTAAGGAATAATTCTTTTCGTTTTCTGAAGTGCTATGTGTCCTTGCATAGTTTCAGAGTCATTATTAAATCATGCAGTGATTTTCCTTTTCTTGGGCAACCCTCCTGAGCAGCCTGCAATGCACAGAGGGTTTGGGAGAGGCAAATACAGAGGTGCAAGCTGAGTCCATGATTAAAAGTCACAAAACACAGTATTGCTTAACATATACCATTTATACACCTAGATCCTAAAACTGCATATTTGTAGGCTGGGTATCATTAATTCAATGCAACTTTTATAGAGCAAAGATTCAGGGAGAAAAATCAGCTTAAAAAATTAGCTTACTAATGTGCTGTAATACACTGTGATCACTCTGAATATCACATGCACTCTATGTGTAAACCACACTGAACATGTCAGATGGCTTCCCTTAAGAGAATCACTCAGATTAATCTGTTTCCTGTTGTCTTGCTGTTTATAGATTATTTATAACAGTTCTAATACATCTTGCCCAGATGTAATAAATAAATAATATTAATAAAATTAATAAATAAATAATATAAATTAAACTAATAAAACATATCCCAACCTCCTTTAATTTCAAGTTTCAAATCCCATATTCTATTACAACTTACAACATTCTTAGGTGCTCACACATTGTTATTTGTTGCTTAACAAAAGAAGCCAGTGGAGCTCCACTTCACACTTCAGTTTCAACTCACACAAAAAATAAGGCCATAACCCAAAATCTCTAAAACTGGGCTCTTTCCTGATGTTAAGGATATACAGGGATATAGAAAAACAATGTGTGCCATCTGCTCCTGTTAGATGTGCATCATGATTTCCTAAATCTGCTCCAATTTTGAAGGTTCCGTGCACACAAGAGCTCCCAAATGAGACCGACTTCTACATCCATGATCTACACTTTGTCTTTTTTTTTCACCTTAGTTGGAAAGTCAGCAAACTGTCCAACAGGAAAGCTTTGGCACCTTCTTATTATCTCTGACAACACGTCAAGTGGCAAAAAAGGCATTTGCAAACAAGAGGGAGAAGAACGTGCAAAGATTCTAGTTTTGGTGCTATATTGGGAGGTACTCAATGTGTTCAGAGAAAGACAAAGTTATCATCATTTTATCCTTGGACAAAGTTTTTTCCCCCTTCCCCAGTTAAGGCAAAATGCTATTGGCCATACTAAAGAGAACAAAATAGACTCAAAGTTGAAAGAAGTCACTTTTCAGAACAGCAGCCATTAAAATGTACTGCCAACCCTAGAGAAGTTCTGTTCCATGGTGTGTGATGTACTGCAACAAACAAACATTACTTTGTTTTCCATATATTACTGTTAGTTTCATTATACTGTGGTATTTCAGCTTCTATTTCAAATGTTTCCTCTTGATGATAAGTAATTGCATGTTATAAGATCCAAAGAAGGGTTTGGAGGAAGACATTAATTTAGCATCAGAATCAAATGATCACAACTACTTGTTTGCTTCCAAAGACAGCATGGCACAAAGCAAAGTACATGGGGCTTTTCCCTAGCCTAGTTCTTCTCACAAAATAATGCAAATCAATTATTAAAAAACCATGCTGCTTTCTTAATTTTCTCATGTTCATCTCATTTCTAATTTGTAGATGGTCTCTGTATGCCAAGGACACCCTCCTCTTGTTTTGCAGTTCCTTTTTGACTTCACATCTTGGGTAATTTTTGTGATAAGCTTCCTGTGGTATCCTGGTGCTCCCTCAGACCTACCAGGGGAGTGTGGAGCCACCACAGCCCCAGCCCTGGGGAATCCCTGGTCCTGCCTATCTCCCACCCAGGACAGCGGTGCCACAAGCAATTCTCCTTTTCCTGCAGTAGCTGCTCCCCATTTTCTGTCATCTGCTACTCTGTGAACCCACTGAGACACTTTTTTCATTTCCACTCACTGACTTTTTCCATGTTCTGATCATCCTCCCTTCTTAGGTTGGCGATAGACATCTTGCTACCTTGTTCCCTGCTTTTGCTTCAGTTACTGCTGCTAAAATATTCCTTTGCCTCCCCCATTTTTTCACACAACCAAGGCTTTGCACAGCCTTCTCCTTGCATTTGCCTTTGGTTCCTTATTCTTCACTCATGCCTTGTTTTCCCCCATTCTCTCATATAATTTTCGTACCTTAGCACAGGAATTCTCTCAATTTCTCCATTTATTAATTATTCTTGCCCATCATTCTTGTTCCTCTTCAAGAGCCAACACAGCCCCTCATGGCAATTTTTTGTTTGCAAATACTCAACTGCACTCATTTGGAGGAACTGTGTCAGTGGCTGCACAGTTCCCACATATTTGTATAGCCCTGGACTGACTGACTAAGCAGTCAATAACAAATCAATAGCCCAGCTATGACAGCAGTATTTTTGCTTTCTGGAATAGAATACTTTTGCTTTTAAGTTTATTTAGAGTGAGAGATAATTCCTTCAAATAAAGTAGTGGAATCCAGAGCATCCATCAAATCCAAAGAAGTGTTCAAATGTGATGTATCTTGCTTGGAATGCCTCCCTTGCCTGCATTACTCTCTTGGGATGGGAAATAAGAGAAGGCAGCAAAACAGTAAGAGTAATGAATAATCACATACTTAGCAAAACCATTAAGTTTAGAGCTTGAAATTTGTACAACAATCTGGATTTTGCTGCAATTTAATTTCATTGATATTACCACTGAAAGGCAAATGAAACTGGAAAAGATGTATTCCCAGAAAATCTATTATCAGAAACCCTAAAAGATTATCATAAATTTCTGGTTTTTACACAAGGCATTTCTATTTTTTACACAAGACTCAGAGGAACACTGCCTGCCCTGTCTAGTTACAATAAAGATCTGCTGGGCAAATGAAGGTCACTTGAATTTTTTAAAACTTAAAACTTTGTCTTCTGTTCACTCACAGAGAAATACACCAAAATCATAACCAACTTTTCCTGGGTTTGACAATCACAAAAGTTCTCTTTAAGCTCTCTCTCTCACTATTGACTCACAAACCACGGCATCCCAAGGGACTGTGCCCTCTGAAACGAGGAGTGAGTAATCAGGAAAAAGATGTTTCCCCTCTTCAAAGTATCCACTAAAGCATTCATCCTTTCAAAACTTCCAAGCTACTATTTGTTTGGGTTGTAAATCTTACAGCAACAATATTGACAGTGTTATTGTAAACACTGTACAATGTAAATGAAATTGTCAAAAATATAGACCAGGTCATGGAGACTTCTTCCAATATGGCACAGGGTGAGTTGGTCTCATTTCATCTGTCTGGGAACACAGGAACAGCAAAGCCCAGAAAGAACAGTTTGATTATTAGACCTGTCTCAAAATAAAAGACTTATACTCTTCTACAGCTTGGAAAGGGACTTTTTTTAATTCAATCAAGAGAGCTTTGGAAAGAGTTGATACTATGAAGGAAGCCAACAGTTTCAGAGAACAAATATCTCAGTATGCATCTGAAAAATTACTCACCAGCTCTGACTGCCATCTTGTTTACTGCTGTGGAAGGCTGCAAAATGTAGTTGTAATAAAGCAGATATTGAAGAGATGTATTAAAACACCTACTTATTGATGGATATATTCTTATATATCTTATTCTTATCAACTCAATGAGCTGATTTGCTACTGTAAACAATAAACGTCACTTTACAATAAAACAAAATAATTGATTTATCAAGAAGAAACCACGGGGTGTGATTATTAAGTAATGCACTGCTCGGTAATTAAAAAGTATTTGCTGCATTAATTATTGGAATTACTACACAAGGGTACTTTACAGTATTTCTTTATCTTTTCAACATTTTACTCTTCAAATACCAAATCTCAACAATCCAAATATTGCTGGCAAAGTGGAAAGCAGAGGACAACTCTCCAGTTACCAGTCAGGTAAAAAAAAATGTCTTGTCCTTAGGAGTCCAACATCATCACACACCTCTGCAGACCACACAAACCATAAACGTCTTTGAGCTCCAAACTATCATTAGATAGTTTTTATTGAACTCTCAGTCAATACTAAACTGGTTAACTGGCAAGTTCATAATCACCAGAGGTAATATTCACAGTTCAGGAGATGGGGTCAAGCAAGAGCTGGATGTACATGCGTGATTTCCTACTTTCATGATAAAAAGTGACAATCTTCAAAATACCCAGTGTTGATATTTTAAAAAGGAATCCACTCAGCCAGAAGAGTCTTTGGCTTCACATCACTTGAGCCACAGCAGGATTTTTGGTCAGAAATAAAATTTTGGAAATAATTCAGTGCTCAATACCAGCAACTCTTATTAACCATTATCACATTCAATAACCCTCCCCAACTTGTGCTCTGAGCAGTGCCAATTCTCACATTCACATGAAAAATCAAGAAGGGAAAAACAATAAACACAAGACGATGAAAAAAAGCCAAAACTGTGGCAAAGCCAGACAATACAACCACCACTGATCCCAGGTTACAGGGAATGGCTGTGAGCTGAGAACAGTGAGTCTGAAACTCAGTACTAACTGGAGCTGGCTGGCTACAGAGCCGAGGTGTGAAGAGCTGCTCAGAGAACATCCTTATGGTGCTCCTTCCTACCAATAAATAAAATATTGAAAGGACACTCAACACTTTACCTGGAGAAGCACATCCTCCACAGCCCGAAGCGGCAGGAACACGACGTGGTGCTCATCAGCCTCCACAGGGAGCAGCCCTTACCTTTTCGGTGGCCCCGGCATCCTGCTCAGGGTTCTTCTCCACACCGCAGCTCCTGCCTCCTCTGGCGTCCATCACTGCTGCAAAGCGCGGCTTCCCATCACCATGAGCCCATTCCTCTTCACGGAATCACCAGTTCACAGCATCACTCATGGTGGAAGGGACCCGAGTGGTCATCTGGTCCAACCACCCTGCTCTAGGCTCATCTGACAGCACATGGCGCGGGATTGCATCCAGGCCGTTCCTGAATATGTCCGGACTCGGGTCACTCAGGGCCGGGTTCCTGTGGGAGAAGCTCCTCAGGCTCTGCAGCGATGGCCGGCGAAGGCCGCTGGTCAGTGAAGGCGCTGCCCGGCTCACTCGGCATCACCTTCACACGTTCCCCGTCTCTCAGGTGAGCACCGCGGGGACGCCAGCGGCCATGGGGCGGCATTTTTGCTCCAAGAAATGACACGGACGGCTCTAAAGTGGCGATGGCCGGTGGATGCGTGTGGCCGCGCATCCCCGAGCCGCTTCAAAATTCCAACCACCGCCTCCACGTGAAGGGCAGGTGGCGGGAGTCCGCTGTCTTTAACATCCCCGAGTGAGCTGGCGAACCTGCAAAATGGCTGGGGGACAGCGGGAGAGGCATCGCCGTGCCCGGCGGGGAGCGGGGGCGAGAGGTGTCCCCGAGCCCCGCCGCGCTGCCCGGGCCGCCGCTCCTGGGGCGCTGCCGCCCGCTCGGCTCCCTCGGCGATGGCCATGGGCGGCGGGGCGGCCACGCGGCGCCGGGGGGGCGGAAGGTGCCAGCAGGGCCGCCCGAGGCCCCGCGCCCGCCTCTCCCCGTGGTGACCTTGGGCGGGCGGCGCGGCCCTCCCCGCCGAGCGCCCGCTCCGGCACCCACCCCTCCCGCCCGCCCCTGTATTTCTTCTTCTTTTTTTTTTTTTTTTTAATTATTATTTTTTATTTATTTATTTTGGCCGCGGAAAGAGTTTGAGGCGGGGGGGGGCGCGGGGAGGGAGGAGGAGGAGGAGGAGGAGGGAGAGGAGGCCGCCGTCAGAGCGGCCCGGGGACTTTCCCGGAGGGAGGGCGCGGAGGGGACCCGTCCCGGTCCTGGTCCCCGCCCGGGGCGGGAGGCGGCGGCGGCGGGCGGGGTGTGAGGGGAGGGCGGGGGGCGCCGGCCCCGCCGCCGCGGGGGAGACGCGGCTCCCGGCGCTGTGCGCCCGAGCTGCTGCTGCTGCTGGTTACGCCAGCCCCGCCGCCTGCCTCTCCGCTCTCCTCGCCTCTGATTCTGCGCACAGCCAGCCCCAAAGCCTGTCATTCTGCAAAACACAGTTTACTCAACAGAGAGAGCGAGTGGGGGAGCGGGAGAGGTGGAGAGAGGGAGACGGCGCGGAGGAGCCCAGTCCCGCACCCCAGCATGGCTTCGGGGGACCTTTACGAGGTACCGGGGGCCGCGGGGCGGGCGGGCGGCGGGGGGGGCGCCGGCCGGGGCGCCGCCGAGGGCAGCGGGGGCGCGTTCGGAGCCGCTCCGCCGAGCCCTCGTAGTTGCCGAAGAGCGGAGGAAATCGCCGAGGGAAGGGCTGGGGTGGGGGGAAAAGGGCTGGCGTGTGTGCCCGGGGGGGGCAGGGAGGGATGGAGCGGCTCCCCTCCCTTCCCGCTGCCTCTCTCTTTCTCTTTCTCTCTCTACTTTCCATCGGGCTTGATCTTAGCAGGCCTTGCAAGAGGGAAGGAGGAAGGAGTGAAGGAGAGCGAGAGTTAGCGGTAGGATGGGGAGGCGATCGCGGTGTGATGAGCCCGGAGAGTGGAGAAAGTCCAGGTAAAGTCATAGGCGCTCTGGACGTGCTGAATGTGCAGATTAGTGCGAAAAAATGCGCCTTAGCGCTGCCGGGAGGCGCAGGGATGGAGGCGGCTCTGCGCCCGCTGTGCAAAGTGCAGGAGCCGGCGCCAGGTTGCTTCACCTCCTGCCCGGGGTGCTGCGGGGGTGGCGGGGGCGGCGGCCGGGCCGGGCCCCGGCTCCCCGCGGGCCGCAAAGTTTGGCGGGGGCCCCGCTCCGGGCGGCCCGGGCTGCGAGGTGGGGCGGGCGGCGGCCCCCGGCCCCCCAGCCCGGCGTGCGCTGCCCCCCGGCCGCGGCGGCGGCGACAGCGCCGGGGCAGCATCGGGCGACGGCCGCCGGGTCGGGGGCAGGCAGGGAAAAAGGAGCCGGCGGGCTGTGGGCGAGACCCAGCCGAATTTTGACCTCCGACACCCAGTTCCAATGCCCCAAATGAGAACGAGTCTACCACTCTTGCCACGCCAGAGAAGAAGAAGGGAGAAAGCTGAAATGAAAAATAAGACAGACTGGACATGGGTGTTTGAAATATCCAGTTCCAGTAAGTGGAATCAAGGTGGAAGTGTTAAAAACACCAAACATGACTGGATGTCCTACACTTCTTGGTCTGGAGCACCTCCTCGGGCTCCACATTTCCTGGTGAAATGGCCGTTTGCAGTGAGGTTCTCTGGAGTGCACAGTTTAAGACATGGGTCAGAAAACATCACCTTCCAGTTGGAGCTGTGTGTCAGTGATAGGTACTGCTCAACCATCAGGGTGTGCTTGGGTGTAGAACTGCTGCTGCGGTTCGTTGGACGTGGTTGGACTTCTTCTCTGTTTGATGATATTGATGATCAACTGTAGGGTCTCAAGTGCAAGCAGTGCAGGATCTGACAGGTTTCACGTAGACAGTTTTCACTTTGTCTTTCAAAGTCTTTAGCAGAGGTCACAGCTAAGGGATGACATTGCTCTGTTAGGATGGTGGTTTACTGTGTGTGACACAGACCTCCTCTGAAGTGAGCAGCACTTAAACTCCCCTACGTGGTGTTAAATTGTCGGAAGTACATGATGATCTGGATAGTGTCATTGACCTCCCCCCTCACCATTTTGCAGTATGTCATTTAATTTGTAATTTTAAGGATATTGTAAGTCAGCTGTGTTGCTGTTGTGACTCCAGAATAGCCAGTGGGAGTTCTGTGAAGAACAAGTTTTACCCAAAAAAGTTAGTGATACACTTCTAGGATTAGTAGTTTCTGGGGTGCATAGAAGATCTTTGCCTGGTGTTGTCTGAGTTTTCTTTAGACATTTGGATTCGTTCTAGAAAGAAATGAAGCTGATATGTCTTAGGCTAATGGTAGCTATGATGGTTTAGCTCTGACTCATCGTTAAAAAATTCTGCTGTTTTATGATCCTTGTGCTGTAAGATGATGAGGTTTGGTAGTTGGATGTGGCAGTGTCACTGTGTGACATCAGGTGAGGTTGCTCAAGTGGTCACCTGGTGTGTTCTGTGAGGGAGCAGACCAAGAGCCCAGTTTGCAGGCAGTCTCTTTGCAGGCATCTGCATGGAGGAATGAATTTTTGGTACTGTGGTTCAAAGCCTCTGAATCACTTCCTTTCTTTGTTACTCCCCTCGAAATACTTTTGCTTATCATTGTACAATATGGAAGGATTGTCTCCACCAGAAGAGGTAGGTGGAACAAGTGTGCCTGTTCCTTTCTTGTTGTGTGAGGTGTTTGGAAAATGACCTCAACTGGTCATAGTGTAAAATCTTCATCCACATGATGGACACTTGGCAAAAATGTGTGCAGGGCTTCATTTGCATTTTGTATCTTCACTGGGAAGTTCTCCATGACAGAGGTCAGAAGAAATGTCTAGAAAGCTGAAGAATTTGAATATCTAATCGGTAGCAATTGTGTAGATGGTAGTGGCTTCATTTAAAGATGACTCAGTTTTGCCTCCCTGCTTTTTCCCCTTCCCAAAAAGCAGCTGCATCCAGGGGATTTATTAGAAAGAATCTCTTAGGGCTTGGATGTCCCACACCAGTTTGCAAGTGAGATGAAGTGCTTTATGCCCTCAGAGCAGTCCCAAGTTCTTGAACAAGTAAAACATTATGTGGACCACAAGATTACCATTAAACAGTTTCAGGATTTTACCTTGAAATAATTTGGGACTGTGGGTGTAAATAAATAATTTGGATCTTATGGTGACATTCCAAAGCTATAGTGCACTCTTGAGTCCCCTTTCACTCATTAGTAATATCCAAAACTTTCAAGGATTCTTATTGAACTTCATCAAGTAACACCAATAATTAACTATGCAATTTGGAGAATGTAATACTGGCTGAAAAATTATTTTTAAAGCCAATCATGACATAGAGGCCCTGATAAAGCACATGGAAAAAGTGCAGGGTGTATATTGCTTGTATGAACTCATCATACTTTGGTGGTATCCAAGAAACTTATAGAAATTTTGAAGTTTTGGAAGTAGATGTGCATATTTATCCTGTCAGTTCATTCATTTTCTACTGTCATGTCATCTTAAAAGGCTCTTCAACCTTTTAAACTTAAAGATAAACTCAATTACTGCCTTTATAATGAAACAAAATAAGATCACAGACAAAATAACCTCAGTGTTTGGCTAGGTAGGTGCCTTTTTCCAGTTAGAAATGGCTTTTAATCATCTGAAATGCCTCCTATTACATTTAGGTTAGGAGTGGGAAACAGGCACCAATTTATTCTAGAAGCAAAAGAACACCCATAGGAGTTCTGTGTTTCCTGCTAGTCAGTTCTAGACCTGTGTGGTAGAACCAAGACACTTTACAGCCAAAGATAATTATTCAATTATATGCTAAAATGTAGGTGTTAGTTGTGATGTTTTGAAGTCCATTTTTTCCTTTAACAGTAAAGGATGTTGTGTATGTTTTAGTGTAATTCTCAGGCTATATGAAATACTGGTTTGCCTTTGCTTGACTTCCATGTGCTTATGATTTCAAGCTTTTATGAGTGGGTGAAAATGTCATGGAATATTCCTTTTTTTTTTTCCCTTGCTTTTCCTCTTAAGAGGTAACCTGTTAAATATTAAAGACCTGTGGTGCATGTTTCCTTAGAAATAATAATCTGAAAATAAAGGACTGACAAAAAGGGTCTTCAGAGTGGCCTTCATTCAGTAAGGCTGCCCTGGTTTGCCTTGTGTTTTACAGTACACTGCTGGAGGCATGGACAGGAAATACTCGTTCATTTCAGCATCAGACACAATGGGAAATGTATTTACTTTTAAATACCAACTTTGTTGATTTCATAATAAAGTTTTCAGTAACTTGAAGTAACATTTTTCATTTTTCATGTACAATTCCATGTACATTACCTGAACCCAGACAGTTATCTCACAGACTCTGGTATTTTAAGTCTATGAGATGGCTCTAGAGGGGAAAAAAATTCCATATGAACTGTGCTCCTAACTTTTTTCCCCAAGCCTGGAGCATCCTTTTTACTGCAATAAAAACCTCCTTTACTGATGAATATGTGAGCCACTTATCAGTGTTACAGAGATGCTCTTTAAACACATTTCAGTGCTTTATTTATGTAATATTTTGGGGGGGTAGTATGCAATGAACACCATTAGACTTTCAGGGGTGAAGTTGAAATCTGAAGTGGTATTTTACCATTGTGGCAGATTGTATTACACCTTTGATAAGTGATCTAAAGTTTACACCCAGTTCTCTGAAGGGGACTTAACATGTACATGTTTCTGTATCACAATAATAAAACCAGTCTTTAAAGCTCAATAGTTATTGCATTAAAGGGAAGAATGACATTTTTAAAAATGGCATCTTCTCCCTGAAGTGATGCAATGCTCATGGCTAGGAGCATGTCCACCACAGTGACACATTTCAATTCAATCTTAGCCTGTTTCATCAGCAGTGTAAGAATGAGCTGCAGTTTATTTCAGCTCACATGATCCACTAGAAAGATAAGATACTTCCAGATAATTGCAACATTTCCCATTTGTACGTGCACTCAGGTACCAGCAAAGTCAAAACTTGAAGATAATAATGGCACTGTTTGAATCCCTGCTGCTGAATCCCTATGACATGTGGAGACATGCAGATGGGAGAGAACAGGGTTGAACTTCTGGATGCAAGGTTTGGCTTGAGATGCAGGGTTCAGAAAATCATCTTTGCTTTACAAGGAAATGCAAGTTTTGTACAATTGTGCTTTCCATATTGCATCTCTTTCAATGGAGTCACTTAGCAGAGATACATACTCAAACCTGCTTATTGAACTGAAAAGCAGAAATCTATTTTTTAATTATTTCACATATGTATTTTCTAAGAGGTGACTTGGAAGAAGTTGGTGTATTTTAATAAAGATTATTTCTCAAATCAGCCTCTGTATTGATACAGTTGCTCTGTGGTGAAGGGATAGGACTGACTTCCCAAGCAGAAAACAGTGGCTTGAAGTAGGATTTGGGCAACACAGAACAGTTTAGCACCTACTCCTGTACACTGGCAAGCTGTGGATGCAATGCTGATTTCAGTAATACTGAGCTGGCACTCACAAGCTCTAAGATTTGGTTGTCTGTAAGTAACACCTTTTCAATTTTTTTAGTGCAAAAGCTTCACTAATAACTATTTTGAAGAATCAGCTATTTATCACTCATCTGTTCTCAAAATTAGTGTTCAGATGACAACTGTCCTCAAAACCAAGTAACCTCCAAGCAGTATTAACTTCAGTAGGTAGAAATCCAGGAATTTTGTTGCCTGATGAAAGTTTTCAGAACTCTGTTCCAAATGTGGTGTGATTTGCAGTGCAGACTGTATTCCTCAATCTTAAACTGGGCAATCAACTGAGGTACAAATTGAGGTATAAAGATGGCAACAAAGAGTTAGCCAGAGGTCCCCTCTGCCCACGTCATGGCACTTCTCTAAATTAAAGTTACCAAGCAAGGTGCAAGAGCAGACCTGGATAACTCTGGCAATATTCATTGTCTTACTAAGAAATTCCAGTTTAGAGCTGCATTTGGAACATTGCAATGCCCATGACTGTCTTGTTTGCCTACATCATCACTGCTGCCACAAGCCAAACTTCCTCATTACACTGTAAACTGCTGAGCATATTTTGGGACACCCAAAACCAATTGATTTGTTACAATCTTGATAAAGTGTTTTATCGGGCTCAAGTGTAGCTTGCTTCAAGGTACAAGTCCTTAGTGTGCTGCTGCTTGGGAGGGACACTGAAATACACCCTTGTCACTCTTCAAAGCCTGAACATGTGAAGTGAAGGTACCTCCAAAGCCACTGAACTGAACAATCCTCCTTCCCTTCAGTGTCCAGGTTCAGTGCCCATAACTATCCAGAGATTCAAATTGCATCATTTTTTGTAACACTTCCTGAATGACAAATACAGTGCATTATTTTGGGCTGGTCTTTGATTGAATATTAAAATCCAGCAATAAACTCATTGCTTAGTAATTGCTTCTGAAAGTTAAAATATTTTGAGAGAGACAGCTCAAATAATGGCAAAATTTAAATGTGGTCTAATATTGAAGGAAATGGGCTAATTATTTTTTTTAAATCAATGGAGTGATTGTGATGGCCAGCTATGTTGTAAATAGCATTTCTTTGTCCATTCATTTGACTTCTAGCATTAGTACAGTTTCTTGCCTCTGTACATTTTCATCAGTGCAATCCCTTTTTGTTGTTCCTTCTTATCCATATATTTTTCAGATCGTTTTTGCAGCACAATTTTATGATACTGGCATCCTGACACTGGCAAAAAAAAATATTAAATAGTTAACTGTTTCTTGTATTCAAACTATTAAAACAATAGCATTAAAGTCAAATGTTTGTAATTACATTCATGCAAATACAAATATTTTGGTTTTGACAAAAGGAAATTCATCCTTTCTGCCTGTTGAATTGCAATGCTACACTCCTTGTTTACTATTAAAATTTTACATTGGTAATATTGCAACACTAAAAGAAATACACTTGAGTCTGTTTTCTTCTATTACACAGAACAAATGTAGATTACAGTACTATTTCAATATTATCTCATTACACGTCCTGATATAAAATATTGCTGCAAATTTATTGGGTCTCTAAAGACTTTCACAAAAAATTGATATGATTGACCTGTGGAGAAAAGAATGATTCTTCTCATGCCTCACCAAAAAGAAGAATTAGGCTGACTCTTGCAAAATGGTAAAGGGTAGTATGAGCAGGAGACTGCAACAAAACACTAAAACAAAACCATCATTTTAAAACATCTGTCAGAAAGACACTTCTGTCTGAAAATAGCAGTTCCCCTACTTGAGCTTTCCTAGATGTGTCACAGAATATCCACAAAATTTGCACCCCATTCCTTCACAGAAGCAAACCAGAAACAATGAGGATATTTTCTTCCTTCACGTTCTTCAATGCATTTATTTAGATTTTTTGGGGGTTTGGTGAAATCATATTAATCACTTATATGTGCTCATACCAAATGGATTAAGAAGCAATACCAGGGACTGCACAGTGCTGAGAGCCATTGCATGCAGATTAGTAGCACCTGTCAAAAGAAGGAGAAGAATAGAAGAAAAGAAACAGAATTAGCAGATACACGTGAGCATGTCTTGGTTTGGACAAGAGTTAACATTTTTATAGGACATCTCACAGATCTTAGGGTCAATATTTAGAGAAGAATGACTGGCTGGTGTAAAGGGTTTTTCAAAAAACCTTCTTCTACGATCCCACAGGAGCAGCTGGTAACAAAACCAAACTGTGGTCCAGAAGGTTTAGTCATCTCTTAGACCACCTGGCTTACAGAGGTGTCTGTGAATAGAGGTTTTAAACACTGGTATTGGGACCTGTGTTGTATAACAGAGCCATCAATTACTTGAAAATAATCACATTTACTCCTGATAATTTATAGATTATTATTATTATT
This sequence comes from Zonotrichia albicollis, assembly GCF_047830755.1. Taxonomy (NCBI): domain Eukaryota; kingdom Metazoa; phylum Chordata; class Aves; order Passeriformes; family Passerellidae; genus Zonotrichia; species Zonotrichia albicollis. Next base: position 5,218,504 of record NC_133831.1, on the reverse strand, counting down.
ATAATTGTCAAGACAAAAGTTGTGAGTGAAGAGCTGAATGACAGCAACTGAAATTCAGTGCTTACAAATGCAAGCTAATGATCAAAGGAAAAATAATCCTGACTATTCATGCATAAAAATGAGCCCTGAAGAAGATATTACTATTCTAGAGAAATCTTGGAATCGTCATGGAAGGTTTCTGGGTGTGTCCACGTTAGTATTTTAATTTGGATCACGTGCATGTTTTTGAAGTGAATCTCCCTGTGATCTCCAGTTACCACACCTGTGCCTGCATCACAGCACTGTCCTGGAGAGCAGTGACCACATTCCCTTCCAGTGAAACCAAACCAGAAAATGTGTTTCAGCTCCTGATGGGTGTCCAGTCCATGGCACCAGACTTCTGGCAAACAGAAGTTTACCTGTTATTAAAAAAGCAATTGAGAATGAAAGGGAAGATGATGATCCTTGTGTCCCTGGGGAACATGGGGCTTCCACCTGTGCAGCAGTGCACCCACTGCCAGGAGACAGAACCAGAAGTGATGCCGAGAAAGGCCATCAGGGGATGGAGTGGCTGTCACTGAAATGACACATTATGAAAACTTTCTGGCTGGGTAAAGAAGTGATTGAATGGTATAGAAAAGACAGATGGGGGATATTCAGTTAAGTCAGAGATGAATGCTATTTCTCATTGCACAAGAAAAGATATGCAGCAAAGGAAATAATTAGGCAAGTGATGGAGACAAGGGAAGTACTTTACAATAATTAAATATTGGAACTCTTTGCCATGGGATGTTGTGGAAATCAGAATTGTAAAAGGTTTCAAAGAATGGTAAAACAGGTTCTTGGCAGATTGATCCCTTTATACTTTTCAGCACAAACCAATCTTTAAACTGCTAATCATGAGAAGCTGTGAGGGCAGAGCAAGGGCAGCACTTACTCTATAGATGCTGTTTCCTAAGCATCCAATACTAATTTCTGTTTGAATATACAACACGTTGAGCTAAGTGGACCTTTAGTCTGACCTCATATGGCAGTTCTTAGTTTTGTACTTACTACAGTCATTAAACAAACATAGTTATTGACTAAGGTGTTGATATGCTCTTCAGAGATCACAAACACACAAGCTGTATCCCAGTATTCCAACTCCTAACCCTTGTGAATTAATATCTTTGCAAAGCAAAAGACAAAACAGAATAGCTTGGTTTGGTTTCTGCTTTAGAGCCCTCACAGTCTAGATGTAGAATCACAGAACCTTTAAGTTTGGAAAAGTCTTCTAAGACCATTGAGTCCCAGCACCACCAGCTTCACCTCTAAGTTGTGATCCCAGGTACTTTTTGAACACTTCCAAGGATGGTGATTCCACCACTGCCCAGGACAGCCTGTTCCAGACTTCTAACAAGCTGCACTGTGTGGTACGAACCAACAAAAGAGAAGAAGAGAGGAGGTGATAAAGTAACATTGAATCAAACTTATGTAATAAAAATGAAGTTTTGGCTCCTTGTTGTAGCTCTGCTTAATAACTGGGGCTAAAGGGTTAAAGATAAACTGGAAACATTCCAGTAAACGCATGGCATGAGGCAAATGATTGAGTCAGTGTTACTGGAAAGTCACATTAATGGAATAATATGTTTCTGATGAACAAAACAAGGTTTCTCCTATGAGAAAAGCATTTCAGCATCTAAAAGGGTTTATCCACAGCTTTCCCACATTTATGGTTTTGGATGGGATTCATAGACTTCCTTAATACTGTACAGAATTGTCAGTCTGCCTTACCTCAATATACATCAAAAAGCCACTAACTTTTAATTAATTTCTAACAAACCCATCAAGTGGTTATTCTGTTATTAGGGGTTTTTTTTCCAGAAATAGTGATTATTAATATACTGATATATAAACAATCTCATTTCTAACTGACCAGCCTGTCCTGTCAAATTGTTTCACACATGTACAATGAACTTTTTTGTGACATCACTTGGCAATCACTGCAACAAAGGAAAGAGCATTGCTCATGTATCTTATTATTCTTAGTAATATGAGAGATCTTAAAATAAAGTGTGACGTTGCATAATTTTTTTAAAGACTACTTGTGAAATTTGTTTGACTCTGCTAATGGACTTGCCTTTAAATGTTACACAGTTGAAATCTGCTCTCCTATTTTTCATTTTTTTGGGAAAGGACAATTTTGTAAAATATGAAATTACATTAATGCACCTAATGAATTTGTCTTCCAGAAATCTTTTGTGATAAGTTTCAGGTATTTTAGCATAGAAAATCTGACAGGAAAGGTGCTGGGTTCACATGGAAGGAAAAGGCACAGTAATGCTTACAGGGCTTGTAAATGGGTTCTGAGAGAAACTGCAAAGATGTTGATCACAAAGTGTTTTGGTGATGAATGTAAGGGAGGAATAGCAGACTGCAAATGGAAGTGCATGAATTTAGGATGACACAGCACGGGAAGACCTTGGTTGATGTGAAGTGACTGAATTTATCTCTACATAAGCAGAGGAAGTAGGAAACTTAAGTTCAGCAATGGTGCAACATAGCAAAGTTTCAAATGAAACAGGAATATGACTCACATATTAAAAGCTATACAGGGAGGAGGGAAACTTTAGATCCCAAATTAAGTACCAGGAATTAGAGGGAAAACTACATTTATGTTCAAAAATTACTTCACGTGATTCCAGGGGAAATAACCTGAAAGTTCTTGAAGGAATGATAAATACTGGCTGAAGAGGGGCAAGAACTTTGTGATTTGTCTGCAGTAACTGAAAGCAAGAGTCTGTATTAGGGTCCAGGTGCTTAAACTCAAGCTTTCCACAATCTGAAAATGGGAAAAGTTGAGAAAAAACTTGTGCTATTGTGTTCAGTAAATATTAGCACTGGTTCATCATTTTCTGCTGTGCTGACAAGTGAGAACCAATGTACTGTACTACAACAGTCAGAAAGGACATGGTAGAGATGATGAAGAACTTGACAGTGTTGTATTCATGTGGTCACTGTTACAGACCATGTGCTGCTGTTTGCTGCAGATTAATACATGCAGTGTTTGCACAGTCAGCAAAATGCATCATGGTATGGAAACAGTGATAAAAGTGACAGGAAACTGAAAGAAGCAATGAAAAAGAAATTATTTCTGAGGGTGTGTTTTTGTGTGTGGTTTTCAGGGTATTTTGTTTGTTTCATTTTTTACAGTGGAACTGCAAAATGACCACTTTTCTGTCTTTGTGTATAAAAACAGTGTGAGATAGGTAATTAAATAGACAGGCAGTACAGGTAGCAAAATTCAATAAGACTGAATTTTCCTCTAACTTTCCTTTATGGTCTGTTAATGTCTTATGTGCAGTAGAAGCCATAATCATCTGTGCACTGATGATGCACAGAAGGTGTAACAGAAACACCAGAGAAAGTTGTGCTTGATAATCTGTTCTAACATCTACCAATGAAATAGCTTCTCTTTCCCCCTACACACAAAGAAACCCTCAGGTTTCTTAAGAAAAGGAAAAGGGTGAGGCCCTTGGCCAACTTTTTTAGCCTTCCCAGTGCTGCATTTTGTTTGTCTCTTGGTGTCAAAAATGGTGATTGTCAATTAACTGTGGGAAATGTGACTCTCTCAGAGGAAAATATTTGAGTATCAATGTGCTGAGCAACACTTTCAGAGCCCATGTGATTTGGACCAGCTCCTTCCTCTACTTTTTGCAGGTTTAGGACCTTGTGCAGCACTCTGCACCCAACAGTGATGTGTTAGTGCTGACAGGGAAGCTGAAGTGTAAATACACCATCAGAATACACAGCAAGCAGGGTGTCTCTGTGGCCTGGTGGAGCTCAGGAGCACCACAGAGCTCTGCTCCTCCCCTGGCCTCACGCAGCATTGGAGGCCATTGGGAGGAGACTTTTCACCAGCAGCAAATTCCATTGCCTGTCCTATGCATTGCATCAGGTGATGGGTTAAAGCACGAGTTCCAAGGTGGCCTTGTCATCTCTCCCTGCTGACTAAGGCCTGTGTGAACAGTCTGTTGTATGGCATTTATCAAATGGATCGAGATAATAAAAATTACAAGCTCCAAGGAAGACACCCCTTTTTTTTCATTGTACACATCCCAAGCTTTGCATTACTATTCTCATCAATCTTGTTACAGAGAATGTGCTGTCACTGAAGAGCAGCATGGCTCAACATGTGGACTACAGTTACAGTTCATAATCTCCTATGAGCAGCCTCCTGCTGCCTCAGGAAGCATTGAGAAATTGCCAGAACTGATGGAAGACTGTTCTTTCTCCCAGCTGAATAGCATCTCCCCAGCTTTGTCATGGGCACCACAAAGGATGACAGATCTTTTTCCTGCATTGTTTGACCATGCTGTGCTTTGGCTTTCTGACATGACATCACTTTGAGTATTTCTGTGAGTGCCTCTCGGAAGCGTATCAGGTATTGCAGTGGCACAGGGTGACCACTTACTGACAAGCTGTTGTGGGCTGTGATTCAAATTGTTCTGCAACTGTGCTGCTGTTAGTTTTTGTGCTTCATCCACTCATGCCAAACACCACTGACAATCTGCTCTGTTTGGAAGAAAGGCAGGTCTCCTTTTAACATGAAGTGAACGTTCTATTTGTACCATGAATGATGCAATTTCCTCCCCTGCTATTAACTGCTACTCTTGTAGCCTGTTTAGTTTTCCAGGGGGAAAAAAGTCTTGCTTACTGATCAATAAGAGATGTAGTTTACATATAGTTTTTATTTTGGATATGCAGTTTGCATTGCTGGTATATCTTCGTTTACACAACCCTTGATTTTCTACAGTCCATTTGAAGATTTGTGTCCAAAGGACAGGTTACAAACCAAGAACAATAATTTTTAAAGTTTTGCTACAAGGCAGAATTCCTTTATTTAACTGAAATAAATTATTTTCTAAGATGTCAGATTCCCTTATTAATTCTAGGATTTTGTGGAGCACAGAACAGCTTTAACATAACTTTTTCTAAATGTCTTTCTTACTTGGTGTCCATCTGCTGTTGCTCCTGTTACCACCAAAAGGCAGCCATTCCACAATAACCAGCATTTAAAAGTTGCAGTGTAATGGCAGCTGATCTTTCAAAGTGCTGGGTTAGACACCAAGGATGTTGTTTAGTGCTGAGAAATCACCAAGGATGTTTTGGATGTACACTTAAATATGTACACATTCTCAGGCATTGAGGGGATATCTGGGGATTGCCTACAGATATTTAGTAGTTGATATATCACTTATTCAAGATTTGGAAAGTACTTGAGAAGTAAGCCTCAGGGTTAGCAGAGGAGCGGTGTGATAAGCCTGAGATCTCACAGAAGAACTGATAGCAAGACCTACCTTTTCATTCCCCCTGTGATTATACAGCAGTGCAGCACAGCTTTGCAGAGACAGATACAGCCTAACTGAGGGAGGCAGAGCATGAACCAAGGCTGGTTTACAGCCAGTTTTGAGGCTTTTTTTTCTTTTGAAGTGACTAGTCTGCAGCTCCATTTCTGAGAAGGGTACTTGAACGTGTGACTCAAACAGAGACATCTGAGAACGGGGTGAAGCGGTGGCTGCAGCCCTTGTGGGACAGAAAGTGCTGAGTGCTCAGAGCACCTTCCCCTCTGCAAACATGGCAGCAGCTGCTTTCGATCTGTGGCTTCTCGCTGCTATTGTGTGAGGGAATCACACTCTGAGTTTCGAGAGCCACAACAGAGAGTAAGTAAAGCTGTGGCTCATCTAGGACTGGGTGTTATTTTAATGAGCTTAATAAATCCTATATAGGACTGAAAGTTTCTCTGGAGTTCTCAGTCCTGCAAAGCAGCGCTCTCAGCCTGACCTTTGAGCTTTGTACACTGCAGAGCTCTGAAATGCTGCACCAGTTCTACACTGCACCAATTTCAGCAACATCAGCAACCCCAGTGGAAGTAGCCCACCCACTTTAGCAGCTGTTCTCAGCATCAAGTTGATCAGACATTGTACCACAAAGGGCTTCCACAGCTCACCATAGTCACAGACACTCACTGAAGTCCAGGAGATCCACACTCATGTAAAAACAAAATTATTTGCTTTGTGTAAGAAGTACAGAAGATAAGGAGTTGGAATCTTGTTAACCAAACTCATCACATGATTAAAGCTGAAATCTTCATGAATGTTGATACTGTTCTTGTAAAGCATCAATGGCAAGGATTCATTCCATGTACAGTATGGACACTGACCTTCAAAAGGAAAAATTCATTCCAGCAGCATTTATCTCACTTTTGGCCAAGCAGGGTGATGAACTAGTATAATTTTTTTTTTAAAGTACTATCACAGTTGTTTTCTGGCTACGTTACAATTTCATTAATGGATGTGTATTGTAAGTTATCTATCCTTGGACAGTCTACTTTGGAACAGTCAAACTAAAAAATTACTTTTATAAAATTATTTCAGTGTGGTTTAATACCAAATGCTTATACCAAGAAAATTAAAAGCCCTAGGGCTAAATATTTTTATAAAGGTCACTTAAAAACAGAACTTCAACCAACTAAGTTGACCTTGGTTGTTACAGTGCTGGAGAGCTGTGGTTTTGGACAGCTATAAGTATAACACTGTTTGAATTACTTATCAGAATCTGGCAGTGCTGTAAGGTTGTGACTTCTACTAATAAAAAATCTACAGCTTTTGATTGAGATGATTAGGGAAATGTCCAACATGCCATTGAAAAGGTTTTTGGGTATCTAAAACCAAAAGATACGTGAGGGTTTGGCCCTTAGGTGAAAATATTCACAATTTTCCAGAACGTTCCTGGAGCAAAAAGTTGTGTCTCTTTTCCAGGAAAATGATGGCATCCCAGAACACAACAGGATTGCTGCACCTTTCCTTGTGGTAGATCTGTGCTGCTCATCTTTGTGTGAGTGTAGCACAGACAGGCAGTCCATCTCCCATGTGGACAAGGCAGTCCCTTCAGCAGCAGGGATGTACAGTTTGGGCAATGCACACAGCCACTTCCAGATCATTCCTAATCCCAAACCTTCTGAAGGTTCTCTTCTGAAGGCTCTGTAAGGAACTTCTCCAGTCCCTGCTCTTCCCATCCCTTCCCTTTGTGGTGCCAGGGCACTTCCCCGGGTGTTGTTGGCCTTGTCTTTGGGAGGTTCCCTGGCAGCCCTGCCCTGCCCATGTGCAGCTCCCTGGCACCCCCTGCCTCTCTCTGTGCCCCCATGCACAGGGGAGCCTGGAGATGACACAGGCTGGCACAGCTGACTCCACAGAGAACTTGGCCTCTAAACTAAACTCAGGGTGTGTTTTTGAATGTCATGTAAGCTACAAATGTGCTGCAAGGACAGGGAGGTGTTGCTGATGTGCTCCCTCTGTCTCCTCACACTTGGCTGTGCTGGACCAGGGAGCTCGTGTGCCACTGATGCAAACACTCACTGCATTTACCCCGTGGAGTTCCCTGATGAGGCACAACTGGGTTATTTTAGTGGGAATTGATTCACTAGTCATTAATTCCATTGGAGAAAACCATGTAATTTTTGGTTCACTGTCTGCTCTAAAGTGGCAGCAGCTCTTTTCCATACCCCAACAGGCTCAGCAGACTATTTAGTCAGTTTGAGATTGAGAAGAAAACACTGTTACATCTTCATTTCCCAAATGCAGCTGATGGTGAATCACTTGTGCCTAGTGAATGGTCTGTCAGGTCAGCAAAACCAACACCTTTCTTATTTTTGGGCAGATATCTCCAAAAGACACTAACTCTTTCGATAAAAAATAGGGATGTACTTTACTATGGTAAAAAATACATGAGACACTAACTCAACTTATTTAACTCCTTACACTTTTTGAATGTTTCGTGTGTCTGCTTTCAGAACACTCCTAGAGTGTTCTGTTCCAATTTGTTTAATTGGTATTTTTGAATTCATGGCATACAATTTTAATAACCCAAACACTGAAAAAAAAATTTCAGGTAAATTGTTAATTTTTTATAGTTGTGCATCTTTGATAGATTACTTCTTTTTAAGCTTTTGCACTTAGGTAGTATTATGACTCTAAATTGATCCTAATACATCTTTAGCACTTGAACTTTTTGCAGGCAAACAAGGCTGTTTTCCTGTTTCCAGCAGGGTGCAAATCCGTGCAGATGAAAAGCAGTTTGTAGACAGATGTGGGTAATTATACAGTTGTTTGCAGTGATCCAGTATAGCACAGTGAAGACTTCTCCTTGGCCATGTGACTGAGCACATGGCTACAGATTTAAGACAATAAGTAATAAACTTTTTTTACCAGAAATAAAACTGGGGCGCAGAAGTGAGCACATCTTCCTTGCATTTAATTTTTCCATTTTTGTTAGTCAAAGTTTTGCCATTTTAAGAGGAGGTGCATTGTTTTTCTAAGGAATAAAACTAAGAAAAGAAGTTACTTATATTGATCTGGTGAATGCAGTTATTTTAGCTACACACTTCATAAAAGTGGTGTCTCCCAAAAATATACAAAATAATATGAATTTGAACTTTAAACACAAGTGATGAACCTTAACATCTAGGATGAAGTTCCAGAATATGACTCTAAAGCAGCTTAAAAAATATAGACAGAGCCATCACATTAGCTCCCAAATTTTAAAAAATGTAAAGAAACAGAGACCATCTGTTCAGTAAGCTGCAAACCACTTTGCAGGATTTAATGTTTGGAAAATTAAATTAACTAAGAGATATAAAAAGTGCTAGTGGCTGGAAGTTTACCCTTCAAAATCAGAGTTGAGACACACTTTTTAACATTAAGGTTATAGCATTCTATTTATGGGACTTGGATTCACTACCAGCAATGGTGTACTTTCTGTGAATCACTTCAAATTAGGCATGATGATTTTGGAATAATGTGGTTTAAGTAAATCAGAATTTGGGACCTCGTGCAGAACATGGATGAAGAATGTTCCTGTGCAGCCCAGCATGGGTTCAGTGGGTATAACTGTCCCTTTTTGTGTTCCAATCTGTAACTGTGAACCTGAAACTAATGTCATGACACACAAATAAGCAAATCTGGACCTTCATATTGAGAAGAAACATGGGTTCAGAGTGGCTCTGGGACTTCTCTGTTGCCCCGGTATGCAAAACTTGTTCTAGATCTGTATTTGAGTTTTAATTTATGTTTCTTTGGGTTTTTAGTTTTATCAAGACATTAGATCTCCAAAGGTTTATAGCCACAGTGTAAACAGTTGTCAAAAAAGGAAAACTTTGGTGACATTGAAAAGAATTTGTGATTTGTCATTTACTCCGGCAGTCACTATTATTTTAAATAGCTTTGTGTTTTCAGTGTAGATTGTGCTATACACTAAACACCTAAAATGCTAGAAACCTCAAGCTCATATATGCAGTCTGTCTCACCATTATTTTTTGAACATTTGATGAACAGGATATTATTAGCTTTTTATGTTAAACAGTGGTTAAAAATCTATAGTTTGAAGAAAGGCATGGCGACCAACTGTTGGAGAGTAAGTTCTAGTGTGTGAATAAACTATAAAGTGCAGATCACTCTAATGGAGCAGAAAGTTGCAGTACTTTGTGCTGTTTCAAGTAACAAGTGATTTCAGACTCTAATTCTTTAGAATTGTACATTTTTTCACTGGACACACAGTATTTTAGATTATCACTGGATGCCCATCATTGAACAATGCCCACAATGACTTACATAATTAGATTTAATGTAGCTGATTTAGGAGTCTGTGACTAGATGGGCACAAGAAAAGGAAGAGAGCCATGTCTTGGGGATGGTTTATTACCCCATATCATTTTTGGGGTTCTTGATCTGTTTGTGTCCGGAGTGGCAGCTCTCCCTGCTCCAGCTTTGGGCTGGCTATCTCTATGTTTGGGAGCCAAGATGGGGTTTCCAGAGGGAGTTAGGTGTGGGGTGGGAAGGCAGCCCTTTCATTTCAGCACGTTCCCTTCAACTGGATATACACAGCCAGTATCTCTGACCAGGGATCCTGCTGTTTCTGTGGGTTTTGCCTGCTTCTTTTTGGTTTGGTTCTTTTTTTTACTTTGCCACTGTGAACTGAGCTTGCTAGCTTGGCTTCTCTTGCTGCTGTGCCATTGGGAAGCCCTGAGCCAGTGCATGCCCACCAGGACTGGGTGCACCCTCATTTAATGCTGGTGAACAATCCCAGGGACTCTGTCCCTGCCGTGTTTGGGAGCCAGGCTGCTGCTGCCCAGTCCCGCAGTGCTGCTCCAGGGTTTGTGCTGCACTGGAGCTGTCTGGGAGGTGCCATGGTCCAGCTACAGCTGCAGAGTTTCTGCTGCCTCTTGCTGGCTGCCCCAGGTGTGCCTGCCCTGCTGTTCCAGCTTGCTGCTCCTGAGGGTTCCTGCCACAGCTCCTTTCACTCTCTAGAGTGAAAATCCTTCACAACCCCACACACAGGGGTTTGTGAAGGAAGCCCCTTCTCCATCCGACGCCATTACCGTGTGGAGAAAGGCGGCCGGACCCCGCCCCACAGCGCCCCCTGCGGCCCTGGGGGAATCATCGCAGCCCTGCCCGCCGGGAGCCAGCAGCGCCCCTGCTGGCTGTGCCCGGAACTGCACCCAAAGGGAAAGCGCCTGCGGCCCTCAGAGGCTGTGCTTGGGTTTCTGGGGGGAAGGTTCCACTATTCAATATTTCTTCCATTTTTATTTTTTAAATAAACATTGTTTTTTCACTTTCACTCCCTGGTATCTATTTCTCGCATTGACAGAAGAAAAGGGAGCCACTGCAGCCCTTTTCTCCTTAGAGGAAACACTCATTCCAGGGCATTTTCTCCTGAAATTTGTCTTGAAACCGAGACAAACCAAAATCATAAAACGCACAAAATCTCTGGGATAAAGAGAGCTTGAAAAAATCTTTGTTCCTAAAAGATCTAACTTTTTTATCATTTTTTTAAGACTATTTTTAAAAATTTTGAAGCCGAATAGATTTTTTTAGAGAAGATAAATTGCACTTCTGACTCTTGCAAAAAAATTGAAGTGGCTTATTGATTAACTTGGACAGGACTGTCCATTTTGATACGTATAGTATTTCGAAAAGTTTAAAAACTGTGAAAGTGCATCACCAAACAACTGAAAGTAGAAAGATTTCAGATATTCAGATTATCTTGAATAAAAATTTTATATTCTATGGCCATCAGAGAAATTTATTAAACACCTCACAGTGCTCATCTGAGTAAGGAATATTTCCACAAAATATTGGAGATGTACAGGTGATTCAGACACTTTTTTCTTACTGTCACCTTTGGAAGACTCTTTCCAGCCATTTAGAGAGAAACTGGAGACTATTCCATCCACTTTTCCCCAGTGTCATCTAACCAGTATTTATCCTTACACATGTCATAAAATACCTGTGATTCCCTCTAGAAGTAATTCACAGGTGCAAACTTGCCTTTTAAAACCTGCACTAACTATTTATGAATGTTGCATTAATGGAAAGAGCAAGGCAGGAACTGTAAAGACGCTGGAGCAGAGGGTGCTGCCTGTGCCTGCACTGCACAGTCCATGTGACATTCAGCAGCCAAGGGCAAGGTCTTTTCCAGAATAACACCGAATTTTGGCACAGCAAAACTAACATTTCTGTCTTTGGGGCACGCTGGGCAATCATTAGCACTTTTCTGACAGACACTCTGTACTAGATTTTGTGATTAACATATTGTGACCATTTCATTTCAAGATCAAGTCAAACGTTATGGCACGCTGCATATTACAGGAAAGTGCTCTCTGCTCCAAGCTCCACCTGTGATGCTGCTAAATAACAGTAACGAGCATTAGTGTCCATGTAGTAGGATAGGTTTACATGGTGCTTTGGAACTATGAAAATAACATTTCAGAGTGGTAATTGGGGAATTATATACTCTCTAGGGAAATCCTGTAATTATCTAAAAACTAACTTGGTTTGTTTAAATCCTTCTAGCATGACCACAAAAGTTTCTTGTTTCCTTGGAATTAAAATAAAAAAATTGAACATGTGCACATCATCTTGAAATCATCAAAACATGAAATACTTTCTTATTATCTAGACAGCAATATTACTTATTCCAGATACCTTACATTAGTTATTAGCCCTAAAAATATTCCAAAACTGTGAGGTTTTTGTTTCTTCATTGGATTACAGCATATAAGCACATATAATGGATTATAAGCATAATAAAAGCAAAACTTTTCCCAATATTTTTGTATTTCTGCTGAGGTACTAAGAATATAGCACCTCTCCATTGTGGGTCTTATTGTTTATTTCTGTGATATTCTTTCTATGTATGCCTTTGTATATAACTGCTCTTTGGAGAGAAACAACAGTTGAAGTGTGATCAGAAATTCCATATGTTATTGCAGAGCCATATAATCCAGATGTAGTCTTTTTCTTGGGAGTTTCTTACCCCTCCCAAGTTTGCCAGGAACGTTTTGGTCTTACCAGGCCATTATATTGCATATTCTGCCCTCAGACTGTGAGATGAAAGCAGTGAGCACCAGTACAAAATGCACATATACAGAACAAGTTACCTTGAGATTTTTCCCTTTTTTTTTTCACTACGCTTCAAAACAGATCTGCCTCACCAAAATTTTTATTTTGTACACTGTTCTACACACTAATTATTTCAATGCACCTTTCCCATGTTCCACACCAGGTCTGAAATTATTTCACAGAGTGGGTTTTCTTTTTGGATGAGGCAGATAAAGCAAAGAGAACAGCTGAGATGATGATGAGTAGAAACACAAACTCTGACCTTGAAGCCCTATCTAAGCATCCTACCCTGCAGAACACTCTCTTACTGCTCCAGCACAAACCTCCAGGACAGGTACAGGAAACACAAGTATATTTTGATTAGCATATTTCCTCTTAGCTTTGTGGTAAAGGTTTGGCAACTTATCCCAGCCTTTGATTCCATCATATTGAACAAAGAGCAAATACACAGCTGTTGCCATGGAGCATGTTGTATGTTCACACCCCAGCTAAGCACATTCCCTCTTCTCCTTATACCATGAATACTCAATGTTCATTTTAACACTGAAAGACACTGAGGAATGACTTCACAATGTATCTCAGTACTAAAAACCATCCATTTAATGACTAGGAAAATTCATGAGGAGCTGACCTAGGTCTTCAAACCCATCTTTTTGTACATCTCAAAGAGTGGATGGCTCTTGCTCTTTGACTGAAGGCAAACAAACCCTGATGGTACCAGGTCAAAGAAAGTTAGAAGTTCAAAGCTGGTTGTAGGAAGCTCCCTTCCAGCTGCCTGGTCAATCTAAACTCAGATTAATTGAGTCAATTCACATCCACACAAACTTCCACAGATTGCACAGAACTCTGTTTTCCAAATGGAGATGCTTTTCTAAGTAAAAAAGAATGAATAAAGAATTAGTAAATTATTAGTAAATATTTTAGGCAAAATGTATTACAGAATCATATAATAATGCAGGTTGGAAGGGACTTTTGGAGACCATCTAATCCCTTGCTTAAGGCAGCACCAACTTAATTAGGCTGCGCAGGGTCTTGCTCAGTCAAGTTCTGAATATCTCTGAGTGGATATCCCACAGCCTCTCAGGACATCTGTCCTGGTATTTGACCACATGTATGGTTTGTGCTGGGCATGACAGTGAGGACAGCAGAAGATTCTGACTGACTCATTAGAATCAGATTAATTAGCTGTCCAATTTGTAAGAGTCCTAGAAGTTAAAAGCCCTTTTTGTAAGCTCATAAACCATTTGCAAGTGGGATCTTAGTATTAAAAGTGACTCAGAGGTTTGTTATACTAAAGTGGGAAATCAAGTGTCCATTCATGAAGTATCTGGAAAACAGTTTGGGTGTTGGAGCACCAGTGTGCATTGGTCTCTGCACTAACCCTCAGTTAATAACCAGCAGCCAGCTGCAGCCTTGCCCAGCTCCAGTTTGTGACTGGCATAGTGCCACAGAAAGAATGTACCCTAACCCAGTCCCAGTGAGACAAATACAGGGAATCAGTCTTAGAAAAACCTACATTTATAAAAATATCATTCAGTAATTGCCCTATTCCATGGAGGGACATGGAACAAAGCCCTTTGCCACATTGCTGCAAATGCATCCAGGAGCAGCTGAGATATTCACACAGCCGCCAAGTTAGGAATCTGACTAACAAATACATGGAAAATTTCCTCAGTAATATATTCACTACTTACATATTCAGTACTGCTTCCAGCATAGACATTTCTAAATGGTTCCTCAGCTTCATCAGAGTTCCAGTCTCACCCTGATGCTTGATGGGTCTGCACCATCTCTGAACAGAAACAGGAGGTAGCTGCAGCATGGAGATGTGCACATGCCTCCACAGGAGCCCTTGGAGTGATCTGGCAGGAGTCTGGAGCAAGGTGACAAGATCTGTGCCCTGCCACCTGAGAAACCCCAGGGCTGTTCCTCAGGACCTCCCTGAAAGGAGTAATGGATTCCAGTCTAGAGCAACCCCTACTACTGGAAGTACTGCCTGGCTGGAAGTACTGCCAACACTTGGCTGAAACCTTATCATCAGGAATCATGATGACCTGAAAGAACTCAGGACTCATCAGTTAACAAGTCCTTGGCTTGAGTGAATGGCCAGGGCTGACAGAGGACTCACTGAGATCAAGGACTGGTGTCCATCTGTTGGCAAAGGCAGCTTTAAAGAGATGCAGGGGCTGAGGAGAGCAGGAGGGTAAGCTGTGGTTGTCTCCTGGGCAGCACCATCAGCGGCTGTGATGGCAGCTCCTGGGGACTCTGCATGGCCAGAGGAGTTTCAGGGCAGCTGTGGCCAGAGCGTGCCCTGCAGTGTGCTGTGCTCAGCCTGACTCACTGCAGACACTGGGACAAGCCCACGTGTGGCAGTGCCTCTCACCCGCCCTGCAAGCAAACAGCCTGCTCAGAGCCCAGCTCCAACGCACACAAATCAGTGCATATGCTTTCACACCCTGTGTCTGTGTTTAGAGCACTGTCCCCATATTTTAAATGCAGATTATTTCTCATTAGCTGCACACTCAGATGATTTAAGATGCATCTGACTGATGCACATTGACAGCTTTCATAACTGCCTTTGCTGCTGTCCATAAGATAGTTTGTTCCTTCCAAGCACCAGTAAGAAGTTGGTTTTACATTGGGCAGAATTCAAATCCCAAACACAAATTAAATCTGCAGTGCAAACCAATGCAATAATTGAGGCCAAAACTTGGCCTACTGACCCTGCTCATCTGAATGCTATTTCTATGGGGATAATGATGTATTATTCTTCCTTTTTGACAATTACTTCTTCACAGATAATTTTTGAAATTTTCTGTGCCGTTTTTCTGTGATGTTGCTCTGGTATCCTGGATACTTAGTTGTAATATTCTGTGCTCCTGTCACGCCATTATAGTTGCCTAAAGCATGTTTCTTTATTCCTTTTTCTGCTCTACCTTTCTTTTTGGCTCTTTCCTGTATTCTACCACCACATTAACTTCATTTGTGTAACCACAAAAATGAAGAATTCTACTGAATTCTGAAAGAAACCTTTGTGTTTCATGAGTTTTCTTCCCTTATTATCCTGCTCCTTTCCAAACTGCTACTTCAGCTTTTCACTCAAAGGATCACCCCTCGGCCTTCTGTATTGTACAAAGTCATCTATTTTTAGCCCTTTCCCTTTAAAACCTTCCCCTGCATGGTATTATTCACAAATTTGACTGTTACTACTTTTGCTATATGGATGTTCCAAACCAGCTGCCCCTTTTTCTAGTCTGCATAGAAAGTATGAAGTGGATTTATGATTTATCCTTCTCATATCACCCTATCCCTGTCCAGTCACTCATATAACATGGACAAGGTTCTGCATTTTCTTCTCCCTTCTGTGTCAGTGATGGGGAGAGATTACTGTCCTCCTTCACATGCAGATCCAGGGATTATTTTTCATTTGCTCTTCAGGTATGTAATACTGGTTCTGGCCAGGACAGGGTTAATTTTTTGTGGTAGCCAGAAGGGGCATGGCCAGGACCCTGATGTTTTTCTGTATTTCCTCACATAATTGCCAGGGACAGGGAAAGGGACTCTTCCAGAGAGAGGGGGTTTCTTCCAGTCAAGAAAATGTAGCGGGAGCTGTCTGGTGTTGTTTACTTACAGGGAGTTTTTCTGTGTGAATTATTTATTTTTTTATACCTCTTGTTGTTGTTACTGTTAATTTTTATCTCACTGCTGTTTCCAGTAAATTGTTCGTATCTCAACCCATGGTCTTCGCCTTGTATGTCTCCAGTTGGAGGGGGAAGGAGAACAGAGGGTGGTTTTAAAGGGATTACTGAATTGGAGAATATAATTTCTAAGCCATGACAATAATTCAAAAAATAGTTCTATCTCCCTGTGTGCAACAGCTACAAAATGCGTATTGCCACTGGAGATTCTTTACACAAAAACTGCTGTTTCATATCCTGGATCTAGAGTAACTACATCTCATTGTCCATTTGTCTTGTTTTGCAATCCAGAGCCTTCATTTTTACCAAGCTTGCATTTCAGTCCTTGAAAATCTCTGCAAAACTCTTGCATTACCCTGCCTTAGCTATCCCTGTACAATCCACTTTGAGGCCTTAATACAGGACTGACAGTGTCCCCTGTAGCCCCCTCTTGTCCCTCCTGTCCTCTTTGCCATGTCACCCATGCAGAGCCAGCAAGTTCACTGTAAATCCTCTCTGGACATCTCAAATCCCAAATCCTCAGCACCTATAGACACATTTAGTGACATAGGACTCCCCAAAACCAAGGCTTTCACATCTCCATGCTCAGGTTTACCACTTTGCTGTAAAAGGGCTAAGAAAATATTTTCCTACCTACCCCACAAGAACATGTGGTTTGTTTTATGACAGTCGTACCAGTAGCATTTGCAAAGCAATGACTCACTGAGTGGCAGTACAGCAAAAAGTTCAAATATTTGTTTGTGCTGTATTATAGCTAAACCTTTGTGTTTTTTTAATGTGGAATCTTCACTTCTGACTAAGCTTGAGATGGATGTAGAAGTGTTGAACTGAAGTCCTGGCCTTGAGTTGAATCTGAATGAAGCCCATATGGTGAAGAAAAATACTGTGTAAACTGTACAAAAAACCAAAAAAAGCCATAACTGAACAAGATAAAGAAGAAAAAACTGCCAATGAATATAAAAGAAAACAGAATTAATGTTTTTCTAATTATTTCAGGTAAAATTTTCATGTAAATTAATAATTGCTTCCTGCATTTCTGGAGTTGCTTTAACATTGAGGAGCACCTTTAGTGATAGTCATATTTTTATTTTTTAAGTATTACTTAACACATTTCTAACTCTGTTTGGAAACATGAGTATTTTTAACAAATTCCAAGCAGTTCTACTGAGAGAACAGGGATCTGTTCATCTAAACACTGGTTTGCTCAGAAGTCTCTTCAAGTCATGCTCCTGTTCCTATAAACTTGTTTTAAAATAAAAAACTAAAATCTTCATGGTTTAAATCCCAGGGATTCCTACTTAGATTTTACTTGCATGTAAGTAAATAGGGAATAACTGTGCTGACTTGTAGTACTTAAAGGAAGTACAGGCAGAACCAGAACCATACTAGGTTGTGCTGAGCCCTTCTTTGCTGATAAATACACACATTTCCCACACACACGCTCTCAGATAGTAGAAAACTGGGGATTCCCAATAAATTTGGCAGAAATGGGTTGTGCCACCAAGTTTGTTGTGGGTGTGTTCAGAACTGACCACTTTTTAGCATAAAGAACACCAAGAATTTGGAATGTCCTGCTTCTTGCTTTCTTTTCAGCTATTACCAGTGAAATACAGTAGCAAACTGATTTCTTGTACAAAAGACAACAGAGATTTGATAAATAAAATGTGATTTAAAAGAAACAGAAACCCCTGTGTTTTTTGGATTTCCAAAATGTGGTATGTGGTGATAATGTCTGTAAGTCAAAAGGATTTAAACCTTTTATGGAGGAACAGATCCAGAGAGGTCTCCCCCCATATTGCGTGACAGTTTTTGATGACATGGATGCACTCTTTGATTGCAAAGGAAAAACTCCTGTTCTATCTCTCTATAAAGAATATTCTCAAGATTACTTAACCTGCTGCTATAAAAGATCTTGACTTTTTCATACACTTCTTTTGCAACTTTGAAAACACACTTGCTTTCCAAATGAAAGCCTAAAACATTTTAACAAAATCAATGCATTTAGGAAGGAACAGCTCTTTGCTGTGCAACCTATGAGCAATAAGCCTGGACAGAAATATGTTCTGTATCACAAAAATGTCCAGTATGAAAGGGTTTGTGTGATGCAATAGCCTACAATGGCAGGGACTACACCAGTTGACCAAAAAGTTTCTTTCTGATCCCTTTGTCATCTGTCAAGTTTCCTTGTACAAAAACAGTATCAGTTTGTACAAAAACACCTTCCCTCCAGTGCAAGACTCTTGTGTATATTCTTATTCCTGTTTGCTCCAAAGCCCACAATGATTGTGGCACTTCCCCCCCAGGTATAACTTATACACTGAAATATCCTAAGAAAAGAAAGTGATGTAGATTACATCCTTAAATTTATAGTGGGAGAGGGAAATGGCTTTAACAGACTGAGAGATTTGAGCACTCAAGTTCTGACCAGGAAAAATCTTTTGGAAACAAAAGAAGAGAGGACAGGGCTGTGAAAATGGGTCCTGTTGGTAGAGTGAGCAGCAGGACAGATGGGACCAGGGGGAACCAGGGCCCCAGTGTGGGAGTGGAGATGCAGCACTAGGACAGGGTTAAAGAGAGTCAGAAAAGAACAACAGAGACCAGAGCAGAATTTCAGTTTCAGTGAGACTGAATTTCACAGAAAGATGAGACTTCCCAGAAGCTGGTATAAGGTCACTGAAGATATGAGTGTTCTTGGAAGTGTTCAGGCCCTCAGATTGGATCTCTGCTGCCAATGAGGGGAAGCTCCCTCTGCCAGGAGGCCCCTTAGACAAATGTTGCTCAGGGAAGGTAACTCACACCCTGTACTTCTGCAGCAAAGTGTTGGGTCCAGAAAAGAGCCATGTGAGAACACCACACTGAGCAGTAACTCCTAATGGCTGCACCACTGCTGTAAATACAACTGATGGCATTGCACTCCTGCTTTTCTGTCTGAACCCCAACCACAGAATCTCAGAGCAGGACACCTCTGCAGTGTTACTGCCTCTCAGGAGGGGAACATCAAAGGTGCAGGACAGGGAGCAGCAGGAGATGTCACAGCATTTATTTGTCCTGTTTTGAGTCTGACCATGTCTGTGTTAAAGGACACATACCCAGTGCAGTGGTTTCCATACCAGTGGTTTCCGTACCGGGCTGATAGGCTTTTTCCAGTGAAAATGCAGAAGTTCCAGGAGTTCCTTATTAAGTTTTAAGATCTCTTCTGATTCTAAGGAAATTGGAAAACAGAAAATAAAAACCCCATATGCTTAAAAAAAAAGGAACTGAACAAAAAGCAGTGTCTTTTGAGATTAATGGGGTGTCCACTGGTTTTCTTGGGAAGAGGTCATTTGATGTTTTGCCTAAGAGTAATTCCAATGAAGAATGGCTTCCCTTTTGTTTTTAAGACTCTCTGGCCCTTTTATTTCATTGTGACCTTCCAGGTAACAGCACAGATTTAGTACTGAGGGGGTTTCATAGCTACCCCATGGGTGAGACTCTGAAGAGAGTCCCGGCAGCCATTCCACTGTTATTTTTCTAACATGAATACTGGCTGCTTCAGAAGATATGTTGCCATATTTTTTGTACATCTGGAATAAATGCTCCAATTACCAGATTTTGTGAAATCAAATACAAGAAAAACAAAAACAAGTTACAAAGACAAGAAGGCAAATATTTACTGCTAATGAGATAGAGTACTTCTCAAAGCAAAGGTAACAACAAGGGGGAAGTTAGGGCAATAGTGAATTTTTAAAAGACAAACATGTTGAATCAGATGGCCTTTATCTCTCTCAGAAATCTTACTGCCTTTCCTTCTTTGGCATTTTCTTCAAACACCCTTCCAACACCCTCAGGCACAACAAGGGACAAAGACCTCCAATGAAAAAAACCCACATAAACCAGTACAAGTCCTGTAATCATAGGAATGAAAGGCAGTTTTTGTAGTGTCTGTCCTGCACTTGCTCTGATGCTCTGAGGAGTTCACTACCAGAGACCATCTGAACACCAGTGATTGCAGTTTCAGCTGCTTCCATGGATGTGCATGGCAAGAAGAGGAGATGACATGGATTTATTTTGGAAATCACTAAGTGTATATGCAACCTTCCAAATGTTTCTAGAAGTTTACTGATCTCCCAGAAGGTGTTTCTGGGAACACAAGGATTTTTATTTATGCTCTTCAGAGCTGTGAACTGAGAGGAGTATGCTGTGCTTTGACATTATAGTTACAGTTGTAGAAATAATTCCATAGGAATTACCCTTTTTAAACTTAGCCTAGATTTAATTTTTTTGATAAGCAAACAATAACAATGTGTGGTTAGATGATTTTGATCTAGAATTTTCTGTGAAGGAAGGGTGGTGGGGTTGTTGTACTCTGCATATATAAACAAAACACTAAAGTTTATGAAGCTCTAGATATTTGTACTTTAATCCATTAATGTATTATTTCATTTCACATGAAGTATAGAATGCAGATATATTTTAAAGGCTTTTTATTTATGACTTTCATCCTAGTTTGTGCAGCTGTATATAAAGATTTAATGCTACTTGGAAGGTAAAAAGTTTGTTGCAAATGCATTTGCACAGATGCCTTGTTCTTATTCTATTTGTTCTCTTCAAAAGTATTTATATGGTAACATATCAGAACCTCAGTTCATCCAGAATTGGCCAGCAGGAGCAGGGAGAGAGAGAGAATCCAGGGAAGTGATGGTACATGACATTTCTGAACATCTTTTAACTGTGATACCTCTACAAGGTTTGTTTGTAGTCATTGCACTTTTATTAAATTTAACTCCTTAGTTTTCCAAAGCAAATATAGTGAAATCGTGGATTTGGCAACTGTAACTACCAGGGTCACATTTGGGAACATGTTACTCAGTTCTGATTAAAGATGGAACTGAGGGGGGAAATGGAAAATCAGACACTGAAGCCCTAGATGTTTGCTGCATATTCTCAGAAACATGTGTTGCTTATTCTAGGGGAGGATTAAAAGTGTTATTCTATTAATCACTAGCTTTCACAGAATTATTTCTCATTAAGAAAACTGATATGATTTGTGCAACCTTACGTAAATACAATAAGATTATTATTTCATATAGTACCTGTTAAAACAAATACACATCATTAAAAAAACTAAGTAGTGATATTTGTTGTTACTGTGGACTGTGGATCGGAGGGAAATGAGACAGACAGCAGCAGGTGTGGCTAAAACCCTGATATTTATGCCTCCACTGAAGCACTTCCCAGTGGCACCTAAAGGGGATAAATATTACTGAGGAACTTAAAGCCCTGTGGTAGAAAAGGGACCATGTTGAGAGGTCAAGTACATTTGATGCTACCCCTCAGATGCATTCAGTGAACAATGAGGCAGTAATGAGGACAGGAAAATATCTACTCAGACTTTTTATGCATCATTAGTCAAGCCACTGGGTATTATGGTTGAACTAAAAAAATCAAGGAAAACAAACTAATTTTGGATTATACCACATTTTTTTCATTTTCTCTTCAGCAAAACAATAAACTGAAAAGAGGGTTGACCAAAAACAAAACTTTTTGTCTTCAGTTTATTTAGTCTTCATTTTAGTAAGTTAAATTTGAACATTGATAGTTTTGTTCTGAAAATGCTGTCTTACCCAAATATATTTGCTTTCTGAACATTTTTTCAGAAACTATTTATTAAATTTGACCCAATTTCATGACTGCTTTTATTCTCCCTTCATGATGTGTTTAAGTGGTTAATCACATCCTCCATTGCCATTATTTTATTTCCCAGGAACAAAGACTACTCATATTTTCTCCTTTTATCCTCCTAATTGAAATGCAGGATGCCTCATCACCAAAATACTTGAGTGTGTTCCATATTAAACAACACCCTCCACAAAACCTCTTCACATAGAGCAACAATGTCAAAATAAGAAATCTGTGTATGTGCCCAAGTGAAACAAGGTGAGGGTGGAGAGATGGTTTTTGTATGTGATCCCAAAAAAGGTATTTGTCCGTCCTTTCTGAGGTTCTTCCCTTAGTGAGCAAGTTGGGGAACAAAGCTGGTGCAATCCCCCAAAACAAAGACAAGTAACTCTCAGGCAGCACCAAACTGACACAGAGTTTGTGTTCCAAGTCAGTTCTGAATCAAAAGGGAGGGGAATGCATGCACACTGTTTATCTGGTACAGACAGAGAAGCAGGAACCCACACTCTCCAGTACTGATAGCTGTGGTCTACCAAGTTTAGCAGCAATTTCATTTTTTCCCCAGGACACACATGTATGTGTTTTGCTCTTGCTTTAGCAAGCTGCAGTAATTAAGGTAACAAATCCACAGGCAGCCCACACAGAGTTCCGTGGTTCAATGTACAGTTTTTCTGGCTAGTCCCTGATAGGAAGATGAAAGTATTTTAAAGCCAAGGTTCATTTGGACAGCTGCTCTCTATAAAGTCAACAAGATCATAATAAGTCTACTATTAGTTTGACAATTGAAAGCCACATCCCACACAAGGGGAAAAAAAAATGCCAGTTCATTCATTTTGTAAAGCCTTTTCCCTTTTTTTAGACAAATGATCTCCAACTTGCCCAGCCTGAGCTTCAGTTAATTGTTTTGCCTCTCTGAGCAATCCTGAAGGGGACTGTGCTAAATTCAGAGTAAAGAGGATGCCTTGCTTTGTTTCTGAGGTGGTTCTGTGCAGATATTTGATAAGGCAGAGCACAGGAAGGAGCTGTTTGAGATGCTGCAGTGGGAGCCCCGGAGATGGAGGAAGGTGCCCACTATGACTCAGAGCCAGATATCTCAGCACAGTTCCCATGTAAATAAACTGAGATAGAACTATAATGTTTAGTTGCTAATTACATTTAGACTCCTTTGGGGAACCCCCCAAGATTTCTATGAATGTACAGTTCCAGGCAGTGAACAGACAGAATTAATCCATTGGTTTGCTCTAACAAGGGACCCAAAATGAACAATTACTTACACTGCTGTGATTGCCCTTCTTCAAGGTTAAATTCTCCTTACAGATTCCACTGTTGTTCTTCACATGAGATGATTTTTCATTGAGGAGCAGTGAAAGCTGTTACATGATCTGTCCACTTATTTATTCTTCTAAATTAACAATACTGCTTTGGGTTAATGTTAATGATTTTTTTTTTCATTAGTGGCATCTTTATCCTTCATAAACCACATATTAAAAACAAAACTTAAAAATTAAACAATGAAAAAAGAAAACCTGGGAGAGTCTTTGAAATTTTCCTTATCATAATTGATCTCTCAGCAATGACTTTTCATGACAGATTTATGTAACAAAAACTGGTTTTTCTCCCTACCTTTCCCACATTACCAAGTATTATTCCTACTGCCATTACAACATTTTTCCCAATGACTTGATCTGAATTTCACTTGGTTCAGTTTAATCCCCACTTTCTGCCATTGGTGTGGTGTTTGGATTTTTCTCTGCATTCTCCCTCTACTTGAGGCTTGACCAGCATCCAAGTTGCACAGTATAATGTTGCTGTTAATTCATATTTAGGGTGCATTCCCAATACAGTCCATTAGCCCTTGGTGTAGAAATGTTCCTTACAATGATGTTCTCCAGCACAGGCTGATAAAATTCATTCCTTCAGTGTAAGAATCCTGACTTAATGCCCTTTCTTTGCTTTTTTTTTTAATTGGTGCATTCAAAAATTTGTGTAAGTTGGAGGCAGCAAAGTGGATGTGCACTACTGCAGACAAGATCTTTGCTGTAAAACACTGCAATTTGTTGTCATTAGTTTTCTGTTCAAGGTAGTTTCAAGGCACAAAGAAGACTGGGGAAGCTTATAGGGACAAAATATGTGTGTGGATTCAGGAGAATGATCAGAACAAACAAAGCAGCAAAAGCCACTTTATTTGGGTCTTTGAAACAAGAGGTAGCTGAGGAATGTAAAGCAAGAGTCTCATTTTGCAGCCAGATCTTCAAAGAAATTGTGCTTTCATTAATGATCTCAGACTCTCTCTTGTTTCTTCACACCGGAGCTATTGCAAGTGCCCAGATCAGATTTGAGGATGTGTTTATGTCTCTCTTAATGTTTTCAGAAGGGGCAGTGGCCTTGCTGTCAAAATACCACCGGGGCTCTGTGTTTCACTCCTGTACTGCAGGTCTGTTCATGGGAATTCTTTCTAACACGGTTTTGGTTTTTCCTTTTAGGTAGAGAGGATTGTAGACAAAAGGAAGAACAAGAAGGGCAAATGGGAATATCTGATTAGGTGGAAAGGCTATGGGAGCAATGAGGACACCTGGGAACCTGAACACCACCTGCTCCATTGTGAGGAATTTATTGATGAGTTCAACAGACTGCACGTTACCAGAGAGAAGCGATCCCGGCACGGCAAACAGGGCAGCGCTCCCAAACTGCTGCGGGAAAGCCGAGGCTCGTCCGTGGAGAAAATATCACACAGACCTTCTGAATCTGGGAAGTCTAAAGGATCAACACACAAAAGGAAGAGAATTAATCCATCTCATCAAAAACAGAAACGAGGATATGCAGCAAAGCCAGGATCTGCAAATGACAGGGCTGCTAAAACTGTGACTTACCGAACTACTCCCAGCGGTTTACAGATTATGCCACTGAAAAAGCCACATAATGGTCTGCAGAATGGAGATGGCAGCCATGAGAAAGATTCTAGACATTTTGGGAATGGCTCACAGCAGCAAAACGTGGATTTAAATGATCACGAAGGAGAACAGAACTTGCCCAGCGTGTTGGAAGTCAGTAACAATTCCCCTGTGGTGAATGGCATTGGTATGTGATTTACAGAGCTCCTCTGTGCGGGAGGGAGAGGGCGTTCATTGCAAGTAGGGCCCACTCGTGGAAAAACTGTTGTCACACAACTGATATGGTGAGAAGCACACAAACAACTTCCACACTTTCCCTACATATTACACACTTTTTTTATCAGTTGGCTTCTCTCTTTCCCTTTCCCACAGAGTGATGGTGAAGCAGTGTGGGCTCTGTCACGAGATTTGCAGTGTAAATCCCCATGGGAAGTGAGGACAGGGCATGGAGTAGGAATGACAACTGAGATGTATGTAGTGCTGCAGCTCTGGGTTTGTGTATCACCATGTAACAAATCACTACTCAGGTGTGCTCAAACCCAGTGGTCTAGAGAAACCAGAATTATTTTAGAATTAATACCACCCTTGCTAAAGTCCCCTGGTAAGTATGGCTGAATAACATTCAAGTTATTCAGTATTAATGCTTGTCATAATCAGGAACACTCCAAACAGCCAGGTCCTTGTCTCTGACAGTGACTGGACACATCACAAGTCTTAAGACAGACTTTAGAGGAAGGTACAAACAGTCTTGAAGTGAACAAGAAGATATAAGAGACATTTCTCTCTAATCATCATAGTTACTGACTGGCTTAGTTCTCCAAGAATAAGGTTTATATTCTCTATAAAAACTATTCAACTTATAGGAAATTAAATAGCTTCTCATTATCTATATGTGTCCAATCTTTAATCCTACCAAATTTCCAGCCTCCATAGTGCTTTGTGACAGTTATTTTTAGGAGCTAACACTAAGATGCACATCTTATTTGACCAGGATTTGGGATTTCGTTGGGGGGCGCTGACCGTTCCTTTGACTGAGTGGCCTCTTGTCCCTCTGAAGGGATGAGGTGGAGGGTGCCCTGTCAGTCTGTGGGCAGCCCCAGCCCTTTCAGCCTTCCTACCACCTGGAAGGCTTTGCTGATTCCTGAGAGTTCTGAGTATCTCCTTGTGCCATTGGTGTGGGGGGTGGTTTTAATACCCTTTGAAAACAGCAGGAGCTGTTCCAAATGATTTCCCACTGCTTACTGATACAGTGATGATAGAACCTTTGGAGAATTATTTTTTCTGCTCTTACACACTGCATAAAGGTTTTCATTGAGTGATCCACAGTTGCTCTTGGGGTTTTTTTCCTTCCTTGTTACAGTTAATTTAGAACACAGCTTTATGTATGATCCCTTTCACTATGCATTTAATCTGCTTTACTGTTGCCAATTCACCTTTTTATTTTGATTCAGTGAAGCTCTTCAAAATCTTTCCCAGTTTTCACTCTACTTATTTTGTATTGCCTTCAAGTTTTCCTCTCATATTTCTCTTCCCAGCTCATTAATACATACATTAAATAAACTAATCCTCCTGCAGGTCCTTGGGACAGCCAGCTTGACATGATGAAAAGTAACCATTTGTTCCAATTATTTATTTTTATTAGCT
This sequence comes from Zonotrichia albicollis, assembly GCF_047830755.1. NCBI lineage: Eukaryota > Metazoa > Chordata > Aves > Passeriformes > Passerellidae > Zonotrichia > Zonotrichia albicollis. The sequence goes on along the minus strand of NC_133831.1, from coordinate 5,192,197 downwards.
ACTTTCTATAGCCCATGATAGTACTCATTTCCTTAACAGCTTCTGGTGAATTGCCCTGCCAAAAACTTTTCAGAAGTCAACATAAATTATATCACCCTGCTTTCCATCTTCCAGCCTACTGGCAGCCTGGCAAATGCTCCTTGATTTGGGAAGGAGAACTGACCTTGCCCAGTCTTACTGCCTCTATGTGACAGCTACTGGGATCTTTCAAACCAGGCATCAAATAATGCTACTAAAAACTCCCAAACCAGCAAAATGCATGGTCAGATTTAAGTGCATAAGTACTCCTGATGATGCCAATGAAATTTGAAGTTAAATCACTTAAAAGTGTATTTTGTCTTTTGCATTTTGAGGAGTTTGAGCTCATGTAAGAATGCTTAAAAGTTACCTGCTTCTTTAAGATAATTTGCATATCTAATTACAGATGTGTATAAAGTTTTGGCGGTTTTTTTTTTACTGTTTCTAATTAAGTTTTTCTAATATTTCATGTTATTAGTGGAGAAGTTCTGATACAAAATGTATCTTTGAAATGCATTAATTGCCATATTTTAGAATTTTTTGTTTAATGAAGAACTGAAGGGTCACAAAGAACTGTAAGGTCAAATGAGCCTCTCCTATGTCCCCACAAGAGCTAAGGAGTGGCCTCCATCACCCCTGATTGAATAATCTCTGGCAGAGAGCTCTGGTTCAGGGGAAAGCTGCTTTGCCTGAGCAGCCAGGTGTTCTCTCCTGGCCCAAGAGCTGATCTCTGCAGCTCCTTTCACACAGCTCTTCATTACAGCTTTGGTGTTCTCCAAATCTATCACTTGGGTTCTGTATTTTCTTCCCCTTGCATTCTGTAGGCAAAAGGAAGAGATCTTTAAATCTCTGTCTGGTTCTTTTCTGAAAAGCCCAAACTCAGCAGCTCTGCCCAGGTCAGGAATCCCTCGAGTCCTGCTGTGGGATACCCAGCACATGCAGAGTGGAGAAGGCTACAAAGGAGAGATGAGACTGTCTGAGGAATAGCAGACAGAAATTGGTGAAGAAGGGTCAAAATCAAATCACTAGGTTTTTTCTTAATATTGCCCTGCAAGCTTGAGAGGAGCCACATTTCCTGATCCAGGGGTCTGAAACATCAAGTGGAAGTAACTTGCACTACTCTTCACCAAGTCCAACAATTTCCTGAACTCCCTCAGTATTCACACTCACACAGAGAATGCCAGTGTGATCCTGCCCTGTGTCCCATTATTATCACAGAAACCCACACTAAAACCAGGCTGAAATTTTACAAATTACAAATGAAGAAAGTTTCAGAGAAAAATGCCCAATTTACTGAATAACTGAAATTTTGTTCCAAACATTTTGGGTTTCAAAACTTTCTCCAAATGTGAGCCAAGGTCCTAAGGCTGTGTCCCTGGGGAGCAGGAGCAGTGTGGCAGTCTGCTTGGCAGGACTCCCACGTTTAGCTTGGAGGCAGCCAGCTCTGCCAGAGGTTTCAGGCAGTCTGCCACTGAGTCTGCAAGTTGAAAGCCTGGCATGCTCCAGCAGTGCTTGCAGGGCTCCCAGGCACTAGATGTGGAACAAAGAGGGAGCCTGGAGGACCTGGTTTGGCTCCCAGAAGCTGTGGCTCCTGGGCAGCCCCGTTCGGAATCTGAGGGAGCAGACATTTGTGTCAGCCTGGAGATTGCCTGTATGGAACCCAAATGAATGTCAGATTCATTTCTCAGCTAAGTGTAAGACTGCACAGAAATTATGAATAGAAATTCAAGGTTTGTCATGACATAAAGCCTAGATTTGGAAAAGTCAGAAATTCCCTACAATTTACAAACCTGGCTGTAGGCCCAGCTCTGCTACCAGTGTGGGTCTGTGCTTGAAGGTCTCCAAACCCACCAACCTCAACCAGTATTGTTTCATGTTATAATACTGTTTAACCACTAATGCATTGAACCAAGCAATATAGACAGTAATATTAAAACTAGCAGTAATCAAATAATGGCTATTTTGTTTGTCTGTCCATGGCAGTTCTCTTCAAACAAATAACACTCTTTGAAAACCAGCTTTTGATGACTCCTTAAATGAATATCCACCAGTCTCTCTGGTTTTGTGTATAAATCCACTTGGCTACAAGTGTTTCTTCTTCTGCTCTAGACAAACTCCATCAGGAAGCTCTTTACCCCAGAAGGATGAGTGTGTACCTACAGGTGTGTGCACAAAATGTCCCAGTGGAGGCCTGGGACCTTGTGGAAGTAGAGACAGATCTTTAATACCAAAAACTGTCTTCTACACATCCTGCCATAAGGAAAGCAGAATCATCTTTACTGACAGTTATTTAAGGGTCTGCAAATAGGAAAATATTGAAAAACTCTGTGAACAGCATCCATTGATGCTCCCAGGAGCTAACAGTAGTGGTCTTTCTGATGGTATTTGTTGTCTTCTGTTATCACATTTCTGTTTTTCTCCAGATATTGTAATTGAGAGTTATTGTTTTGTCAAGTTTCTTGACAGCATCAAAAAACATCCCCTTTTAATTTTATCTTTCCTTTTTTTACATCTCTCTTTCTGTGTACCATCTGCTGAAGAATTTCTGCCTGTCATGTATCACTAACCACTGTTTTTCTCCACTACAAAAATCTTTGTAGCCTCATGGTGCCCTTGATTTAAATACTCTCTGTGACTTAGTCACTGCTTCCTCTTGGTTTTTTAGCTCATTCTGTTTTATTTCTTCTGAAGGAATACTGGCAGTAAAAGACAAGCAAATATGCATGCTCTCTTACTTTGGATAAAAACTCATTGCTTTTAGATATCTTACAGATGCTCCCTTAGCTGGAGAAGTCTGAAATTATTAGTAAATTATCAACAGAACAGCTTTTAAGTATGTACAGTATTAACCATGACCCACAAGAAAGACAGAAAAGAGGCAGTTAAAGGCTGTTGGGAAGGCTGAGGAATGCCAAGCTGCTTTTCCAGGGAGAGTGAGGGAGCATGGCTTATTTCACCTAGAAAAATTAAAGCCTCAGCTCCATCATCCTTTCCATCCAGCAGAAATGCATACTGCTAATAAAAGCAGCAGTCCAGCTCTCCTTCCCATGACACCCTGATTGTTATTCCCATCCCTCCCTCTGCACCAGTTTTAATACTTTTGAGGCTACAAGGTGAACTGCATCTGTTTGAAAATTAACCAGTTGTGCAGGGTGAGTTTTCAGCCAGAGCACATCACCAACTCATGGTGTGGCTGTGCTGGGGTTGCTGTGGAGGGTGGTGGCACAGGGACTGCACCATTAAACTGGCTCTGATGAAACATTCAGAAAATAAATGTACTCAAAAAATGTATCTGAAAATAAAAAAATAACAGGAGCTTGAGGTGTCCTCCAGCAGTGGGCAGAAGCAGTGAAGGAGATGTGGAGCTCCCCCAGAGCACTGAGGGTCAGTGCAGTCTTTCCTCCCTTTCCTCTCTTTCCTCTCCCACTCTTTGTCTGTCTCGGCCTTTTAGAATATAAATTTCTAATGTGTTTTCTTCAATCCCGGGGAGAATGGAACCCCAGTGTCAGAGCCTTTGGCAGTGGTGCAGTGCTGTAGAAGATGCAGGGATGGGCAGCTAAAATGAAGAGGATTACAGGAATAAAAGAGCCTTGGAGAGGGGGTGGCTTAGGGCAGCACAATCAAAGTTTACAAAATCATCAAGGCCTCAGATATACTAAATGCAGAACTGCTGCTCCTGAAATCCCTTGATAGCAGAACTAGGACCACTCACTGAAACTGGTGGAACATCAGATAAAAGCACAGATGAAAGAAAATTCTTCTCTGTGTAGTGGCTACCCAACTTCTCAAACTCATACCACAGGAAGCTGTGGAGACAGACAGCATCAACAGGCTCAGAAGGGGATTAGAGAAATCCATGAAAAGGTCCACAAGCAAACACTGAAGGAAACAGGAGGGATGAGCCCTCTCATATTTCTATACAACATTTGGGGATGATACTATGGGAAAGGACTGCAGAAAGCAACCAAGCTTGCATTTTGTCCTTAAATAGCATCCTTTACTGCCCTCTTTTACTGCCATTCTTGGAGAAGGATTACTGCATGCAGCAGTGGTCTGGGAACTTCTTAGGTTGCCTTAAAAAATATTGAAGCTTCTTACAAATATAAATGTTGGCTTAGGTATTCAACAAGTTCTACTGCTGATTAAATACAAAGTAATATTAGATTAAACTCCCAGTAAAGAGCATTTTCTCCCATTTTTTTCTGTTTTCTTTTTGTATTTAGACCGAGCACCAAATACTCACAATTAAGCCAGAAAACCACACTTAGATGTATCTAAAGCTTCCTTAGTTAATTGGTGACGTCCTTAATTTGTTCCACGTGCAGTACAAATTCCTTTGGGTCTTTGAATGTCGCTTTTTGCCTGTCACAGTCATTTTTGGTGCTGCTCCCCTTGCATGCACTGGGCAGGTGCTGATATTGCCCCTCATGCAGGGCCAATCCCAGTGGCTCCAGAGCAGGAGCTCCAGCACCTCCCACAGTGCTCAGTGGGCCTGGTGCCACAGCAGGGCTGTCTTTAGAGTGTGCTGATCGTTTTCTCCAGTTTATCCGATTAAACCAGATTACAGGGGTGCACTGGAGACACAGGAACAACAAGCTACTCACTATATATTGTTCTCTTAATGATCCACTTTTGGAAATGGCACTTTTTCATTTATGTTTTTCTCGCATTGAATTTAGATCTTTCCTCTGATTAAATTTCTTTGAGCTGGCATCCAGATAGTTAAAATACTATAATAAGATCTATAGTTCCTTACATCATGCATTCATTTACAAACTGAATACATAAGAAAGAATAAAACAAACCAAAAAAATTACTGTGAGACTTTTTGTTGAGCTGGATTATCTGAATGAATTAATCTTCTACTATTCTTTTACCATCTGTATTTAAAATAGATGTAGCATATCTTCCAGGTAGATAATCAGTACAGTTAGACTGACACACCTTCCATTCTATGGGCATTTGTGCCTCTGATTTTGTAAGTTATTTACACTTTTTTTGGGAGTTTGAAATCACAATTCAGTAGCTTATTGCTTGTTAAGCACTGAATAGATAAAAGTGTAATATTTAATAGCATGGCTCAGTCAAAGGGTTAATTAGTTTCAGTACATTATTCCCAATGACATTGGTGTTCTATTAGTAATTTCAAAAGATGATTTCTGTTGTAAATAGAGATGTAAAGTGTACTAAGTGTTTTAATGTAAAGAATACACTAAAAAAAAAAACCCTAAGGAAAAAGAAGAAACATGCCATAAGAAATTATTCATAGCATTTAAAGTTCAAGCACATGGTAATTTCTACACCTGTGGACACTTTTTGTCAAGAAAACAAATTTCCAATTCTTTTGGTTTCAAATGATTTTTTTAAAGTGATGATTTAATGGAATTTGGCCATGTTTGCATTGCACCAGGCAAATCCTCTATTCAGTATAACCCAGGCAATGCTTTAGATGGTATCTCTTAATTCAACAAGAACAAAGAGTTTCCTGACTGACTGAAGAGCTCCTGGAGCAGGTGGATCCCTGTGAGCAGATGTGTGAGTGCCCACACGCACACACCACATGAGCCCTGTCACACCCGCTGGGCACTGGCTGTGCTCTCACAGCCCATCTCCTGGCTGCAGTGCACACACAGCATTTCACACACTGGGAACAATTCCACAGGCCACTGCCAACTGGGAGGTGTCAGACAGATCAGTTACCTACGTAAGCACCAGCTGAAACAGAGCTAATCCAAAATGAGGGTAAGTGATTTTGGTTGAGAGGCATCTGTCATGAATTCACTGCTCAATTCTATTCCAGCAGAGCAGTTTTAATTGGATGGTGGTCACTTAAACTCTAAAATTTAAACTTCTATTCTAATATTCATGTTATCTGCCCTTTAAAAATTCCTGGATATTTGAAACCAGGAGCTGGAACAGGTCAGGTTTGGCAGGAGTAAAGAACAGAGCAAACAAAGGTGTTTTCATTCAGCTCTCTCTTGGCCTTTCTTAAAAATACTGCATTGTGGGCTGGTATCTATATAAACAAAAACCAGTGACTTTAATCTCTGTCCCTCAACAACCTGTCTCTGCTTTATTTTTAATGGCAATAGTGTGAAATATCTGTAATTAGAAAAGGATTATTACATTGAAACCTTATAAAGCTCCTTCAACATCCCCACTCAGCGCTGTTACCAATCATCATCTATTGCCTATTACAGAAACTCTGTAGACATCAGCAAAGGAATGGTTTGCAGTTCATACACAGAGTAAGTCAGAATAAACTGTCTTTTAAAACTGACTTACTATCGCTCTTACTTGTTTTTAAGGAGGAATTACATCTTTCTTCTCATAGTTCTCTTTTTTCCCTCCTGCTGGATACTCTCCAAAATGGCATCAGTTCCTTGGGTCTAGAGGTTGTCTGATCAGAGAACAAAAAGTTCTGCACATTGGAGTACAGAATAAGAACAATGGCTTGAGGCCACATTTGACTAGCCAGGCACTTTTTTTAAATTTATTTTTTCCTGTTATTTTATATTTATCTGTTTTCACTGAAGCTAATAGAGAGTATCACTCCATTTCTTTGATGGTATAGAGGTAATTACGCTTCAATTCTTTCCATCTGCAAGGTTCTTCCCTGACCAATGGAAGCTTGAATCTACACAGCACTGTGAAAAGGAAACTCGATGGAGAGAAAGATTATGTGTTTGATAAGAGACTGAGATACAGCGTGCGCCAAAATGAAAGTAACTGTCGCTTCAGGGACATTGTGGTCCGCAAAGAAGATGGTTTCACTCATATTCTGCTGTCAAGTCAGACTTCAGAGAACAATGCACTGACCCCAGAGGTAAGTGTTTAGCCCTAAAAGCCAAAGAAAGCCATCCCAATATGTGGGTTATCTTGCAAACACTGCACTTGAATTCGATTTTATGTATTTTTTTCCCTAACTGATGAACTTAGAAAAGTCTGGAGTACAGACATATCTAACTTTTTCACACTTGGGATTCCTATCCAAAAGAATGCAATGGAAATTAAATTTTAATTCACATGGCTAAAAAAAAAATAAAACTAAAGGAATGGCAGAATCAGTATTTCCAGCATGGAATTGTGTGAAGCAGCTTTTCACACATTGAAGTTACTGATATTTACTATCCTAGGAGAATCTGCTTTCTTTCCTTTTACTAATTTAAATAGTGCTCCAGTTGTATACAGAGAATTTCAGCCTATATCCTAAGACAGCCTTTCTAAATTCCATCTTGATCCCAAATTACTTTTTCTCTGAAGCAAGGTATTTATTTATGAAATCGTAACCAATTAGGGGCTCTATCCTCAGCTGAATTACATAAAGTCCTATAACATATAAAAGATAGAAATTAATTCCCTTTTTTCAAACATTATACACACAGGGGCAGACTCAGACTTGCAGCTTGTACCACCCCAGTACACACATGGATCACTGCAAGGGCTGAGGAGCTTTTCCTTCCGTTCCCTGTGGCTGCAATGCCCTGGGACACCATTCCCATGTCGGAAGAAAAGGGGTGTCCATGAGTGCTGGCATCAGGATGGATGTCCTGGAGAGAAGAGGGCACACCTGAGCCTGTTCACACCTCAGCCCTGTTCACACCTGAGCCCTGTTCACACCTCAGCCCTGTTCACACCTCAGCCTGTCCCACACCTGAGCCTGTCCCACACCTGAGCCCTGTTCACACCTCAGCCCTGTTCACACCTGAGCCTGTCCCACACCTGAGCCTGTTCACACCTGAGCCTGTTCACACCTCAGCTCTGTTCACACCTGAGCCTGTTCACACCTGAGCCTGTCCCACACCTGAGCACTGTTCACACCTGAGCCTGTCCCACACCTCAGCTCTGTTCACACCTGAGCCTGTCCCACACCTGAGCCTGTCCCACACCTGAGCCCTGTTCACACCTGAGCTCTGTTCTGCACCTGAGCCCTGTCCCACACCTGAGCTCTGTTCACACCTGAGCCTGTTCACACCTGAGCCCTGTTCACACCTGAGCCTGTTCACACCTGAGCCTGTCCCACACCTCAGCCCTGTCCCACACCTCAGCCCTGTTCACACCTCAGCCTGTCCACACTGAGCCCTGTTCACACCTGAGCCTGTTCACACCTGAGCCTGTTCACACCTGAGCCTGTCCCACACCTCAGCCCTGTCCCACACCTCAGCCCTGTTTTCACACCTGAGCCTGTTCACACCTGATCATGTTCACACCTGAGCGCGTTCCCCAGGCAGCAAGGGCCTGCTGGATGGCCAGGGCTGCCATGGAGCAGGGAGGGAGCAGCAGGAGCTGCCTCCCAGCACCAGCCTGGCCTGGCTGAGCCTCCCGCAGGCAGAGCTCCTCCAAGGGCTGCCCTCACTGGGGAGATCTCGGCCTTTTCTGCCCCCTCTGTCCCACACAGCAACTTCAAGAGTGTATGACATACCAGTTTGAGCAGCACCTGAGAGAAGAGTAGATTGTACCTTTGGGGAATCATGTCATTCAATAAGAAAATTAGTAACTTTGTAGTTAATTACCTACAATGGGCAGGTATCCTGAGTCCCCTTCTCAAATGCAGACATACACGTGGGCAGCAATACACTGAGTGATATTAACTGGCTAAAACTGATGGTACACAACATTTATCACTCCTAGTTTTTAAACTATCTAATATTCAGAAAGACTGTCTTGGTAATTACCACAGAACACCCAACACTTGCTTTTAACACTAATTTCTTAAAATGCACTAGATTGCATCAAATCCATCACTCCATCTCTGTCTAACTACCACTAATTGACACTGCAAGTAATTTAGATGAAGGAGCTCAAGGGCCTGAAAAAATATGAAATCATGGACTGTCTGTGTTCAGTCAGAGCAGACATACCTTTACATTGCTGGCTGTGCTGTTCCACATCAGCAGAGTTCAGATGCTCTAACCAGGGGATTAATTCAGCCTCTTTGGATCTGCCAAACCAATCCATTTCATCCTTTGAGAGTTTTCAGTAAGCCAGGAACCCACCTCTGTGGAAGAATAAATGATAAGCATGTAATAGTCCTCTCCCTGCATCACCAGCACAGGCTATTTCTAGAACCTTTATTGAAGCTCACTTGAAAACCAGGAAATGCATTTTAGAAAACCACTTTAGTGACCAGGATGGTCAGGAATTAATCAGGTATTGAGTTCTCCACATGGAGATTGTCTGTTTAAACCTCATCCAGGCCAAGAGCAATCACAGGCTCTTGCCCTTGGAAGACTCATGGCTGTAAACATGAAAGAGCTCCTTTGGCCTCAGTCCAGGCTGCTGCCCATGATCATTCACACCACAAAATCCAGCACCTCCAGGACTGGCAATTTCACATTCTTGCTGGCAATTACAGCAAAAACCCCAGGAACTGAAAGGAGGAAGGTGTTGAATGACTTGTCCCTGCAGTTTGTCATCCATAGCCATAGGTGAGGCAAACTGACAAAGTGTTTTAGGGATGTTCAGAGCATTTTCAGTTTTGATGCCTTTTATCCCCAGTGAATACGAAATACAAAGACACAATTCCTACAAAATGAAGAAAGTGTGTTTCACTTTGTGTAAAGAAGTGCTAACTACAAGCTTTATTAGACATTCAGTAAATTATGTTTGCCAAATAGCAAATGAAACATTTATTCAGAGCAGGTTTATTTGATGTGCTTAAATAGTGGCCTGGTTATACTTGGCCATCTATGTTAAAGAAAAAAAAAGGTGTGCACTGCAAACAATCATTTTAAACTTTTAAACCTAAGCTTATACAAAATCCCATTCACCCCTCCACAGCTCTGTTTCCCTTTGGGCTTTATAGGAATCTTCAGATGAAATTAATAATTGTGTTCGACCATTGGTCTCTGGTATTTATGCCAATTTAATTAAAATAGCAAATAACTTATTTACATCCAAAAAAAAATTAAAGTCTAGAGAAGTCTAGCTGACTCTTCATACTGGTAACCCCAATTGTGCAGGTGATTTTAGCATGAAATGTGCCAATGCTCTTTCCAGATGCCTTTGCACTGATTGACGTTGGCTTGGTGCTTCTTTAGTAATTGAGTTTTTTCTACAGAAATGTTCAGGGCACTACAGAAATTCTTTCTTATTTTTTACAAGAGCTTATAAAACTTCCACAACAGTGTCACGAAACAGCACAGCTTGTTCTTATTTCAGTAGCTTAGGCTTGCTACTTTTGTTTGTTAAATACATTTCTGAAATATTTAATTATGAATTCCACTAGGGCATTTTTTCTTGTGGGACTTTTGCTGCTCCTGAAGTTCTTTATCCAGTGGTGCTGCTGCTGTTTTAACTCAGCACATCTCAAGGATCCAAATTCTCTTTCCGACTAAATGGACCCCATCACCTCTTCTCATTTAACACTATTAACAGAGCTAGGAGTTAATCTTCCCCTGAACTAAAGTGAAATATTCTCTAAAACAGCCAGTGCTTCCACCCAGGAGTGACAGAACTACCTCAAGTATCTTCTCTTACACAAGAATCAAGTTTCAAATTTCAAATATGAATAGCAAGGTTTAAAGTTCTGCCAGGTACATTTTGGAGCACTGGTTTGCCTTCACTTTTCCTACCCTGGAAATAATAAAAAAGAGGCAGGTACAAGTTTACTGTTCTGTGTAGTTCTGCTCTCTACACAAAAGTAAATTGTGGGCTTGGGCCAGTGTTTGTGCCTTCAGCTTTCAAGGTTCCCAAGTCTTTTAGGTGCTGGACAGAAAGGACTCAGAATCAGTAACACAAAATTTATTTACGTAAAAAAGCACATGTGGGGAAGAGGTTCTAAGAACAACAAAATGGCTTTAAAATTTGGGTTTACAGTAATATTTACAGAATAAATTAAATTATCTTTAAGAATATTCTTAAATTACCTTTAGGAATAGCACAGTGAGTCCTCAGAGATTCAGAAAAGTTAACTTTTATTAACTAGTGCTTCTATTTATGTGAACAAGAGACTTCTGTTCAAGATACTTTGTGTAATTGTGGTGATAAATTCCTAGCTCTTTGATTTTCCCAGAATGTAAGCAAGATGGAAAGCAAAGGGCACCAAATACCTTTGGAAATTTCCTACTTCCAGCAAAAGGCATTAAAATAAGCTCTTAGAGGTTTAATTAAGTTTTTAACTGGTTCATGTTTATTTTGCAATATAAGATGTCCTGTTCAAGAATTAATGAGATTACTTACTTGACAGGATTAAAAATATAAGCAACTTCTGAGAAGGTGATAATTTTATGATATATTTGTGTTTCAATAAAACAGTAAGTGAAGCACTAGGTCTAGTCTAAATTTACAATCCAGCCAACTACCATAACCTAAATAACTGGCCCATTCTGTTGTGTAAATGCTGCCTCAGAAACTTTCATCAAATGCATTCAAAAAGAAATACTGTCCCCACAATTGCTGAATGGGTATCATCATGGCATCATACTTAATGCAGCATTCCTCACTGGATAGAAAAATGTATTCCCTAATATTATTTATACATTCACCCTAAGAAAGAGCAGATTGTGAGATTTTTTTCCAGTGAATTGAGAGGATAACATTGCATTCAGATGGAGCTAGGAAAACCAAAATACTTTCTTTTTTTTTTTTTTTTTTATTTTAATATCTACCACATTCTAAAGTTTCTCTTTTAACACTAATTAAAGGTTTTAGGGGGTCTTCCCCTTTGTTTCCCCATTGTATGTGCAGTGTTGCTGTGTTTCTCCCAGCTGAGGGCTGAGACAGCCTCTGAGACTCTCAGAATAAACAGTGCTCCTGAAATTGCTGATGACATTTTTGTACCTGCGTAAGAATTTCGAATACACTTCCAAATTCTGCAGCTTTTAATTACTTCACTTCCACGCACTGTCACACACTCAGTATTACAGGCGTTCTGAAGTGCTCTTGTGGAAGTGAAGCATCTGAAAGTTCACCAGCTGCTCTCTCAGGGCCAGTCCCAGCAGCCAGCAATACTCATCCTCACACAAACCCACAGGGAAAGCAGCACAATCCATAGGATTTCTATGAAAAGGCTAACCAGGGGGTGGCATCAACAAAACTTCAGTGTTCAGGGACATTTCTTAAACAAGGCACTTCAGAGATCTAAAGAAGTTTTGGTAGCAGAAAGTAGTGAACAGAAATAATCACAGGCTAAAAAATCTTGGGTTTCTCTCACATGGAAACTCTATTTAAATCCCCAGCCACATTTAGCTCTCTCTTACCTAAATTTACACCAACAGCAAAGCTTTTGGTGCAAAAGAGAAAGCTTTGAGACAGCAGGACCATGTCTATAGGAAATACTTTGGCACATGGGTATGATTAAGGACAGGAGGTGTCACACTAGATGAAATCAGGGCCCTTGCAGTGAGGAGTAAATTGTTTGCAACGAGAAGCACATTATAGAGGAGAGGGGGCTGAAATGAGTTCCAGCTCACAAACCATGCCCAACTGTGACCAAACAAGAAGTTACCCATCAGAAGTTTATGAAATAAAATTTCCTTTTAAAAATCATTAGGAAACAATTCTCTGTGCAGGTGAAAGGCCGTTTTCCTACAATACCAGCAGCTCAATTCTATACAAATTTTGATTAGGTATGATTCATGGTGTAATTAATAGCTTGGTCCAGTTTTAAAACAAAGTCAAAATGTCTCTTTTTCAAGGGACTTCTATGATTTAGCTTTTGTAAACTGTAAAAATGAATAATATATTTGTCATGTTGATGTATATGATGTCCTCTTGTCCTGCTTTGCTCTGGTTGTAGTTATGTAAACCAAAGTAGTTGAAGTACTGAAAACTGGGGTTTAAAAATTTTGGTTTCAAGCTGTTGAGGTTAATAATAGGCTTTTGCTGTGATAAATATGTTCCCAAGAATACAGTAATGTACACAATGAAAATTAAAAAGCGATATTTGAAATTATTTAAATTGCAGTCAAATAGCATAAGCTGGGTAGAATTTCCCATACAACAAAGAATCCCCAAGTCCTAAAACCTCTCGGAATTAGTAAAACATCAAGAAAGCACTGCCAAATAGAAAATATTCTGCAAACTCTCAGTGTTATCATTCTAATGATTCTAATATCATTCTATATTAAAATTCTATACATAATTGATGTAACTATTAATAGCGCCCAAAATTTAAGTCTCTCAAAATCAATAAGGTTTGTAAAAGTAGGGAAATGATATTGCCACGGCATGCATGTCGAATTGTTTACTTTTCTTTATCCACAGATCATGAAGGAAGTTCGGAGAGCATTGTGCAATGCATCAGCTGATGACAGTAAACTCTTACTTCTCAGCGCAGTGGGAAGTGTATTCTGTAGTGGCCTAGATTACTCATATTTAATTGGCAGGTTATCCAATGACAGAAGAAAGGAAAGCACTAGGATTGCAGAAGCTATAAGGTGACCCAAGCTTACCTATGATCTCTAAATTATGAAATGCAGTGTGTGATTATAAAGATATTTATCAGGTCCAAAAATGTTGTATATTTAAATGTTGATTGCATTCCAATTATAGTCCTGCAAATTTGTTTAGTAAAAAGAAACTTGGACCTTTCCATATTAGAAAAGAAAGCACATTTATACCAGTGCTAATATCCATAGGGATTTATTTTATTCTAATTCTCTGTATTTAATATTTCAAATCATTCCTCCAAAATCAAATACAACTTTGTTGTTGTTTTTCCAAATTCAGTATTGCTTCATGTTCTAAAGTGGCTCCTGAAAGGCAGATCTTTTACTTGTTTTAATGTTCATCATTTTAATTAATTTCAGTCCAAATGGGAATCCATGGCTTATATTCTGTTGAAATAGCAGTCTGCCACTGTATTTCAGAACCTTACTAGAAGGGTCTCCACTCTTCTTCTTAAATTTAAATTACTTAATATATATGTAAATGTAATTTTATTTTTGTAACTAAAATGCAACTTTCCTTATACATATATATATATATATCACATCACCTTAATAGAATTCCAGGGTTTATGACATGCAGTCTGCAAATCAATCTGCACAACACATCACCAAATGTTCCATTATCCACTAGGCAGATTTTCCAGTATACATCAATATTATTCCACTAAAGCCAATGGTATTTCACCAGGAGACAATTTGGTCCCTTTTTCCCTCCCATTTTCTACAAATAAATATTGTTCTGAGAGCTTTAAAACTTTATGCAACAATACTATGAAGGAATATTAAAGAATTTTTTACAAGATATGTCTACTTGGGATTTATTAGTATAATGTAAGATCAGGTTTAGATATTACACAAAGTATATTAACCACCAATTATCTTGGTTACAACTACTGCAGATCAGCTTGGATTCCAGGTTTAAAAATTGTGAAATTCTCAAAGTAGCAATTATTTTGAAAGACTTTAAAAGATACTTCTTAAATGTAGTAAGTTACAAGCTGTTTATAAGACCCTAAATATGCTCAAATATCATGGAGTGATATTTTTTAAAAGAGAAACCCTTTGAAGGACACAATCTAAGTTTATTTTTTAAATGTGAGGGTTTTTTAACAATGTAAAACAAAAAAAAAAAAGTGAGGGTAAAAAATCACAATTCTTGTTTGAAAACACAGGCACACTCACCACCCACCAAAAGATACAAATTTAGTATTATTGTAAAAATTGTGCAGTTAAGTGTTGCTACATAAGTTTACATTTATTTGCATACATCTAATATACAGGTGTACTTATCAATCCAACATTTAAATGAGCCAGACTGTGATACTCAGTTTTTCCACCCTTGGACTCACAGAACACTCTTGAAATACTGGTACAATGTACTGCTTGTACCTTGTCAAGAATGTCGGCTTCAGGCCCACTGAAAATAGATTTTTATTGTACTTCTGGAAACAATACCCTACGTTTTCCATTTAGCACTCCCTGTGCTTTCTGCGAACAAAGGACTCAGCTCATGGAAAATAAACTGTAATAAGAGAAGAAAAATGTCCATTGCTTTTTTCAATGGTTTGGATGTCCTAAAATACATCCATGGATCTCTGCCTCTGCTGCTTTACATCAAGTTAGACTTGTATCAAAGTGAATTTGAAGTCTTGGTTTCCATGTGTTTCCACTTTCCAAGCGTGGCTCTCCTGTACCAGTCACAGCTGAAGTTTCAGTCCCTATCAAGTCTCCTCTCCCATGAATGGATCAGTCACTGGGGCTGGCAGTGAACAATGTGCAGCACTGCAGCTCCATCCCAGACCCATCCCAGTCCCACCAGTGAGCTGCCACCATCCCCACGCTGTCCTGGAGCAGGGAAAGGGCAGAGAGGCTGCACAGTGTGACCTGCAGAGGCCTGGGATGGACTCCTGGAAGGCATTCCCAGCACTGGGCTCACACCAGCAGCTGGGCAGCGCTGTGGGACCTGAGCCACAACAGTCTGGGTGTGCTCAGAAGAAAACAGACAAGGACAAATTTACTTGCTCAGCTTCTTTACAGCCCTGGACGTAAAGCCTACAAGCCCTCAAGCCCTGATCAGCAGCAAGAGCCTGGAAGAGTGCAGAGGTGTCTGAGCATCCCAGCATGTATTCCATGGTCAGCCTCCCAGATGTGCTCTAGCAAATCCAGAAGCCTCCTGCAGACACTTTTTCCTGTATTTAAGCATCTGGATCTACTGCACAACAGCTATAATGTGAAAGCCTTTTCAAAGACTGCTTTGAACTGAAACAAGGATCCTGTAGCCCAGAAACTCCCTGGGTGAACTTACGGTTTGGAGACAAGGAAACGTGCCAAGTTCAGGGTACAGAGACAACCCACTGAAACAAGGCACCCAACAGGAAACAAAGATAAATGGAGTGCTGGTCACTGCAGCTTCTGGAGACCAAAGGCAGGCATTTGTTCCCCTCATCATCTCCCAGTGTAGCCTTTCACACCATCCTAGAAGTAGCATGTTCCATACCCATTCATTTTACCATCCTCTGTGCTCCCCATTCTTCCCTCATGACAGAGGCTCTCTGTGTCTTTTCTCGAGTTCCACTCTCGCCAGGTCCTCCCTTCCTTGCTCACTCATCTGAAGATTTCTTCAACCCTTCCCCTCCATTAATGTGTTCTGCTTTATTCTTCTTCCACATTATGTTTCCTCTCCACATCCCAAATTGCTTTTCCATATTCACTTCCAGTCCCGTTTATCACCATGATTCCCGCTTCTCTCCACAACACTGGTTTTATCTGCCTCCACAGGATCCTCAGATTTACTGCCACCATTTATACTTGGTTTGCTTTCTTTTTACCTATCATTCATCACATCCCTATTCACAACTGCAGTCCTGTCTGAAAGACTTACGTAACTACAGAGGTTCTCAAAATTCTGGAATTAATGAGGTGCAGTGATCCACAGTCACTACTCAGTCATAAACAACCAAAGAAATAATGAGGTAAGGGAACAGCATTGTATCTGCAACAAAAACTAATCACAACTCTCCTTAACCCTGCTCTCCTCTAGACAGAAATGGTCTTGAACAGACAAAAACCATGTTCCTTATTTCACTCTCTTTGTCTTGACTGCGATCTCCTGGTTTACTACTGTGAACAGAGCTGCATCAATTCTCTATTTTCCCATGGTCCTCCTTACTAGAGGACTTCAAAAACAGAATGTATTAATTGAAAATTTAATGCTGGGTCATCTCAGACTCTTTGTCCTCATGTAAAACACATCCAGTGCCCCTGCACTTCAGCCCAGCTGCCACATGTGCTCTCTAACATGCAAGGCCCACCTGTGCTCAGGTACAGAGGCCTGGATCCTTTTGACCTCAGTGGGAGAGCAGCAACTCATCAAGGGCACATTTGACAAAATGTTCTCTCCTAAAATCTGTCAGCAAAGATGCACTCTGGATCTAATAAATAACCAGTGCAGGGACAGAATCTCCTCTTCTGCTTGGAATTTGATTTATCCATGTCTTTTTTCTAAAGTAACTGAGCATCTCATTTGCCTCCATATACCTGCTGTGCACTGAGCTGCTGGAGCCCATCATTTGCCCACAATTACACTCTTGCTTTTTCCTAATTGGTGTAAAGGCCGTTCCATTCAACAGATGTCTTTCCACAGCTGCTGGTAGGTAGCTTATTTAAAAGCTCTCATTGCACAGAATTTAACTTATTCTAGTTCATTCATCCAGATGAATCCGATGACATTTAACTTCCCTGTAATTTCTCATCACATTACTGGGGTAGTCAGCCAAGGGCATCTGCTTTGTAAGGCTTTGCTGAAGATTTTTGCAATGAAGATCCAACTGAAGATCACTCATCCTGTTCAAACATTTCTCTGACTCCTCTTTACATGTCTTGTTCTTTCTGCTGGTGCCATAAACATTACAATCTCCAAATCCACTGATGGGACTTGCAGTAACTTTGACACAGAATCTTAAGAGAACTTTTTGGAAAAAAAAAATTCAGCATATTATATTTCATCAGCAGCCAAACAAGGTCCATCCCAGCCACTGTGGGACAAACCAAGAAGTGCTGCATGTTCAAGCTCGGGAGTTACTGGTCCAGAAGTAAAAGTAACCCAACCAAACCTTCCTGCAAAAAGTATCACACTCAATGCAATCCACTTAATCAGACCATATACAACATACACAAAACTATGCAACAGCCCAGGTACTCAGAAAGATTAAATAACTAAAAGTAAGCAGACTTTTCCATGTGCAAACTAGAAAGTATCTTGCAGTTCTGACCTCATAAAACTGGCCATTTGTTGTGTTCTTCTGTGGTTCTAATTTGTTTTCAGATTAAGTACTTTAAACTTGGATATTTACATGTTACTTCTGTATTCAAGATCTTTCTTTTATTTTTTATTTTAGGGATTTTGTAAAAGCTTTTATTCAGTTTAAGAAGCCAATTGTGGTTGCTATCAACGGTCCTGCTCTGGGGTTAGGAGCTTCTATTTTACCACTCTGTGATATCGTTTGGGCAAGTGAGAAGGCTTGGTTTCAGACACCATATGCAACAATCCGACTCACTCCAGCTGGCTGCTCATCATACACATTCCCACAAATTCTGGGTGTTGCACTGGTAAGGTTTTCTACCTCAAATTGCTGAAGAACCTTTCATAAATTCCTGATTCTTTCTCTCTTTAAAAAGTAAACAGTTTTCTTAATTGTCTTTAATGAAAATGAAATCTGTGGAAAGTTCATCTAATCACTACCAACTTCTTATCATGAAATAATCTTGGAATTCAATATACAACAGCTGCTGTACACAAGAAAGATTGAAAAAGCAAAGATTGTCAACAGCATGGTAGAAAAGGGAAGAAATACATTAGCAGAATAACCTTGCAGAGTAGTTGTCTTTATCATGCTAGGAGTGGGCAGTAATACAGCCAGATACTGCTCTCTGCTCTTTAAAGATAATCCACAATGATTCCAGTAAGGCTGCTTAGCTTTTACCAGTAAATAAGAATTATTATACCAATTATACCAATAAATTAGAATTTGCCCCACAAATATTTCCTACTGGGTTCCATGACTCTCCACACAGTATCACTGATAGTTACTCTTGTAAGATCAGCAATACAGATTCACCATGCATGCCAGCACATTTCTCTTAAATTAAACCCATGCTATGCTCTGGCCACCTGCACAATCCTTAAATAGCTACTGAAACTCCTTTTAAAGTATTTTGCAGTATGGAAAGATACAGAAGAACATTTGTAATTTAATCGTAAAAATAGCAGGCAAGTATGAGAAAAATTTAAAGGGAATTATAACCCAAGATTACCAGAGTCTTTTGGTTTCACAGGCAAATGAGATGTTGTTCTGTGGGAGAAAGCTGACAGCACAGGAAGCCTGCAGCAGAGGACTGGTGTCACAAGTATTCTGGCCAACAACATTTAGCCAAGAAGTGATGCTACGAGTGAAAGAAATGGCATCCTGCAGTGCAGTGGTAAGAAATCTAACTCCATTAAATTTCACAGACATTTCACACAGGTAAGGTGTGCTCCCAAAGCCTGTCACATGTGGGACCTCAGTTTCCACAACCATACCTGTGAAAGAAGGCTGACATCAGAAAACCTGGATAGGAATCAGTGAGTTTCTCATTTTTCAGGGATCAGGATGGGGGGAATTATTTCCTTTCACAATATTGGCAGTTATTCAATGAGTGGCACCTCCTTGCCCCAGATTTTGAAAGGGGATTTTAGCACAGGTTTCCTGCATGAAGGTGTAACAGTCTGAAACTCTACAACTGTACTAGGAAACCTGTAAGAAAACAGATTTGCCCTTCACTTTGTCCTGGCCTACAGGACAGGATTTCAGCTGAATCTGCCTTCTTTCTGCACCTGCACTGCTGGTGCAGAATGTTCCAGACAGAAGGGTAGGATAGTGCCAGCTAAGCTCTGCTGTGAAGGAGAGGTGAGATCCAGACAAGGGGGATTTGAGCACATTCTGGTCACAGTGTATTATAACTTTTCCTTTTGTGTACACAAAAGTTGAAAGAAAATCCTTTCCTGTCTTCCTAGAGGTTTTTCCCTTCAGGCAGATGTACTCCTATTCTGGGCACATCCTTGTTTAAAAAACATGCAGTGAAGAAAGTGATACTGGCTGCAATAAAACTGCAGTAATTAAAGTGAAAACTGTTATAGTTTCTTGCTGTATTTCCTATGTCTGAAACTGGCTCAGCATCCCTCAGTTTCATTGGAAAGATCTGCTGTAAAAGGAGGTAGAGACACAAGAGAATTTTAATTAAACAAAGTGTAGATTCGATCTCACAGAAGACACTGAGAATGAAACTCTCTAGAAATTTAGCAGAATTTTATTTGATGATGCTGATATAATGTGTATTATTTGAGTAGAGAAAACCTCTGGGCTTTACTGTGAATTCTTCCTTCCCTCACTGCTATTGGCTGTCCATGAAATTTTCTCAAGACGCCTTGGAAAGACCGGTTCTGAGTTGTGGACAAAGATAAACCTTCAAAGACTTGTTCACAAACAGACCACAAAAAATGCACAGGGCCCTTGATTTGCTATTAACATCATTTACTTGAGTTAAAGACTAAGACTACTTTGCAATAGCAGTGTTGAAACCCACAACACATAGGAACTGGGCTTAACATGAAGGTCTGGGCAAAGCTGAATGAAGAGAATGCACCTCCCTTCCCACAGAACACTGTGTTAGTTTTATTAAATCTCCTGTCCTCAGCAAATCAGTAATGTAGGAATTATTATTGGGTTTGTTTGACCAGTTCATTTCCTTGTGAAATACAGACTGGTGGTGTGTATTTAAAAACTAATTTAAAGGAATCAATCTCAATGTGTTTAAAAATGGGTCTGGGAGAAAGAAGCTGAACTATGTGAGCAACCATGGACCTACAGTTTGTGCCTTTCAGAACTTGCAACAATTACTAAGAGCTTGAGGTTGGGCTTTCTATTGCAAAGATCTCAGGTAATTTGTTGTATCTACCAAGTAAATCTAATTCCACAACACAGTCGGAGGATGCTTGTTTTGCTTAGCACAAATCTTTCACAAACTATTTAACTTCTATAAAAATGTAAGCAGATAGACTTAAAAGGGGATTTGCAGTAAAGGCCCTTTCCTATTAATTTCTGTATTGATAAGTAAATAATACATGAGGGAAAATTGTTAAAGATAATGGATGTCCACATTTGGGTTTCCAACATGTCTACCCTTAAAGGCCACCTTCCAGAAAACAGGTAGCCAGTATATTGTCCCTCACACATTTTCATTTCAATGTGAGGGAGTTCAGCTCCTTGTGCTTCATGGTGCACCTTCAATAAACTAAGGTACTTTAGAATCCCTCATTCTTTTAAAAACCTGGCACTAACCCATCAACCTCAATTCTTAAAGATGCTGACTATCAGCAAGTGGAGTTGTGGCTAGAAATCAAATGTAATTTCTGTGCCCAGAGAAGTTATTTAGATCGTAAAACAGAGTCAGTATTAAAATGCTGGTCATGCCATTATCCACAGTAATTTTTTCAGATCCAGAATAAAATACGGAGTTGTATTTTGGCTTTAGGTGTTGGAAGAGTCCAAATGTCTCGTGCGGAGCTTCCTGAAATCCGGACTTGAAGAGGTGAACGAGAAGGAGTGTCAGATGTTAAAACAGCTGTGGAGTTCTTCCAAAGGACTGGATTCATTATTCAGCTACTTGCAAGACAAAATTTATGAAGTCTGATATCTTGGCCTAACTTAAAGAGAAATTGCTCCGGTTGTGACCAGAGTCAGACATGACCATGTTTGAGAAGCAGAGGCAATGCATCAGTGAGGAATTTGTGACAGTGATCCCAATGCCTGTGGCTGTGTGAGCTGCACAGCTGCTCGTAGCTGGTTTGATTTTGTGTAACCAAGACGTGGGCAGGCGTTCAGTGCACGTAACCTGTGCAGAGGCTGCATCTTTCACATTGCTCATCCACATCCAACTCTACATTCCATGTGCTGAGAAGCACCACTGAGGCCCAGCAAGGCTCACCCCCCTGTAAGGGTTTATTTTGTCTGTCCTTCTTAACTTATTCTTGCTGTTGCAGCACATCTGGGCTGACACAGAGGGCTCAGTCTAAAATCTAGGTCAGCACGACCTTTGATAGACCCAAAAACCGTACATTAGAAATATGTTAATTATTTTTTTCTAAGTTCTAACAGTTTAATGGAAAAATTTGATAATTTATATGTATAATATGTAAAGTTAGTTTACAAAAACTTCTAGAAATTTTTTCTTTGTTAAATTTATTTAACTTATTTATTTTGTGTTCATATTCAGCTGTTTATTGATCACAGATCTTATTTTCATATTACCCTTTTGACTGAATTGAAGGTATCACATGAGAATGCAAACACATTTTTAGCAGCAAACTGAGTAGAAAAATAAAGAATATATAGAAAACCCACAGAATATTGTGGGCAGTAAATGAAACAGCCACGTGCATGCTCCTCTATGTGTAAAACTGTACAAAAAATGTATGAAACAGATTCATTTGCCAGGGTTAAGAGAAAAAAAAAAGTGGGTTCTGACACAGTGAGTCCCCCTTAAGTCTCTCTTCACTTTCTGCCTTCTTGAGGAGCACTGAAGGGCTCACCAACCAGATGCTTTATTTAAGTTTACTATACTCCTGTTAGCCGATATCAGTAACAGGGTGAGTGGTGCCCTTGCGTGGCATCGTACTGTTTTTCAGGTTTAAACACCCCTTATGGTCTGAAGTCTAAAAGCAAATCCTTATGAGCCTTAGTCTAGCTGCCTGATTCCTCAGGTGTGAGATAATTTCTGCTCTGGAGGCCTTTGGGTGTGGGCCAGCAGTTTATACAAGGTGCTAGGCATTGAACTCAGTGGAGGCAGAAGTTTTGTTTTGCTTTTCCCAGCTCTCCACATCTGGCCACCCCAGCACCTGTTACAAGAACTTCTGGCTATCCATAAAAGCAGTCCACAATAAAGAAGGAAAATCCAATCTGCTCTTTTGGAATGTGATCCTAGTACTGTTCAGTGACACTGACAGACTTCTGAACACTGGATGTCTCTCAGTTCTTTCCTGCCATGGGCAGTTTGTGTGGAAAGGACAGGAGCATGCTCTGAGACTTCACCTGCCATTGTACGCCCAAATTGAAACCTCTTGAAGCAGAAGCTTTGCACATTTGTTTGCTTTGTAATTTGTGCACTTGCTCTCCACCCTTGAGCTCAGTGACTTATTATGATTTAAACCTCTGCAAATGAGGCTGCTCAGCTTTCTCCCTCAGCATTTCCATAAAGAGTTTCAACAAAGCCTATGTAAAGTTAACAAACAGGTGATTACAGTAAACAGTAGCCTTCAACATATTAATGTAACATTTCTTTTTCCACAAATAATTCGAAGTGCTGTTTTTATGCCCTAATTGTACCACTGAATTTTAAGGAAATCATTACTCTAAATGCAGAAGTTCTCATGGTAATTCTTCATTAAAAAGACAGAATCTGGCTTCTAATTAGCCTGTTCAAAATGTTTTTTAAAAGGAACTTATTAGCTTATTTTAAAATGACTGAAAGAGAACTCTTTCAATAACTATTTGAAGTGATGGGTGCACCACTTGGTTTATACCAACCCTTGCCAGCAGCACCGTGGGGCGTGTTGGATTGATGTGCTGGGCTCCCAGCAGGGCAGGTGCACACGGAGTCACCTGGAAAAAGAGGGGTTACCCCAGTGAAAACCACTCACACACACACACACACACACACACACGAGTTTGCACAATCAGGCCTCCAGCAGACACCTTCAGAAAAAGAAAAAAAGGCAATGGAAAGTACCACGATTCCTCAATTTCCTTTATTTCCTTTACTCCCATCCAGAGAGCCATAACTCCTAGTCATGTGTTAATAAGATTTTAGGAAGTTTATTTCAATACTATGCTTAGTTTTTGTAGATAAATATAGCAAGATTGCTCAGCAATGTGAAGGAATGCGTTCCGAAAGAGATTTGCAAACAGAGAAGAATCTTACATTGTTGGATCTTTTAAACTGCACCATTTCATCTGAATTTTCAGATATCTGTATCTTAGCATTTTTTATGACAAAGGAATGGTTGAAATACATTTTCTATAATTATTTTTCCATTAAAGCAAGCGCTAACCATAGTTAACATTTTTAATTATTCATATCTATACAGTTACAATCTAGTTTTCATGGAATCTATTTTCCCTTCAAAAAAGAGTAATAACAATGTTGAAAGCTTCTTTTCCAGTATTTAAATATCAGAATCTAAATTTTCTCTTGTGTTTCTATCCTTACTAGGTATTCAGATATCTAGATGTACTGTACATATTAGTCTGGGTACCTTTACTAATATTCACAGTATTTAAGATTAAAAATGCAATTTGTTGTTTAAGTATGTTATTTTATTCTTGTGTAAATTGTTTTGTACAATCTTTAAAATTCTACAGTTTTGCATTTGTAGATATTAAAGGTAAGCGATTTATTTTGTGTTGTCCTGCATGTATATTTTTGCTGTAGATAAGTGTTGCTTAGTTTACTATTTCAGTACATTTCTGTTTAAATAAATAAGCTTACAAACTTTAATACAGTATATATTTTCAAAATATAAACTTTTATATTTCTGTGGTAGGTTAGGGTATGCGTTTTAGGCAATCTTTTTCACTACTATGAACTGTTCTTTTAATCTATAATATAATGGTTTTGTGCCAATAGTTTTTCATTAGAATAAAATGCTCTTTTAATGTTAGGGATGAACAAACAGTTTTGGTTGGGGTTTGTTTTATTTTTGGTTTTGGGTTTTTTAATTATTTTTCCAGCCTTTACAGTTTTAAATATAATTTATAAATGCATTGCATTTGTGAATAAGCCTTACCATTAGGTACAAGAAATCTTTAAAGCTGCATAATTGCTTGTGCAGCACTAAGGACTTCCCCAAATAATTGCTGTAAGAAAGTTAGCAAATCAGAGTACAGGGCCTTAAGTTTTTCTTGTGAAAAGGATAATACGGGTTGTTTCTTTGAACAACATAGGTAGACTTGTCAGCATGGGCTTTGTTATATACAAACTGTGCATTTGTGCTCCCAACCATGGTAGTTTAATCTCAGGCTTTGTGTGGCTGGGTCTATAAAAGTCAAATCTGGCTAAAGCCAGCACTCTTTAGGAGACACTAAAGAAGTTTACATAAGAGACTTATAGACAATCTTATCATAGTACATTTGGGTACTCCTATCCTCAATGTGTTATCTGTGTCTGCCCAATTAACCGTATGTTTTAAGCCATATTAAATCTCTTTACTGCTACTTTAAATACTACACTGAAAGTCATTCACTAGCTTACTTGCTCACAGACAGGATTTCGATTTTTAGTGAATAAAAATGTTATGCCTTCCATAAAAAACAAAGGACCAAAGAATTGCATTATTCTAATCAAGCATTAGTTCCCTGCCAGTGAACTAGTTTGACATTTGTACCGAAGATCAAACAGTCTCTTTCTGCTTCAAACACTGCATCCTCATCCATGTCAGGTGTAAGGGAGAAAGATGTATCCACTGAGCTATTGGGAAAGGAGTGATGTTCAGCTGGGATGGCATGTCTATTGGTAAGGCTTATTACCAAACCTCTGAGATGAAGCAAAGAACCAAAAATTCACAAGTTATGTCAATGTAAATTTATTTTCAGAACTTGCACAAATAATTAATTGTAGAACTTTGCAAATTAGGCCCTTAAGTTATTTTGTCAGAATGCCATGGAACAGACTAAAACAGTTTCTAATATTTGTAATGATGAGTACATATTATAATATTATAAGGGTACAGGCACCCCTATATCACAGTGTTGTAAATATTTTCTGAAACTGGTACAGTACTGAGGGACTTGTATCTTCTGATATATCAAATATTGACTGTCTAGATCAAATTGTACACAATTTATTTGTTGATGGTCCTGTAACTAGTGTATGGACACATTTCTGGGTGCCTTAGAAGTTGTATTTTTCATGTGTGTTAATATGCAGTATTTATACATTGTGAGAAGCTGCTTTGAATAAAAACATTGAAACTTCATTTCACTGCAGTGATTTTCAGTTTTACATAATCAGAATGAATGTGGTAAGTAGTAGCCATTATATATGATAATGCTATTCACAGGCTCCTGCCTTTCCAAAGACACCAGGCACACAGCGGGCTTTTCAAAAGAAAATGAATTTTTTTCACATAGCAAAACCCAGGGCACTAAGAGACACTGCATGAAGAACTCTCTGAAATCAATTATGATCCATTTCAATTACCATTCCTTGATCAAGACCAAGAAAACCAGCAAGAACTGTCTCACAAAGGCACTTCTAGGACACCATTACCCCTTCACAAACTTGGTATGTGCACAGCACCTAAAGCATTCGTGCTCCAGGCAGGATTTTGGCTCCACGTGAGGGAATTTGATTTTGAAGTGGTGTTTGCCAGACCAGGCCAGCCCCAGCCTGGTGCAGGAGGTGGATCAGCCTGGGGGCCCCCACGGCTCCAGACAAAACTCCTGCCAGGGGCTCCTGTGTTCCAGGGGATTCTTTGCCCACAGCATCCACAAATGCCGTTTGCAATCATGGATCTCCTGTGATTAGAAGAGTAACTGTAAATTACTTCTGCCTGGGGCAGAAAAGGAAGGAGATTTTTACAGAGAGCCAGGGTTAGACATCCCAGTTATCCAATAAGGTCTGAAAAAATTACCTACATTCACTCAAAGGAAACAATTAGTTCTGGCAATTATATTGGTTGGCTTTAAACTGTGGTCAGCTATTTGGAGCAGAGGATTGAGCAGTTTAGTCTTGCTTCACTATCAACAAATCCAATTATTTATTACAGTGACTCTTGTCAGGAATTAATGTAGCATCCAATGGAGTGGGAGCAACATGCACATGATGAACAGGGTGTGACACCTTTCCTGTCTAACAGTTTTACTGATAAGTTTGGGTTAGTTTTGACACAAATTGTCAACATGTGAATTTAATTTTACATAACTCATTTTTAAAAGAAAGCAAAATTCTTTAAAATAAAAAATTTCATCCAAATATTTGGAGAAGGGGGGTTGCAGGGTTTTTCAAATGTCAATCCTTGCTGCAGCAAATTAATACACACATTACATGGAAGAGGAATCTGTTACGTAGATGTAAAAAAATAATTGCATGTATAAAAGAACAGGAAGGTATTAATCCCAGTTAAGGTATAAAAACAGGTCAAAGCTCTGCATACACTAAGATGTGCCACTTCTCATTTTGAGTAACAGAAATAATATTGCATATGGCAAGAACAAGGAGAGGTCCTGAAAGCATGTGAAATGATAGCAAATGATAGCATGTGAAAAAACCAGAAAGACAGTTTCAAACACTGGAGGAGTTCAAAGCAAAACAATTGTTAGAAGTTGGACCAGGGGACAGTTTGGTTGCAAAGGAAAAAGTCAGGTTTGATTCTGGACATATTAACTTCAGGAATTCACCTCTCCTTGGGTGTCTTATTTGTCATGAAACCCCCTCAGAAGTAAAATTTAATCAAACATAACACATCTCTTCACAACTCTGACTTAACCTCAAAACCAATCTCCAGTCATAGCATGGAGAGTTTCAGATTACTAAAAAAGCCAGACTAACAACCCCCTCTAGAATTCAAACCTTGTAAACTCTGTTAGCACCACTTTGCTTTAATTTATACTCTTTCCTTGGTTTTACAAATTTGCTCATTACAGATATATAATAAAAACAGAATTGTTAAAAACTTCGTTAAATTCCAATTATTAAGTCTGTCTGGTGACTCAGTAATTTTCATCTGGAACAGTTAAGAGTACTATGGGAGAACGAAGGCAATTTTCATTTTGAGAAAATTAAACATTTCATATTTAGTAACTTTAAAAATTCTATGTTGGACTGTATTACCTTTCCTTATCACTTCATGACACTGGTGTCACTTGAACTAAACCCATGGATCAATAGAGATCATCCTCCTGACTTCACTTGCTTCTAAAGAAACCTTTTCAGTGTTTTTGCTGACTCCTGTTAGTAGAAAGTCATGCCCTGCTGTGTTTTAACCTTCCTCAACTTTTCAGTCACATTAATCAACTTGAGTTGTGGATGACTGTGTAACACATCTGTGAAACTGATTTTACACATTGGTCATAGATAGAAATATATTAGTGAACAATTGTAAAAAGTGAAAAATGCTCTTTGCAACCAGGAGTCATGTTTGAAACAAGGGCTGTTAAACGGCTGCTGCTTCCTAAGATGAAATAAAAAGTTTCATCTAGCACTGGAGTTTCTAGAATGAAAAATTATTTTAACACTAAGCAGCAATCTTGACTCGTTAGAGCTGAGTTAATTACTATCATCTAGAAATAAGTTATTCACAGTCATCCAGAAATGTGTTTCTGATGTGTCTGTAAATAAGTACTACATTATCTATTACTCCAAAAAAGATCAACAATTTCCTCCTGCTGTCCTTCCAGATGCCTGCTTACTCCATATGCTGCCCACCAATTCACTTGCATTAAATGAATACAGGAATTCACACTAAACTCATCCCATGTCTAATTATTTCAGCCTCTCACTTGTTTATTTTCTATGCAGCTGCAGCAACTTTGTCAGGGGCTCAGACTCTGATAAACAATTCCCTTCAAGTCTATCTTTTGCCCATTAGACCCAAAATGAGCAACAGCTCCAAGCTCCTGATGGCTGCAGTGCTGAGGGATGCTCCTGCTGCCAAGGGCAGGTGAGCACAGCTCTGATGGCTCCAGCACATCCCACTGCTGGACTGTGGGCTCCAGTTTCCCTCACTGAGATCAGTGGTGCACCCCTGAGGTTTCATGTCATGACTTGTATCACTCCTTTGCACAGGGCTGCTCCCACAATGAGCTCTGAAGCCATGACATTTATTAACTATAAAGCAACCCACAGGCTCCCTATGCCCATGGCCAGGGCATCTGACAAAAGCCCCAGACACGGTACTGATAACACCACCCCACCCCCAGCACCTGCCTTCATCAGACCAGAAAAACAGCAAATTTTCTTCTTCATGTATTTACATGTAGCAGGTTGAAGCAGACTTATTTTCCTGGATGCTAATGTTGGAAAGGAATATCCCAAAGCAGTTAGACCTGGTAAGACTCACCTTCCAAATATGGCTGTAACTAGTCACAACACAAAAACATTGCCTCCTTCTAAATGATGCTTTTTAAATAAATGCTTTTCATCTGAAAATATATTCAAAAATTAAACCTGCGCTTTAAAGGAACAGTCTGCAATGTGGCTGATTTGAAAGGCTAAAAGTTTTCCCAACCATTTCAAGTATGAGAAAATCCAACAGCTCTCCATTTGTGACTCAGGCACTTGGTAAACACTCCACAAATGCACCATGGCTGTGTGCCAGTGAAATGGTGAGTCAGCAGCCACGGAGGGAATCAAGGCATTTAACCCTCACTCAGAGAACATTCTTCTTACTAACTGAATGAAAGCACACCATAAAAATGCAAAAAATTACTGGAATTTTTAAACCTCTAATACAGGCAACTATCTCAATTTTCTTCCAACTTTACGTTGAGAATTTCTCAACGTTTAAATTAGAACAAACAAGTAAATAGCAAACAGCAAACTAATGAGAAAGAGGTTCATGAACACACATCAGCCCTGAAATCCTTACTCTGACCAAAATCCCAGAGATAACCCTGGTAAGACTGAATGCTGAAGAGCATTAGAATTGGTAATATTTAATACTTGCACAGACAAAAAAGGAGTACATTTTCCTAGTGAAAATATAGTTCAACTCATCTGTCCTATTCCCAAAGGGGTATCTGTGCACATGACTTTGCTTCACAGTGTTCTTGTGGAGTGACTGATGAAATCATGGATTTCCTAAATCATTTTGAAATTAACCCATCGTAAAAAAATCCCCACTGAATTCCATCAGTGTGCATGATCACTCTAGGTACTCTATTCAGGATGGAAAAAGACCACAAAAAAAGTGAAGATTAAAATATTTATGTATTTGAAAGAGTACTCCATCATCCACCTGAAGATCTGAACACTCATTTACAAGGTAGTTAAACACTGCCAAACCTGAATGACAGCATTTTATACCTACTTTCTTGCTCACTCCTCACAGGTGTACATAACCATGCTGGACACCTGGGGAGGAGGGGAAAGGAGTGGGGAGATAAGACTGCAGTTATTGCCTTCAGAATGTTAATTTTAATTAAGAGTAATTATAGAGCAACTGTGAATTCCCAGCTTGCCCCCATTAGGGAACAGATACAGTTCCCAGTTATGGCTGAGAACAGCCAGCTCTGCTGCTTGAGCCTACAAATGCCTACACAAAGCAGGCTTTTTGCACATCTGGCCTCACTGAGCTCCATGGCCAGAGCCATCTCCTCCAGGAACTGAACTCACAGCCACTATCATCCGTTTAGTGTTAGCTTGTCCTGCCCTGATGAAGCCTGGCCTGTGAAATGGCAGAGATAAGAATTAGTTTGTGTAGGCACCTAGTACGTCCAGGGTGGAAACACAGTTTGTGTCCCCTCAGAGATTATGAAAGTCTTTTCTCCCATCTAATGGCCCTCATAAAGTCTAATTTATAGTTTAGAAAAACTATCACCTATGGCTGGAGTAGCCAGAAAGACTTTTCCCCCATCCTTCATCTCTTTCTGCCAGATGTTAACAACTGCAGCAGGGGCTGCAGATCACACAGACACATCTGAGCCCAAGGAGATAAATTTGAGCTGTGAGCTCAAATGTTGACCAGAATGTAGGACATGAAAAGGTGGCAATGTCCCACAAAAGAACACAGCAGCAGGAAGGAGATTTTCTCTTCAAACCCCACACTCTCCTCCATCATCTTACAGACTGGAAATACAGAAGTATAACCAAAGAAGAACTTCATTAAAAATCAATGTCACTCACTGTGAAGGATTCTGCCACAGGTTGCACTTGACCTACACAAGTGTGAGAAGTGAACCAGGTACTGCAGATCTTCAGTTTAGAAAGCAAATTCCCCATGCACACTGCTAAATTCCTCCATCTGAGATTTTGGAAAAAAGAGAAATTTAAAAGATTATCAGTGTGCAGCATTAAGCTTGCAATTTATGGAAGAAAATCAAGATACATCTTTCTTGTATGCAGAAGATTCTAAGTAATCTTCCATAATTATAATAACACTAATTCTCAGAAATCCTGCAGAGTTCCAGGACTCTCTAGAACATTATTTTATATAGCCAGAACCCCTCTGTAGAAGCAAAGGGAGACGACCCATCCTTTGATCAGCATTGAACTCCCATTTATTGATCCAACATGCACATTTTATAACCGTGTTAATTAAGTTCACACATATTGCAAAACCCGAGCATCTTTGGAGACAGATTACACACCAACCCCTCCTTTTGTTTTCAATACCTGTGGTTTGTTATTGAGACCAAAACTTGTTTTTTCATCCTGCTATGAACAGTTCTCAAGGCCTCCATGTTTGTCACTTTGCTTTGCCATACCTATCCAAGAACAAAGTATTTACTTATTATTAAGAAACGTGCCTGAGAATTTTGTTGTTTACAGGATCAGGCTTGAGAATTTGCTGCTTACAGCTGCCTTTTACTTTTCCATCAGACGTACATTCTCACGGCCTTTTTTTCCTTTAAGCCATGTCTGAGCAAAACCCAAACACTCTTTTGGTTTTCTTTGTGACCTCCTTGGGAAATTCCAATATCTGCATGTCTGCAGCGAGGTGTATGTGGCCCAAAGGTCAGTGTCCGCTAGCTGAGGTAAGGCCAACCCCAGCTGCGTTCCCTGGCAGCCCCCTCAGCGTCTGAAGGCCTCAGGTTGTGCTGGCTGCGGGCTGGATCTCGCTGCAGGCAGGACGAGAAAGG
The DNA here is from genome assembly GCF_047830755.1 of Zonotrichia albicollis. Lineage (NCBI taxonomy): Eukaryota > Metazoa > Chordata > Aves > Passeriformes > Passerellidae > Zonotrichia > Zonotrichia albicollis. The sequence continues at coordinate 5,160,897 of NC_133831.1, read as the reverse complement.
AGCAGGACACTCACTGGGGGTGAAATCAGGTTTATTGCCCACAGAAACCAACCAGGAAGTGACACAAAATGGAGGGTGGAACAAGGTTATAAAGGGGGTGGGCGTACAAAGGAGGGGTTTACACTGAACCAATAAGGAAGAACCAGGGAGTGAACACAACATAACGGGCATGAGGGAAAACCCAATCAATACAAAGTAAGGGAGGGGCCCCGGGACCACAGCCAATCATAACCCCCCTAGGGGAGAAGATTCTGGCAAAATAGGAGGAGTGGGGGTGATTGACTGGGCCCAGGGAGGAGAAACAAATGTACATATTAGGGTATTAAGGGGAGGAGGAATTATATAACTAAAAGGACTGACAACCCCAGTGGCGGGAGTTGCCATGGGAACAACATAACAGGCAGGTCTATTGCGAGAAAAACAGGGAGGGCAGAACCATTATCAAACAGAGCGGGGGAACAATACAGAAAATAGGGGAGAAACAAATAAATTTAACGAACACACTACAACACATGTCATTCCATTCTACACTGCTTGGATCCAATGGAACATACCAGGGGAGTGAGAGAGAAAAGGAAATGACACATGTAGTGACACCACAAGGCTAACACAATTGTTGATTTCGCACCAGAAATATCTGAACACTTCAGAGCTTGGTGGCTTGTTGTATGAAGGCTCTTCACCCAGATAATGTGAATAATTGTTTGAGAATTTTATTTATATAATTACCAATTGTTTTGCAGAAAGCATTAGCAGATACTGTTTTAAATAATTTCCAGTACTCAGCACTAAATAAGTGGCTCACTTGAAAAAACCAACCAAGAAAAAACATTCCCCAGAATGTCATATATTCCTTCTAAAGGGGAGTTACATTTCATTAATATGGATGCTTAAGTGGAATAAGTCTCAGTATAGTTTTCAGCAATAGTTGGTAATGAAGTAGTAAATACTAATAAAATGTTTAGGCAGGTTGCATTTTCATAGCAGTATAATGATATATAATTACAAAAAAAGAGAGCCAAAACCATTCTGCAACAGACCATGTTCAGTTTTCATGCACAATACAAATCCATTTGAAATCAGAAAGGATTCCAATGTCCACTGTTCAGTGGCCAGGGCACAGGCAAGCTGTGAAACTTGCACTCTCAGTCACTGAGGAGAAGCTTTTAATTAAAAGCACACTCTAAGTTTCTCTCGCAGAAAATACAGAAATTAAAAGAAAATATACAGGAACACATCCAGGAACAAATAAGCACGCAGTAGCAGTGAGGCCAGCAGCCCTTCTGCAGGGTGATGGTGAAAAACCAGCAGGAAAAGAAGGAAGAGCCTGTGAGGAAGGATAACCTCACTGCCCTCACCACGGGGACAGCAGGAACCTGTCCCCACAGGGACTGGCCCAGGGGGAGGCACTCAACTCAAAACCACACCTGGTGCAGAAGGCACCAAAATGTTCTGCAGCAGCAAGCTGTGGGGAGAGAAGTGTGATTCTTCATGGGTAAGCAAAACATGCAGTAAGCAAAAGGAACTTGGCATAGCCAGAATGAATTTCAACCAAAAGAAAATGCAAATATTTAGAACTTAAAATGTGTCAATGAAGATAAAGGCTCAGTGGAAAAAACACATAAGGGTAAAGCTGAAATGCACAAGACTGCCACCACAGGAGAAATTAAATAAAAACACTGCATAGACAAATGTTTATATTTTAGATATAGTTTATACTATTATCTTTAGAAGATAAAAGCCAGTAACACCAAGTACAGGGATATTTTGATTTTCTTAGAACTCCTCTTGTGATAACAGTAGTTCTCAAGTTGTGTATAAATGCAGTAAGTAGCTGACAATCTAGTAGGTCCCAAAATTGCTTGCAGGATCTTTATATTCTTTATAAATCTTTAAATTCCTCCATAACAGCCATTGGTGTCTTTTAGACTAATCAATAACAGGTTGCCATGAACATGGGACCCTGTTCCAAAACAGATCCTGTTTGTTCTTAAATCAAATCTAAGTGTCACTCATATAATTACTACAGTTTATAAATATAGATAATAATTGTGAACATTTGAATTTTACTGTCTGTGAAGCTAAAGCTTGGCAGGCCCTTCCAACTTAAATTATTTTATGATTTGCAAACTAACAGAGTGCATCTCTGCACCACTGAACCCCTCTGAGCTCCCAAGGCCAGAGCTGCACTTGTGTTTAAGGGAATCCATGGAATGAATCATGGCAGCAATGGGGCTCCTTCCAAGTCAAAGACCAAGCATCTCCTCCTGTGATTTTTTCAAAATTTGCATCATTGGAAACTAGGTACCAAATACACACTGCTGCTTTGAGAACCTGTCTTTTGTGTCTGCCCTGGCAAGATTTCAGTGTTTTGGCAAAGCCTTTGCTCACCTAGAACAGTGCCAATAATCCCTTTTAAAATACCAAAGCTCCTGCTTTTGTGAGCACTGCCTGAGCCCAGCATGGCAGGGAGCATGTGCTCAGTAATGCACCTTTCAGACAGTCACATTCTTAACACCTCCATGTGTTTAAAAACATTCTTTCTTGGTCACAAACCTTCCTATCACCTTTCAAAAAACAGGCTGAGATACTGGATTTGCAGAGATTTAGAAACACTAAATCATTGGTCTGTTTCATTTTATTAAAGCAGCTGACCACAGGTTACATGCATGAAAATAACTAAATAACTACCTTTTTAAAACAGGAGGAAGGTCTTGTTCATTTGACAAGAATGGTTCAGTTTTTAGAGATTCAAATCTTACAACTAGAAAAAATAGGTCATCTTCAACTAATATAAAATGAACCAAGCAAGTACAAAATGCTGAACTCACATGCTTGGGGTGAGGTTCTCACCCTGTAAGTCAACTAATGCTCTAAAATGTTCTCTTTTCTATTCTGCAAGACCTCCCAGTTTTCCCTGTGTATAATCTGTGCTGTGAACATTAAGAAAGATGACATTTGTATTAAGGGAGTAAGATATTCAGCAGGTTAATGTTCTACTTTGTGAACAGATTACCAAGAAAGAACCTTCCCTTGTTCTAAAAGGCATTTCTGTTCTGTGGATTCTGCAAGCTGATTTCACCATGGATCTGAGTCATTAAGGAAATGCTGAGCAGCACCAGCCAAGGACCAGAGACCAGGCTGCAGCCACTGCTGCTCAATCCTGCACCTTTCTGTGCTCAAACCCATTTCAGTCACCTCAATCTCTTTAGAGCTGCCCTGGTACAGCAGTTTGGTTTCCAGATGTAACAATGCACAGAGTGACACTGCTGAAGCACAACAGGAACTTCATTCCCACACTCCCAGACAAGTGTCCTGACCCATAAATCCCAATGCTGGGTTTGCTCTCTCTCACTGATCTACAGAATTAAGAATTATAAAATTGAACAGACAGTGGGCAAATTCACTGCTTCCAATGTGGCAGCAAGGTGATCAGTAACACCCAAATATTTTTCCCTTTTTCTTTCCCAGTCTTTGGCAGATGTGGTACTAAGGGACACACTTCAGTGGTGGACTTGGTAATGTTAGGTTTGGTGTTATGGTTAGAATCAAGGGTCTTAAAGGTCTTTTCCAACCTAAATGATTTTATGATTCTATTACAACAGAGATGAGATCCTAAACCCAGATTTTTTGTCTCCATTGCCAAGATGCTGTGGTAAAGCAAAGATAGTTCCTGTCCAAGGAGGAGGAAAATTCACCATCAGAAATATAGTTATAAATACAGATACATGGAAATTTGATATTGGCCTTGCTTCACTAAAAACAGTAAGAGATTTTTCACCAGCTTGAATGGATCAAGCCCACAGATGGGAGATCTGCCAGCTTTGCTCATCAGCCTCCACCTAGCCTTTGCACAGTCTCATTTATTACAATCATCACTTTAGAGGGAGGTCTTTAAGATCAATACAAAAGAGAAACAGACACAGTAGGTTTGTATGAAATGTAAAAATGGGGTTTGAAGGTGGGGATCAAGATACAATGAGACAAAAGACAAGGAGGAAATAGCACAGGTTAGCAGGTGATACAAATCATTACAACTCCAGGAGAACCCTGAAACATCTTCATGAACACAGGGCTTGGAAACCAACAGGGTAAAGCACAACGAATGAACAGGCTGCAAATGGGGCTTCACTCCAAGAAGAGACAATGGCTGAGTGCATTTTATGTAAAGGTAGTTAGGGGAAATAAAACGTTTCTCTCAAAATGGGGACTTGGAATCACTCCATGGATTTGCTGTCAGCCTGCACAGTGACAGGCATTGGGTGAGAGGGCTCCCAGTGATGGGAAGGGAAGTAGGGACTAGTCTGAACATGAGGGACAGAGTAATGCACTGGCTGATTTACACAGCATTCTCAAGTCTGAAGCAACAATTGTTAAAATAACCGCAGAAATTTAAAAATACTGAAAATGGAGTGTTCTCAGAGTCCACAATTACATTAATAAGCAAACAAGCTGTTAGTGGGTATCACATGATTGATTTTTGGGTTCATTGCTATGAAGACTTGATTCAAAAAACAAAGATACTTCCACTGTGACTGACAGCAAGACAAATGAATTAGGGGCTGCCAGCCAAAAAATTTATTTTATCTCAAGAGAAGGGTTGCTTACTCATCTCTAGTCAACAGCCCCTTTTAAACATACTGGAAGTAATTTTAAAACCCCAAGGAACAATGGAATTTAAATTATTTGTGAGGGTGGAAGACTGAGAGGTTTTCCTACATGACCAGTTATTTCCCAGAAAAATATCGGATGCACCATCATCATATTTGTGATATTTCCCCCAAATTAAACTCCAGCCAATACAGTTAAACTCAGACTCATCACAGCAGATCGAATTTGCTCTCCCTTTCTTTGCAATGCACAGTTGTTGCAATCTGCTATTTCCTTTTCTCATGGTTATATTTCTGAATAAATCAGTGCATTCAAATAATTCCAGTGAATCGTTAATATTTCAAATGAAGTTCAAATTAATTCAAATGAATCAGACAGCTTAGAGAGAAATAAATAAGTAGGTCAAGGTGGTGAGTTTAGCTCTATGAAACCCAGGTTCAATCCTCTGTTCCAGCATGAGGTGCTCCACACATGGGGTGTGAATGTGAATTGCTTTAGGTGTGGGTCTGCAAATATTCAGGCACTTTTCACTGAAAGCCCCTGAATCAGATAATCAATGAATAACCCTCGTCCATCCGCAGCTTCCCAGAGCCATAGAATGATTTTGGTTGGAAGGGTCCTTGAAGATCATCTCATTCCAACCCCCTGCCATGGGCAGGGACCCCTTCCACTACATCTGGTTCCTCCAAGCCCCATCCAGCATTTCCAGGGATGGCACAGCCACAGCCTCTCTGGGAAACCTGTGCCAGTTTTATTTATTTATTTATTTATTTAATTTTTTAATTTTTTTTTATTTTATTTTATTACTGGCACACCAAATCCCCATTTCCCTGTCCCTGTCAGGAAATTTCAGAGACTCAAATGTCATCAGTTACATCATTGGAGGCATTCTAGTCCATGGCTTGCATTTTTACATAGCTAAGGAATTTCTAAGTTCTCCACAGTTTTTCTTTTCCAGAAGGGTAATAGCAGATCCTTGTTTGGAAGAAATGTGTCCAAGACAGAGAGAGGCCACCCTGGGAAAGAGAAATGAAAGCAGGGACAAGGAAGAAAGCCACAAGAGTGAAATGGGGTGAGGTTTGGGGGAACAAAATGTCCAAAAAGATCAGAAATGTGGCTTGGCTCCTGAACCTGATGAATATTAAAAGCACTCAGAAATTATTATTTGATCTGAATGTGGATAAGAGGCATGGGGATAAGAGAGGAAAAGAGAGATTTTGCAATCTTTCTCAAAATCTAAAATCATAAAAAATCTTCAAGATGAATAAAAATCTGCTGAATATAAATCAGTTTGTAAATCAGGCTTACTGTGCAAGTCTAAATTTAAGCACAGCATTTATTACCAAGCACATTTAAAACACATCACACCCAGGGAAGGTTGGGTGTCTTTCTAGATCTCAAACTTTGCTTCCTTGCAGCATCAACCTATTTTAACTTTTGAACTGAACAGCTGCAGGGGCTTTGGTATGACCTATGAAGGAAGTTACACTCAAGCAGAACATACCTGAAAATACCAAGTGCATAAAGCAAACACCATATTGAGAATCACCTGCCAGACTGGTGTTTTATTTACTGAGCCTTTTTCCTTTTGTGTCTGCATGTTCACGAGCTGTAACACTTTCTGATGTCTGCTGGGAGAGTTCACTGGGATGCCTTTGAAGCAGTAAATAAACATTTTTCACTCACTGTGTGTGTGCCAGATCAGCTGGGAGCTCCCCATGTCCTGCCCTGCAGCTGAGAGCACTGCTGACTGCCCTGAGTGTGGATTCCACAGGCTGAGTGGGACAGAGATACAACAGTTCCCTGAGTTACTCATTCATCCCAACACACTCTTGGTCTTTTATTACAATGTACAGAATTCACTCAGGGGAAAGAAAGTAAAGCTATTCACAATCTTCAATCTACCCTTCCACTAGCACATTTCAACAATTTCCAATCATCCCTCTCCTCTCTGTTATCTTTAAAATGTTCAGGTGCTCATACCCCCAGCACTGGAGATACACGTCCTCAAAACTGGGCACATCAATCTCCGAGTTCTAGTTTGCAGCTCCTGACTTATACACACAAGTAAAAATGTCCACAAATTAAAACATCAAGGGAAATACAGGTTGGATATCAGGAAAAAAGTTTTTTTCAGAAAGTGTGGAAAAGTTCTGGAGTGGCTGCCTGGGGAGGTGGTGGAGTCGCCATCCCTGGGTGTGTTAACAGAGCCTGGATGTGGCACTGGGGGCCAGGGTTCAGTTGAGGTGTTGGGGCTGGGTTGGACTCATTGATCTTGAAAGTCTCTTCCAACCCAGTGATTCTGTGAATTCTGGGAATTCTGTGGACTACAGATGCCCAACTGCACATGCTTGCACATTTAGCACAAGCAAAGGCAATTTGTTCTAGAAAAGGGTAACACAAACTACACACTCTCCAATGAATAAACTGCAAATGAAACCACAGATCATGGCCAGTGTTCTCTTCTATTGTGCTGTACCTCTCAGAAGTGTTTTAAAATAAACACTAAATAGGAATTGCTTAATGCACCTTAACCATGCCTTTGGGATGCTCTGGGGACAACTGCAGAAAGTCACAAGTCCCACAATATACTCAATACATTTGAAATATTAACTTCTGTTAAAATATAAGTACTTTCTGTTGTTACCTCTGTGAACAATAATTGCCAAAGGATATTTGTATAGAAAAATTCACTTTTCTGTGTCACTGATTAAGGCTTAATACAGTTCCTCAATCAATACAATACAATGCCCACAGATACACTGTATTTTCTCCTACAGTCATAACCCACAGTAAAACCTCTGAATCAGTAGAGAATTTGCTGTTGAACACTAAATTTCTAGGATGCCTCTTTATTCTTATGCACTGAAGAAAGTGGAGGGATATAACTACAGTCAAAGGTTAAAAGAGTCTTATTTTATACACAACTGCAGGGTCAACACAGCAGCACGTTCTACATTTGAGATTATGTACAACATACTACCACACCTGCTAGGCAGGGAAAACTGAATTTTCACATTTGGAACGAAAATCAAACTTGTCTTGCACACTCTAAGCTAAGAGCACCTTTATTGAAGCAGCTAAATGTTCTTGTTCCAGGTCCAAGGTATGATCTCCCAGAGCAAGCCTGTCTATTAAAGAGGTTTCATTACAAAAAGTAGTGAGAGTTACACAAAGTGACTGTGAGAGCATTCAAGAATGATACTCAACCTGATAATTTGCTTTATTCTTTAGATAAACCCATCATTACATGTGAAGCCCAATGCCCAGTGCCACGCCTGGGAACTGCCCAGCAGCAGCTCAGGGAGCCACAGCTGAGCTCAGCAACCCCTGGCCCGGCAGCCCCAGCAGGGACAGGGAAAGCCCAGCTCAGCAGCTCCCAATGCCCTGCCAGGCTTTGCACACCCATGCCAGTCGTTTGTCTGGATGGAGAACAGCAGATAAATAGAGAACTGAAGCACATTTGGCAGGATAAGAGTTTTCAGTGGGAAGGGAAAGCAGAGAAGTTGGGAGGTGCTGTGCAAGGTGCCAGCAGAACCAGTATTTGGAGAAACATCCCATAAATTATGTAGTACCACATGGGCCTAGATTATGTAATTTCATAATATTCTTCTCCACACTCCCTGGTGCTCAGGACAGAAACATGCAGCTTGGTTTTGGAGGAGAAGGCTCCCATGTTACTGTCCAAGGTCATGAGCACATGTGAAATGGCAGGGACTGGGCAGAGGAAGGCAAGCAAAGAGAAGCAGGTCTCATGGTAGGACACCTGCAGATTGCAGAATGGAATGAGATTTCATCCCCATCTCTAATTTACTTTCTCATCATTAGAAAATCTTTCAACTTAAACACACCCCACAATTTCAGGGATTCTGACTGGATACAATGATTCTGACCACCTGCACTGGAAGCTGTTCCCTGATCATGGAGTGATTGGGCCACAAGAGGGTTAAAAACAGGAAACTTGAGTTCTAGGTGTCACAATTTGGGCCATCAGAATCAGTCACAAATTGTCATTAATTTCCTTTGCTATAGTTTATTACCTATAAAATGGAGGTGCTACAAACATGTATCAGACTGTTTTGAAATAAAAATGATAATCCAAGAACAAACATGCAAGAAAGCCTCTGAAAGAATTAATCTACTTGTCCATGTGGTTGAGTGTGAATGTTGTACATAGGTCAACTAAAAAATCAGAAAAAAAAATACCAAGTTCCTGTCCATTTTAATGTACAAGGAGTTCATTCACAAATTTCACTCTTGAAAGGACAACCTTTCCAGCAGATCTTACAATGTGCTTTCACCAATTGCATTAAACATTTACACAAGGGCTACCACTCATCATTAAACTCAGCTGACATTTAAACCTACAATGAGCTGGAAAGCAGCAATCAAACCTTCAGTTTTTGATGGGGACATGCAGATACTGAAATTCCCTTATTTTCTGAGCATGACAAGGAGGCTGCAGAGTATTTTACATCACAGATCTCCCTCAATATCACTATTTTCTTAACAGAACCTATTTTTCTATTGCACTCAGTTCAAGTACAGACAAATTCTTGCTGTTAGAGAGAAGAAATTAGCCATGAAGTAACACTAAAGCCTCCAAAAATAACTTGCTCCTTTTGAACTCTGACTATAACTACTTCAGAAAACGCAGAGTCTCCTGCAGAACCATGTGTTTATTACTGGAAGCCCCAGTTTCCTTACTCCAGTCTTTGTATATTGGCACTATCAGCATCTGCAAGAACAGTTTCCACTGCTGCTGAAAAGAAGAGGAAGAAACACAATGTGGAACAGAAGAAGAATGTGCACAGCTTATTATGTTAAAAAGCAGCTGTGAATGCATGCATTCATGTGCAAGGATTACTGCAGCAAAGCCTACAACCACAGATAAAATTAAACTGATTTTTTTTTCAGCCTCCCAGAGATATTCCTCATGTAATATAAGATTTTGACTTTCCCTTTCTGACATGCCCTAAAGCTTGCTGCATTCCAATGCCATGGTCTTCAGCCCTTGTTCCATTCAGCTGCTCTCCATCAGACCCACTGGGAAGCACCAATACTCACCCAGAGCTGTTTGCAGCATTTACAACATCACAAATGCAGTTCATTGTACATATTTCACCTATTTCATTCTTTGGGTTTAATTCAGAAATTGAGAAGTGGGGTACATGAGGATGACATTGCAGAAGCTGGTGGATTTGGGAACCACAGTACTTTGTCATAATATTTTTATGCAAGGAAAGGCAAGGCTAAAGAATACAATATTAAAATAAATTCTAAACCCAGTTCTTGCTTTTTATTGATCTCTAGGAAACAATATCAGATTTTTACTAGTTTGTATCATCTGCTAAAAACAACACTAATCTATCCAAGCACACCACCACTCAATACCCTTTTACAGGTGTCAGTGAGCACAGCAGGAAGCTGAGATCACACCAATTTCTCAAACTTAGTTCCTCAGTTTTAAAACCAACATGGTCCCAGAGAAGACTTTTGTCATTTTCACAGCCTGAATGGAGCATGAAGCTCAAAGGCAGTACTTGGACTGGCTCTTTATTCTCTCAAACTTCTCAAATAATGTATTTTCTGCTTGTATTGTTTTTAATGTAGATATTTGCAAATCATTTAGATTATCATGGCTGCCAGAGAGATAAATATTCATGGCATCAAATATTGGAAGGAAAATTCTTCAGAACAAGATCCTTAAGCCCTAAATTATATACCATTATATAGTAAAATGTATGGAGCTGTCTGAATTTACATCCATGGAGAATCTTGTTCATTTCATATGTCTCCTAAAATATTTTGTCCCTTGGTCATGATACAAACATCAAATTTAGGATTTTTTCATTTTGCAGGTCCTCTAGTGAGCACTACACTACAGAAGGCACTGAATTGAAAAAAAGCATCCAGATGAAATAGTGTCACTAATTTCAAAACATGCAGCTGATTTTTATCACATTTCAATAATGTTTCTAATCTCCTACCATAAAATATAAACCAGCTCTCTGAAAGGCTAAATAACCAACTTCAGCTGCTGTGATCTGCACAAAGACTCTGCTTTATTAAAAGACATTTGCTTCCATCATTTTTAATACATCAGTTTCTGCCGTACTAGATAATCACTTATCCAGGTTTTAATTTCCAAGCTCTGTACTGTTTTATGGTACTTTGCATTTTACAGTACTTTCAGAACATGAAAATCAAGAACAAAAACATGACAACCAAGAGGATGGTGAAGATGATCTAAGAAAATATTTCTATTTTTTTTAACCTGCCTTAAGTGTGTTTTATATTGTGTGTACTGAAATCCTGCAATGACAGGAGTTCATATTAATTACTTATTATTCTCTTAATAAGAATGTTCATAACAGATGCTGGTTCATCTTTTGACATGATCAAGAACTCAAAATTGAAGTACACTCTATATACCCACAGGAGATGTCACATAAAGGAACATTTTTCATTTATTTCTGTTTACGGACATTGCTCCCAATCTTTAAAAAAGGAACAGATTTGCTCTGCAGACACACAGAAAGTGTCCCAGTGTCCTGGGGACAGCCAAATCTGCCCCCAGCTGCTGCTCCAGAGCAGAGGAGGGCTGCTGCTTCACTACAGTGAGAGCCAACACTCACTCATAGCCAAGTTCCCTTCAAAACTTTGGTGGAAGAGCTGGAGAAAAGAAATAAGAGTTCACACTTTGTTATAATTTCATTTTTTCTTTTAAAACAATGCCACAGGTTCTTAATCAATGCCTCGTTAAGGGCACCAGATTGGCAATACCATAATACACAACTTCTACCATCAGTTCTTCCCTGCTTTACCTTGCTACAGATCCTCAGAGGCCTTGACCAAGAAATGAGAAGAGAAGGAAAATGGGGCTATTAATTCCTGAAGGAATGTCATTCAACTAATGGGAAACAAAGAAAGTAAAGAGCAATATATTCTCAACATTTTCTTCACCCCTGCAGAAGGATCTCTGCCAATCCTTTAACTGACAGTATGTTCAAGTGTGTTTTCCTGAGATATTTCATAGCAAGACTTCCTTGGGTTCTGTATTCCAATGAACTAATAATATTGGAAAGAGTAAGAGAGAATGGGAAATGGACATGGAGAGCTCCCCACACCAAGTGAGTATCCAAGGTCCAGGTATTTGCAGGCCCTCCCTTCAGCCCTGCAGAGAAGAATCTGGGCTGTGAACAAACACCCACCTTGTGAGGAGTGCATTGGTGGGAAAGGTTTATCCCCAGCTGTTCATCACCATCACCTGCAGAGGTTTCTGCCCCCAGCTGTCCCCTCTAACCAGAACCAAAACCACTGCAGCCAAAACAAAGCAGATTAGCACAGATCTGCCTCTTAATAGTGTTAGAAAAATGCCAATGAAAGCTGGCAATACACCCCTGCCCTTCCCCCTGCAATCCACTCATCCTCTGCCTCATGCAAGCAATAGCACTTAACTGACCCCTTCAGGCATCACAGGATGCTAAATAGACAAATAATGATTTTTTTATTGAACAGGAGAAAAAGCAGAAGGGGGAAAGTAGGAAAGCCTTCTTCAGTTGCCAGCTTTGTGTCTTCTGAACTAAAGTCACCAGCAAGCCATGTCTTTATCTTCAGTACACAAATGGGAGAAGGAAGGTTAATTTATTTCACTTAATGAGAAACATAATGTTTCCTCTTTAGCAGATAAAACACAGAATGGGCCAGAAAAGTGTAAACTAAATACACTGCAAGACAGGTCTAAACTATTCTAGGTCTCCCTCTGCTTTAAAATCACAACCTTCTATCCTTCTCATGACAAGGAAATATTTGACTGCTCACCATTTAGAAAGACTATTCAGATTGGTTTGCCTTACATTTTTCAAACCTGAAACACAGAATGAATAATTACAAATGTTCACCCTTTGTATTATTTTAGGGCCCTCTAGGGCAAGCTGTTTAATTCTTGCTTTAAGGCTAAACACTATTTTTCCTTCTTGAGAAGAAGTTCAGAGAATGGCATGGGTTTGATCAAGAAAGATTTGAAATACAGAATAAAAAGAATCCTCTTTTTATTAAAAACAATAAAAATTATGGGCAGATGCTAGGAATCTCTTCCCTCCACCTCTTTTTTCTGTCTTTGAGGAAGACAAATCACTGAGAGTTCAGACATATAAAAACTAACAGCAACATCAATTTTGAAGCAATGTGTATTTCAACAGACAGTACATCAGTCAGTTTGGTTTACAGAACCTGAGAAATGATGTTTTAACCTTTACTCTTGCTTCTGTCAGAGTAGAAAAGATGTAGTTTTTCTGCTTTGGAGTACAACAGATAATGCTGGCATATTCAAAATTATACTTATTGCTTATGCAAATAATAACTACAGCATTTGTCCTGCATTTAATTTTTTGTCTGAGTTCAAGTGCTTGTTCGGTTAAAAAAAAAAAAGGAGAGAAAACCAGTGCATGTGTGTTCTGCAGGTAAGTGCATTTTTTTGATGTGCAGTGTCTAATGTGGGGCAAGGAGAAAACAAAAGGAAGAACTGTTGTGGATTTTAGGGAAGGTAAGGCAAAAGCCTTAAATTATTAACCTAAAAGCTAATTACACCTCAGCTATGGCAAGTGCACCTCTGCAACACAATGGCAACAAACTCAGACCAGAACTTTCTGAACTCTTCACTTTTTCCTGCCCACTGCATAGATAACCCTCACCAGCAGTGTTAGTCATAACTAACATGTTTTAAAGAAACAAGTAAAAATCTTGCAGTGACAAATTTAAGCCATTCACTAAACTGCCCTGCACAGAACTCCAGTATGAGCTTTTCCTGCAGAAGGTAAGGCCTGAGCAGTTGTGTTTGTAACCCATGGCAAAAACACCAGGTTGGACATTGAACTGATGTGAACCAAGAAGAGAGGTCTCATCCCTTCCACACTGGAATGGCAGCTGGAGCTGAACCCCCCCCACAGCCCAGCCCTGTCCCCTCACACAGCTGGGGTACAGCTGAGGTGAATTCAAGTAGCAAATAAAGCACTGGGGGTTACTCACAGTCCCTTCCCTCCCTCCATACCTGGAGCCCAAGCTCTTCTCATTCCAGCACAAACATTAATCTTTCCTCCTGAGACATATACCCAGGACAGCTTAACTCTGTATCCTAACTCCAAGTATTCAATTCCAGAAACACCAGCTCATTCTCCTTCCTTGAAAGCTGGCTAGCTAAAATGTTTTAAGTGCCAAAATATTAGTATTAAGCCAGAAGTGCATTATTCAGCCAGTCAAACAATACCTCAAAAGAGCAAGTACAAGTAGCACTGCAGCAGGATCAATAACGTCCAGAGGACAAGAGCAGAACAGATCCCTGAGGATCAGTCTGCTTGAGCTCACTGACAATAACAAAGACTAAATACAACAGGTATCTGTGGCAGCTGAGGCACTTCACAAATATAGTGCCCTGGCACAATGCACTCTTTGGCCCTGATGGAGGTAGCCCCTTTAAACAACATCCTCCCTCAAAAAATCACTACCATAGACAGTCTTGAAAATTATTGATCTATTCCATCTGTTTCAAAAATGACAATAAGTCCTCACAATTTCACACACTTCCTTGTTCCTCTGCCTGGCCTATATAATTGTCAGCTCTTCAGGGCAGAAGGTAGGGGCATTTTAATACTGCAGAGAAGAGTACTAAACCAAATATGGCTTTAAGCACTACTTTATTGTCAAAACAATAAAGGTCTACTTCATCCAAATACTGCCTGCTTTGTCCAAAAAAGCACCATCTAGAATCCTCCCCTTTTCCATTTCTTTGTTCTAAGATAAGTAAACCTTTTGCTGGGTTCATCACTAAAACATATTTGACTCAAAAAGGACCCCTAATATGACTTCCTCAAGATGCTTCTCTTTCCTCACTGCTAGGACTTTTGGCAGGGGACTCTTCCTTGTTTTGCTGACTCCTCCTGATTTCCCCGTGTGTGTTCGTGCTTACGTGCGCGTGTGCGCATTTCCTCCTCCTCTCCCGAGCTCTTCAAAGCGAGCCCAGCGCTGCACAGAGGCAGCGAGGGGAACAAGGAAGCCAATGTGCCTCAGAGTGGCTGCGAGGAGATGGCAGTGCGGTGGCTGCGAGGAGATGGCAGTGCGGTGGCTGCGAGGAGATGGCAGTGCGGTGGCTCAAGGCAGCATCAGCACCGCTGCCAGCCCCCCCCCGTGCTGCGGTTCCACAGAGCGAGCCGCTCCCGCCCCCCACAAGAAACCCTCCCTGACCTCGGCTGCCAGATGGGAGTGACGGCCCAGAGTCAGCTCTTCCTTTGTCACCAACATTGCTGTATTGATCTGTGCCCCCTCAAAGCACAGAACTCCAGCTCAAGCTCAGCTCTCCCACCACAAGCTGGTTTAAGTGCTGGGGCAAATAAAATATTGAAGCCCCATAACTGAGACCCCCTGCACAACACTGGCTCTTCACCCCGAGCTGGTATTTTACATTTCCCAATGGATAACCTGCCCAGGAGCCTTTACACCACAGCTGTGAGTGCCAGTGCAAGCTGAGAGGAGGGAAGATGAGAGATGCTAAGGTGGCACAGCATTTCATTTCTTTAGCTCATCCAGCCCTCTTATTATTGCTGGAATATAACATTACCTCTTTTCCTATCCTGGATAATCCTGACCTTATATTTTAACACCAAAACTCTCTACATTACTGTCTCAAAGAACAGCAACAATGGACACCAGCAGAGAAGAGCCTGACCTAAGTGGTGCAAGGGAGAGAAACCACTGAAAGCCTCTGTATCCTCACTGTGATCTGTTTTTCCTGCTTCTCCAGGATTATGGGCTACATTTTTTGTTGGTGTGAACCAACACAGGCTACATCTGCATACACAGGGTTGATATCACAAACCTTGTAAACACACAAATGTCTAGAGGAATTTGCATCCTTCAACGCCATGCCAGCACTACCATCTCCTCAGACACGCTCAGCAAGCACTGCCCCAAATGTTTCAACTAAATCTGACATGGTACAAAAAAAAGCTGTAGAGGAGATCTCTAACTTGACAGAAATGGGTTGCAGGGCTGGAAGATGGCCCCCTGTCCACAAACTATTGGAAACCACAGACAGACATCTTTGCCAGATTCAGCTGAAGTCTACACCCATCTCTGCCTTCTCATCAACATCCACCAGGACTGTGCCCTCCAGCAATGGTGGGTTAACACCTCTAGGAAGAATTTCCCAGGGAATGTTCACATGGCTTCTACTGCAATACAGAAACCTCTGGCAAAGAAAAGTTTCTGAGGTCACCAAACTGTCCCTGTAGCTCAGAAAAATAAGCTTCATTTTATGGTACAGAAACCTCTGAAGCAGATGAAATGATATAAAGGCAGAAACAGCTGCAGTGTGGATCTAGGAATTACACAGCTGCTTATGTGACCATGGAGAGCACACAAAGAGGCAATGCAAATAGAGATGGAGGTAAGAAACAATCCTTCCTCAATGGATCTGTCCCTGTGGAAGCTGCAGCCCTTTGGATTTAGATTTACTTTGCACAGGTACAAAGCAAGCAGTGCTGGAGCCACGACTCAGGGCAGAGAATGGCACTTTCCTGAAACTGCTTTGACACAAAAGCATCTCCTGTATCCCAAAACCAGTCTGAAGTACCTAAATCAGCAGTTATTCTCCTGATTGAACAGTTTGAACAAGAAAGGGTATTTTCAGAACAGCTTTAGGTATCGATGTGTGGTAACCACTGGCAGTAAGAAAAACCATAAAAACCCTGAAGGATGATACAGACTTTCCAGGTGTGAAATAGCCACTTGTCTCTAAGAGGCGACAATAGCTACAGCAGTGAATGCTGAGAAGCCTCTGCTGCTGTAAATGTTATTTTAATACAATCTTGCCTTTATTTTCACACAGAATCCAGCCCCTTTCCTGCACTGGTAATTTTATGCCCTCTAGAATGCAGTACTGTAAGAAACACTCAACATTGTGGTGAGTTCCAGAGAACTGGTGATGACAGGATATTGTCAGCATCAGTTTTAACATCTATTGAGCTGGGACACTGAACAGGCATGGGGAGCTTCCTCACAGACACACAGAAATAAAAGGCCTCTGTTTGTTCCTGTAACAAGATCAGTATATGCATTAAAGGAGATTCAAAGCAAAAGTAAACTGTATTTCAGAAAAGCCTATGCAAATGGAAAATCAGGTGCATTGTTTTAAGTATTAGGCAGCCTGTTCTGTGATATGGCAGAGGATGCTGGTGGGTCTGAGTTCCTCTGACTCCTTCTGTAACATGTTCCATCCAGGCAAGTCACAGCCTTCCAGCCCCACTGTCCTTGCCATGAATTCACAGGAATCTGATGACACAGAAGCCTGCAGCTGGTTTGGGGGTAACTCCCTCCCTGAACATCCCCGTGCAGTGTCCATGCCCATGCTCCTCAATCCTGTGCAGGGACCCTGCCCCAAGGAGATTCCATGGGAAAGCTGCCTGGCAGGGCAGCCATGGAGCCCGAGGAGAGCAGGGAATGATTCCTGCCAGCACTCAGCACTGCCCCAAGTGGGATCGCTCCCTTCAGCACCTTATAGCACCATCCTAGTTAAATTTATAATATTTAAGTGCACAGGGCTTTCTGGTTTTTTTTCCTTTTTAAGGCTAGAAAATGAGGTCATTGTGGACAGCTCAGGTATCTTGGAGATGCTTCTGTGGGGTTTGCAGTACCAATTAACTTTCCCAAGTAATGAGGTGTAATTCCCCCTGAGAATGCCTGCTTCATCTGCCATATACTCCCCACAGAAAAGTGGAAATTTCACAGCCAAGGCTCAGATACAGCAGAATTTTTTTCAGTATTCTTTGAGAAGCAACAGGAATAAAAATTTTACATGGGAGCCCTTCTACTGTTTTCCTCTCTGGGACAAACAATACATAATCATTGAGAAGTGTTTTAACAGTGAGAAATGTAACAATATTTTATAATCAGTGCCCATACAAAACTATGTGTATTAAAAAGTTCAGTCAATCTCTGCAGAAAACAAAGAAGATAAATGATGCTGTGAATTAGTTTAGGGCTGCTCCCACAAGACAGCTCAGTTTCTCTCATATAATAGGTAGTGAAATTCAAAATTTACTCTGGTTTTTATTCACAGCCACTGTAATAAAACATCCCAACAATTTGGCAGCAATACAAATGGTTTCCCATCAACATGAATAGTGCCAGTGTGTGGACCTCTATCTATTTTTACGTGAACTCAAGTAAATCAGAAGTTAAGCACTTCAATGTGAATTACAGTGATACAAGTTTAAGAAGGAAGAAATCAGACCTGGACACTGATTCTGCATGGCCTTTGCTAATGAAACCAGCTCTGTCATTGTTTTTACCCTGAGTCCTCTCACAATCATCTGGATACAACAAAAAGCTCTTGCAGATGGCTGACTGCTAAAGAGGAGGAAAAAAAGAGGTGTATAATGGCCACACTAAAAGGCTTTGATAACAACACATCAACTTCATAAACTTGTGTCCTGCAGCAACACAAGTGAACATTCAGCTGACCACAAGAAACAAAGGAGAATGTGGATGACTTCATCAGCCATTAAGTCTGTTGTGCCCTGATCTAAGAGCATGATTCAAAACTAAAATCAAGGAAATTTGTCAACAAGCATTTCCTCAGCTCAGAAGAATCCTCAATTGTTGTGGCTTTTCCTCTGCACCCATTTGGGAGTGTCACAGACAGTGGATGGGAAGGACTGGGAGCAGACTGTCCCTGTGTTTTACCAGTTCTGAATCAATAAGCCCAGGCAGTGAGGCAGAGGCTCAGCCTGTATGGGGGTTAATTCACTTTAATTCACTCGGGGATGGAACAGATCTGCCCCAGCTCCCTCCAGCAGCTGCAGCTCCTCCTCCTGCCCCAGAGCCAGAGCAGCCCTGCGAGCCCCAGTCCTGAGAAGGGAAATCCAGAGTGACTCTCTGTGCCTGTGGGAAGGTGCTCCTCAGCAATGGGAGTCACACAGAGAACCAAGAACAGATTAGATGAATATTCATTATTCAAAGTAGGATTAAGAAGTAAATGATGGTTTGAGGATGTAAATTATGAGGGAGAATGACACAATCCCATACCATTTAGAGAGTGCCTTCTCAATCTGCCCCCATACTTTCACACCCACACTTTTCCCTTCCCTTAAATGTTAAAGAGCTGGGGAAGAGGCCTCATGCACAGAAACTGCATATGGATACCTACCCATTTTTTCATATATTTGTGAAAAAAATCTGAGCTCTGGAAAATGCAGGGGAAAAATGGCATACAGAACAAATGACTTCAAGGCACATTTCACCCCTCTAGCCAATAAGTATTTCTAACTCATACACAAGATATTATTTTGCTGATCTGGAACCTTCTTGTATAAATACCGAGCCAGTTTCCAATACCAGTATTTCATACACATCTTAACTGACTTCACATTTTGCTTTATCAATGAATTCAATCATTTTTCAGCAATTAATCTGTTGGAGTTTTATTTTTAAAAACTTCTGATTTTATCCGACGAACTGCAACATAAACTAAGATCTTTATTCAGCTTCATCCTTTAGAAATCTACTTTTTGGCAGATGTTCAAAGCAGCAAATGTTTCTATAAACTGCAAGTACAAATGTGTCTCACAGAATGCATTGAAAACAGAAGATTGAGGAGATATTTAAGAAAACACAACTGAACAAAGGGGTGACCTGGATTACAGGGGTAATTTGTTTTATACACCAATATTTTATATATTTGTTTCTGGCCAGAGCTCTATTCTTTTGGAGCATTCTGCTGGGTAGTGTAAGAGGGAATTCTCTTTGTACTCCAAATTTTCCAGCTTTTAACAGTCTCAGTCTAAGGAAATTTAAAGATTAAAAAAATATCAACAGAGAAGAGAAGAAAGAAACCAAACTAAAGCCTGGGAAGTAACTCCAAGCACTCTACCCATGGCTGGTAATCCCCACTCCACAGACATGGCTAAAGCAAGGGATGGGTTAACCTGCCTAAACTCACAGCCCAAAACAACAGGACAGTCAGGAACAGAGCCCTAATTCTCCCTCCTCACCTGAGCACCAAGCTACAGCTCTTAGAAATGGAAAAAAATATTCACAAAAAGCCACTGCTATAAAGGAAGCACAGGAGAGAGCAGCCTCATTGAGGTAAATACTTGTTTGTGCAGATTACTGCTTGTCTCACCAACACCCCAGGGACCAACTTGTCTGCACCCATAATTAGGGCAAGCCCCTCTGTAACTGCATGAGGTCATGTTTTTCTTTCAAGCAGCAGTAAATTACCATGCTTGTTATCACTCCTCTCACTACACATATTCTCTCAAAAATTAGATTATCTCTAGGGCATCCTTTGCTATTTTGTCATTTGCAGTATCACTCTCAGTATAGTAAGAAAAAAGGCCAAAAAATTCAGCATTTAGGGTTTGAGAAATAAAGATATTAATGCATTAAGGGGAAAAAAGAGTGAAAGAAGAGTGAAAGAAGCAGATCATCCTGGAACTGCCAATTTTCTATATCCTTTGAGGATTAGATCCAAGCTTATAATTTCTGTGAGCAATTATCTAAATAGAAATGCTCTAATTGCACTAGGATTGTGTTTTCTCTGGAGTGTTATTTCTTTCAAGTATCCTGCTGTTTATTTATACTCAGCTAAATAAAAGGTGTGCTGAGTTACCCAGTGATTTACACTGCAGTAGGGACATTACCAGTGGTACACAGGAGACTGCTGGGGTAGCACAGAAAGCCCTCTAGGCTCTTCTAACTTACTACAACTAAGCCCATTCCAGTCCCTGTCTTCTAAACTCACAGTTTAATAAAGAAAACAAAGCAATACTTCCTGGACGATTGCCAATGAGCTGCTTTGTTGCCTCTGGAATCACTGACAGCTCAGGGAAAAGTAGGGAGAAAATTCAGTAAGGATGCACAAGTACCCAAGGAAAACAGCTTCCCCAGCCTGGTGTCCCAGGGGCCTGGAAGTGTCAGAGGAGAGCCTGGCATGGAGGCACAACCACAGGCACACACACTGAGCCCTCAGCAGTGACACAGCCACAGGCACACACACTGTGCCCTCAGCAGTGACAGCACCAAGGCACAACCACAGGCACACACACTGTGCCCTCAGCACTGACAGCACTGACACAGCCACAGGCACACACACTGTGCCCTCAGCAGTGACAGCAGTGACACAACCACAGGCACACACACTGTGCCCTCAGCACTGAGCAGTGACACAGCCACAGGCACACACACTGTGCCCTCAGCACTGACAGCACTGACACAGCCACAGGCACACACACTGAGCCCTCAGCAGTGACACAACCACAGGCACACACACTGAGCCCTCAGCAGTGACAGCACTGACACAACCACAGGCACACACACTGAGCCCTCAGCACTGAGCAGTGACACAGCCACAGGCACACACACTGAGCCCTCAGCAGTGACAGCACTGACACAGCCACAGGCACACACACTGAGCCCTCAGCAGTGACAGCAGTGACACAGCCACAGGCACACACACTGAGCCCTCAGCAGTGACACAGCCACAGGCACACACACTGAGCCCTCAGCACTGAGCAGTGACACAGCCACAGGCACACACACTGAGCCCTCAGCACTGAGCAGTGACACAACCACAGGCACACACACTGAGCCCTCAGCACTGAGCAGTGACACAGCCACAGGCACACACACTGAGCCCTCAGCACTGAGCAGTGACACAACCACAGGCACACACACTGTGCCCTCAGCAGTGCCAGCAGTGACACAGCCACAGGCACACACACTGTGCCCTCAGCAGTGACAGCACCAAGGCACAACCACAGGCACACACACTGTGCCCTCAGCACTGACAGCACTGACACAGCCACAGGCACACACACTGTGCCCTCAGCAGTGACAGCAGTGACACAACCACAGGCACACACACTGAGCCCTCAGCAGTGACAGCAGTGACACAACCACAGGCACACACACTGTGTGCCCTCAGCAGTGACAGCACTGACACAGCCACAGGCACACACACTGTGCCCTCAGCACTGAGCAGTGACACAGCCACAGGCACACACACTGTGCCCTCAGCAGTGACAGCACTGACACAGCCACAGGCACACACACTGAGCCCTCAGCAGTGACACAACCACAGGCACACACACTGAGCCCTCAGCAGTGACAGCACTGACACAACCACAGGCACACACACTGAGCCCTCAGCACTGAGCAGTGACACAGCCACAGGCACACACACTGAGCCCTCAGCAGTGACAGCACTGACACAACCACAGGCACACACACTGTGTGCCCTCAGCAGTGACAGCAGTGACACAGCCACAGGCACACACACTGAGCCCTCAGCACTGAGCAGTGACACAACCACAGGCACACACACTGTGCCCTCAGCAGTGACACAACCACAGGCACACACACTGAGCCCTCAGCACTGAGCAGTGACACAGCCACAGGCACACACACTGAGCCCTCAGCAGTGACAGCACTGACACAACCACAGGCACACACACTGTGTGCCCTCAGCAGTGACAGCAGTGACACAGCCACAGGCACACACACTGAGCCCTCAGCACTGAGCAGTGACACAACCACAGGCACACACACTGTGCCCTCAGCAGTGACACAACCACAGGCACACACACTGAGCCCTCAGCACTGAGCAGTGACACAGCCACAGGCACACACACTGTGCCCTCAGCAGCTTACATGACCACCTCATGTGCCTCCATGGCTGCTCTGATCGATACCAGATCACTGCCAGAGGCAACAGCACCAGCACAAACAGCCAGGACAAAGAGCCAACACTCCTTAGAGTTCATTCCTAGAAAAGGGAGCTTACACAGGATGGCTCTGCTGTTCCACACCATGTACTCCATTGCTCTGGAAAGGTTCATAAACCTGTAAAATGTGCACACACTGGAGGGGAATGTAAAAACTCTCACAAGGAATTGTGGTTGTCTAAAAAAGGTTGTCTAGTCAGAAGAAAAGCAGCGAGGGGAATCTCACAGCTCACTGCTTTCAGCTTGAAAACCAAAATTGATCACATTGCTCTCCAGATCTTTAGTGACAACATCAGGAGTGGGATATAATCCTTAAAGGGTCAGGGAACACAGGATGTTTTCTATTGCACATATCCATATCAAACAGTACTTACTACCCTGATTTGAGTTTATTTATGTTTATACACAGTAATGGAGAAACAACAAAAAACAAAACAAAACGAAAAAGCAAAAGCTGAAAGGCCCAAAACGAAGTGAGTTTAGAAAACTCAGGAGATTGAATGAAAATTACATTTTCAGGGGCACTAAGTATCAAGTCAGGAATTATTCCCTAGAAATGTCACTGCTTTTTGAAATTTCCAGTCAAGAATAACTGCCTTATGTTAACAGGAAAGAAACAATGAATAGCTCCTTTTCTTAATGTGCCATCATTAATAGACAACTCAACAGGAGGAGTAAGTGAAGAGGATTTCTGGTTTAATTCTATTTCTGTGTAGAATAAATTAATTTTGACCATTTGCACACAGGAAAACAACTATTAGAACCACGGCTCTGTTCTCATTTCAAACAAAAAAAAAACCCCACAACAAATGGGAGTTTGTAGAGAAGCCTAATTTTTGTACCAAATTTTACCATGCAAATTTTAACATGCACAGAGCACTTGTTGATGAGCCACAGACATCTGTGAAACAGGTCCCAGGAATAAAACACAAAAATATGTTAACTAGCAACTAAACCCATAACAGCAAATAGATTCCAATCCTTGTCAGGGACTGAAAAACATTCATTTCAGAAATACACCTACTTAAAGCTAATTTTCTATGCTGCCATGAACATTACCAGCAGTGAAACAATATCTCCTTGCCTGTCCTTTAACAATGAGGAAGATGACTGTGAATAAAATAAACATGATCATTTCTTGTCCAAAGCTGTCACTCAGACTGATGGAAGAAGTCAGATTTTCCAGAGCTGAAGTAAAGGAGAGACATACCTGATAATTTTATTGCTTTTCTCTGTTTCTCCACTGAAGAGAGAACCTTCAGAGCCTGGGACATCCAATACCAGAACAGACAAGTCCTACTTACACATACACAAAACATGAATTAATGCCAAAAAAAAGGCTCTGCTGATCAGACCAGATTCAAAACTACTCTTAAGGGGAAAAATATTCTATTTTAACCAACTGGAAGTTTTTCTAGTTAAGTGGGTTTCTACCCTTGAAGTCCATAATTCAATTCAGCCATGTAAGAAATATTCTTGCTTCACAATATTCTCACACAGAAAATTTTCTAAGTGCATTTTAATGGCTGAGCCTTTGACACAAGAGGGATACATAAGTCTTTGCTTCCTTCTTGTTCAAGTTTACTCCCTTAGAAACATGAGGTCAGCACAGAAAATCTCCATGTGGAAGCAGAAATCCACAATACGAATTAAGGGGATTTTTTTCCTCCCAAAAGGGAGAAAAACCCAGGAAACAAAGGAACCTGATGAAGGGTCCTGGAGAGCAGAGCAGGAATCCCAGAGCAGTCTTCAGCTCTCCCAAGCTTCATTTCAGCTGAAAGGGCAAGAATGTGCCAGTGACGAGCTTGGTGTTTAAAGCATCACACACAGATTTGGGGATCCACCTCTTGCAAGTCCTGCCTGCTCATCTTTCTTCTTCTTCTGCCTCTAGAGGAGCCAAAATGGTACTAAAGCCAGAGCTCTCGTGGGATTTTAATGACCTTGGGATTCCCAGTGCTCTGCATGGAGCCCCAGATGAAAACCAGGTCCTCTGTAAGTGCCCAAAGGTTTATGCAGGTCTCTCTTCAGGATGTTTTGTTATTTTTATACAAATATGATGATATTCAGTGGCAGAAAGAAAGCCTTTCTGAAACAAACTCATACTCTGCTTTGGCTTCCACAAAACAAATTTTTACCACCTAGTTTGCAAAATGTGATTAGACAATTGCTCTTGCCGAATTCCAGCAATCATTCAGATTTCCAGAAAAACAGGTTCAGGGATACCAGATTTAGAACTGAAAACCTGAAGGATGCACAGTAAAACAGTACTTCAAATACTTCAAATAGCAAGTACTTTGCTAGGTACTAGCAAACCATTAAATTCTATCAACATTCTTTTTCATTTATTCTTTATAGAATATCATTGAATAAAAATTAGTAGTTTTCCATCTAGGACAGGAAATAATTTTTGAGATTCCTCACTTAAAGACAAAATAAGAAGAACAGTTTTCTCTGCAATAATTTGGTGATAATTTTTACTAAACCATTCAAGGAAGAGACAGTATCTCAAAGGCTCTCAGTACCCAACATACTTAATGAACAACCTCTGGATTCTGAAGGCACAGTTTGTATCTCAGGCTTAAATCCTATTTTATCTCTGCTTCATCATCTCCATCTCAGTGGAAGACAGTTCCATACTGTTTTCCATGTCATTACTGGCTGCAGTAGCATTGTATTTCTATTTATTATGAGAGCAGCACTCTCTCATCACACATCCTCTTCTGGCTGTTTCAATGCTGCATTCTTAAATATATTCTCTGAACTGTGCTCCCAATTTCCTGTGAATAAGACTCTCTTATATGAAGATGTCCCCTACAATAGCCTTCTCTTTCTCATACATATTCAAATATCAAATGGAATCTGTATTTCTCATGTATCTTAGTGATTTTTTGCATATTAATAAAATTTTTAAAAAATCAAGACATTTAAGGCAAAAACTGAGGCACTGTTCCAGTCATAATTCTCACACATACCAGAAAAAGAGGATCAGCTGCCTTCCTGGTGGAATTTCACCTTCAGTTTTATTTGATAATTGTGGTTGATCCAGCCCAACAGACAGGCACTGGTCCCTTTTCCCAGGGAACAAACCCAATCTGTTCCATTACTGCCCAAGAGAGAGAGGCTTGAAAAGTTGTAAGAAATCATTCATCAGCTGCATTCCTAAATCCTCTCTGCTTATGGAGAGTATTTTCAATACCATTCAGTGCACTGGTGACCTTAAAGAATCAAAGATCCAGGGATGTAAACTGTTCTCACACACTTTTGTCATTACTCCTCAGGACCTTTCATCTACAGCAGGCAGAGCACAGGTGTGCAGTGGTCACATTCTATGTTCTAGAATTTCTAGCTTTTCATTTAATTAAGAGAAAATATTTAAGCCATCACTGCCTCCATGAACTGTTCTTCCCTAACATGAATGGAGGAAATTACCATGGGGTCTGTGAATGAGAAATTTTCCAAACTACTTTTCTCCTGTCCTGAACCAGTCTCTAAGTAAAGATGTTTAATTGCATGTGTGCTGTTTAATTGCATATGTGGATGTAGATATACTAAGGTGCCACTTCAGGCTCTATAAACATGGAGAGCACGAGCTTTGAAAAGTTTACCAGTTTGAAACTGCTTAAAAGTTTATGAAAAAAAATTACAAAACGTGATACTGAAATCAAATAGGCTACACTAAATGTATGTGCTGTGTACTACAAAGCCACGGGGACAGGATCAAATGGGTTTGCATTAAACAAGGGGGTGGGGGTGGAAAAAATACTTCAGGAAAACAGAACAATGGCATAATTTAGAATATTTGTACTTGGGTCAGGTCCAGCTGATTGCTTTGGAAAGGATTCTTCTCAAAGTGAAAGGTGAATGGAGGAAGGGAGTTCAGGAAAGAGGCGGGTGTTTGTCTTTAAAATAAATTATTTGCAGAATGCAATGAGAAGTGAATGTATTACGTGGCAGTAAACACTCCAGATACCTCAAAAATACTGCAGCAGTGTCTTCACTGCTTTGATTGTCATTAGGTAGAAGGCAAAAAAATGTTACTTTGTGGAAAAAGAACCAGGAGCTCTGCCAGGAATGGTCACATCTAACACACATTATTTATGACTGTATAAAGTGCAGAATTAGTCACTTAATGAAAAGCTGGAGGGTGTCTGTTACAGGATATGAAATGATGATAACTTGTTAAAAGTAAAGAAGGTTAAAAATGGGAATCTCTTCACTCAGGAAGCTGCTGTGAGTCTCCACCTCGTGCCTACAGAAATGCAGTCTCAAGCTCCTGCTGGAACACCAGCATCACTGCTGAGCCTTGTAAATCCCAGAGCCAGCACTGCCTGCTCCGAATCTCTTGCACCCCACTGATACCTTGGACATCACAATTACCCATCTCTCCCTAAAACTTCAGTTTGGCACAGTTTATACCCTGGGCTTCTCCTTGCCCCTCTCCTTAGAGCTCCATTCAGTGCCCTGTTCTCCCTCCTCCTGCCTTCACACCCTGGGGACATTTTCCAAGGGGTTTTTCTCCCTCCATCCCTTTCTCACATTGTCTATTTTCACCCTTCTGTTGACCCCATTCACTCATATGGCCTCTCCTCAAGCAGGGACTGACAACCCTCAAATATTCCTCTTGTGCACACCTGCAACCTGCTACCTTTCCCTTGGCTCACAGACACTGCAATACTAAATATAACAATAGAATTACACATTTATCCCACCTAACCTCATTCCAACCATCACCTTCCTCTCCAAAAAGAATCTTTTACCCAACTACAGATGAAGATTTTGAGACAGAGCAGTCATAAGATAGATATTTTTCCTTTATTTATACCTCACTTATTTCCACTTTGTATTGTTTATTCTGCATATTAAAGGAGGAGAAAAAAAGAGCTGTCTGAGAAGGAGGAACTCTCTTTGGATTTATATTCAAACAAGGAGATGAAACAGGGCAAGAAGAAACAATAGCTTTTTGTTGTTGTTCAGAAGAAAACTGAAATTTTGTGAAATGCAGAGCTCTTTGTACCTGGAATCTAATTACATAAAGTGTTCTGTAGCTCTGCCACTGAATGCTGTGGGTTACAGGGTTTGTTGCTCGGGGGTTTAAATTGTGCTTTTATATTATTTTGCTCTTTTAAAGCAGCTCCCCATTTTCCTGTTTGCAGCCATCAGACTTTGCTGCCTCTGCCACAACAACGTGACCGTGCCTGGCTCAGTACTTGCTCAATCTATTTATTCAGTTTCCAGCACAGCTCAGCACCATGGATCATACACATCGTGCAAAAATTCTGCTCCAGCATAATCATGGTTCTTAAAACTCCAACTTTGCCACACAATGACAAGGTCTCCACATTACCAGAATTACTTTCCCTCCTCCTCCACCCCCATCCAACTTCTCATCAGTCTCCAGCATGACTCAACCCCGTTGAAAAGCTGTAGGTTTACAAGTCATTTCATTTCTTTCAAGTGAGATACATCATATGGAGGAAATAAATAAAATGTTTTCAGTGCCTGGTCCCCAGTGGATAATAGGGTCTATCTGATTTCATAAGCTGCTTCTAACTGGGAATTTTTCTACAGTAGTTTTGGTTTAAGCAGGGTGAAATCCCCATTTTGAAGCCCACTCTCTGATGGCAGCAGAACCTCACCCAGTGGCACAGCAACATTTCCTTCTCGCTCTTGGAGCTGACAAATGTATTTTGGAACTGTTCCTGTTACAATCCCCCCTTATCTCCAAGACTGCGGGCAGGGAAAATCTGCCTTCGGACAAATGCATTTTTCCTGAGGTCCTGTGTTGAGAGCCATCTTGTATTGCCAAAACCCCAGACTTCAGCTGCACTCTGAGTTTTCAACACACTTTTAACCATTTCACTTCCAGATCCTGGGCAGTCTATTGGCTAGCCAGGAGATGTTTGTGTGTGTGCTCTTCTCTGTCTCCCTCTCACTAGCCTGTGTTAAAATTTATTTTATTTAAAATTATTACAAAACACAAGGGGGGGGGGAAGAAGAAAATTACTGTCATGAATCATCCTAAGGAAAATGAAGTTACAGTATCATGTTTTCATAGTCATGAGAGATTAAAAGCAGAAGAAAATATTTATCTGGACCAACTGATAAACCATAATGATTGCAGCTGCTTCACCCCCCAAGAGTTTCATGGTGTTAACATTTTGAGGATGAATTATGTCAAGTTTTGAGTATCCCCTGCTAGCTGCTACTTGCCCATATTTCTAGTCAAATTACTTGAACTGATCACTTCAGCACTGTGCAGAATTGCAGAATTAAAAGCCCCATTGGAAAAGCATCCCCAAACCTACAAAAATAATTGCAGAAGAATCAAAAGGGGCAGATGTGAAAAAAGAGCAATGAGGGCTAACAGAGAAGAGATGGTTCATTGAATTGAAAGGGGCCAGGTAGTAGCTGAAATTTCAGAATTATAAATAGGACATTATGTAGCTGAACTAAAAATAGGAGTTTTATTTTTACTTTATGTTCCTCACTGCTGGCTGCTGACCTAGAGAAAGAGGACTCACAAAGGAGAATTAAACAATTCCCCACAACCATGCAAAAAACAAAGCCACTAGTCTGGTGCCAGTACCTGTTTGTAAACTAAGAAGAATACAATTTTTTAAACCAATTTCAAAAGATGCTTGACTGAAAGAACTCCCTAATACTGCTGTGAGAAGAATGTGATAGCAGAGGACAATTTCTGCAGCAAATCAACAGCAATTACAAATTCCCTGGCTGTATATTCACTTGTAAGAGAAAATGGCTGGTGTGTGTACTGGATTCCTGCACCCCCTGTGTGTGTGTACAAGGGCTCTCTGTGCTGGAAGCACTCACACAATCACTGCAGGACTCAGCTCCAAGGCAAGACTGAGGGAGTAAAATTCTCTGTATTTGCCACCTGCCAACTGTCTCAGGGCAGCACCTTGTGTTCTTCCCTTTCCTAAAGGCCAATTTTACACTTAAACTGAAATCCCAATTTAGGTATGGTAAGATGGCAGCTCTTCTGGCCAGCTGCTGAGGTTGTTCATACTTTGGTTTCATTTTAAAAAGAAAAAAAAAAAAAACAATTAGCATAAACCTAAACCACCAAATCTGGACTGAAGTTTCAAGCCAGTGCATCTAATCTTCAGGACAAAAGAGACTTGAAACCATGGTTTTGGTTCTGCTTACAAAGATAGGAGGAAGTTGTAAAACAGAACCAGATCTGAATCTGAACTTAGGCTCCCAGCTGTTTATCCCATGGCTTTTGGAGCAGCCTATCACTAGCTCAGATCTAAAGGACTCAGGAGACTTGAGGCTTCCCTGGGCTGATTTTGGCTTTATCTGCCAAATACTGGATCTTTGCAATGTACCACAGAGCCCAAGGGGCTGTGCTCAAGTATTTATCCATCCCCCCTTCTCTAGAAAGCTCAAATGAAGATGAAACATGGTGATTTAATTTTGAAGAGTAAGCCATAACAACTTAAAGGATTTTATAGCATCAACAAAAATAACTTGCGTTACTTCTCATTGCTGATCAAATTGAAATAAAGGCATTTATTATAAGGAATTATTGTAATTATTTAAGGAAAAAAACTTAGCATCTGTGTAGTCTAGATGCAAATCTACTAGTCAGTCATCCTTTCCCATGGGCTGAAAAATAGCAAAATTCTTATTTGCTGTATTTGTACACTATTCACATCTGTCAGTACATCAGTGATCTGATTTGTTTGGGAATGCTAAGACTCAGAACATAATTCAGCACTTAGCTGAAATAATTCTAAAATGCAGGTTAGCACAGAGGCAGATGATAATTCAGAACTTCTTGCTGCTGCTAAGCTATTTTAGCTTCTCTCACTGTCAAAGCCAAGTCAAACACACCTAAATTAAAATGCCTATTTGCAGTGTCTCAAAAGACAACAGAAAGATTCATGTATTTTGTTTCCACTCTTGATTTTTGGTAATATTTTTTCAGTTTTCATACGGTGAATCAAAATCCCCAAATAAAAGTAACACCCTCACCAAGGCTGTAGTGTTGTGTTACTGCTGGGCTTTGATCCATCAGCCAGCTTGAGAGAACAAGGACCAAAACCCTTCCAAACTGGAAATGTTGGCTAAATGTTTCTTTCAATTTTTAGGCATTTATACACATACAGATATAGGTACACATGCACACACACAGCACCACTCCAAATCCAGTTGGAGATGCTACCAATAATTTCAACAATCCAACACTTCTGCCTTTTCCTCTTCCTCTTCCCATTCTTTAATACCTCCCTTGCATAAACCAGCCAGGAGTTGTTGGGCACCCTGTGGAGCAGCACAAATGGAATGAACACAGCTAAGGAATGGACAGAGCAGACACCCAGGTCCACCTGACCATCCTTGCCAGGCATGACCTACATCTCTTAAAGACCATTTTTGGTGTAAGAAAACAAGGAAACTTCACCTTAGCAGCACCACAACACACTAAAACTGGCCTGATGATCTGTAACTATATCAACCCCAAATAAAAGTCCCAATTAATAATGTCCCAAGTTCCTCCTCAGATATTCAATCTATTAAAAGACATATTTTCATACAGCCAGGCTCCCCTCCTGCTGTTCTGTTCAAAGGGAGAATTCTCACTTCCCTTGCAGGTATCTTCACTTTCTGTTCTCCTGTAATACATCTAGAACACAACTTCTGTATGCAGTGTCTTCTAAAACATTTTAACACCTAATTAACAACAAGAGATAAAATTACAACATTTCCAGCGAGTACTGGACACTGGAACTGGTTTCCACTCAATGCACATTCCCTGCAATAATTTGCAATTTCCCAAGCAGGAGATTTAGACCAACTAAATCATTTTTGGACCAACTAAATCATTTTTGCCCTCACCTTGAACACAGCCCCAAGAACAGAAACAGAAGCCCATGAACACAAGCCCAGCACAAAAAAAAAAAAAAAAACAAAATCCAAGGGAGAATGTCTAGCTCTTGTTATAACCAGATGATTTAAGAGTCTCCATTTTGAATACCAGGCAGCTCCAGAGGAAAGTGTCAGGTTTCCTTGTTGCTGCCCCTCTCCAGCCCTCACCATCTATTCCTGGCCATCCTGCAAACAGAACCAACAGCAGCACAGCTGCCATCACACTGAGGACAAAGTGGCTTTCTGAAGAAACTTCTAGTATTTATACCTTCTCCTCACATGAAATACCATAACTCAAATGAGCCTTTTCTATTTTCCTAGTTCAAATAAAGTATCTTATCACCAATAAAAAATAGCATCTTGACACCCATTTTTCACAGTTGTTCCCTCTCTTGCAGTGAACAGCCAAGAGGTTTTGGAGTGTTTGCTGCCACACACCACACACCACACACTTGTACATCCACCTAAATGAAGCCACTGTGGACCAATTATGAAAGATCTGTTATTCCCTTCAGAGTTACTCATTTGGGGATTTGATTTTTGATTTGTTTTCCTCTGAGGTTTTCTTGGAGCACTAGTGGGATGAAGTTTAAATTAAATTGGGACCATCAGCATCCCAAAGACAACTATTCAGTAGCACACATTTAATATTGATTTAGTATGATTATGTGGGTTGTTTGTAACCGCAGCTGTCTAACTAATGCCACTTAGACACAAAGTACTTTATATATTCATTACCAGGAATGTTAGAATATGAACCAAACCAAAACACAGCTAAATAAGCCACACAAACATGTAGCTCTGAAAGCTACAACAAAGTTAAGAATTAAAAGCTGCAGTTTTCAATTAACAGACACAGCTGAGGTGGATTGTTTTGTGCATTGCATGCATGGTCTAAGGTGCCACTGGATAAATAATTACAGTATTACAGAATACCCAGAACAAGTGACAAACCAATCATTAAGCTACACAAAATGAATCACTAATAAATCAAAACTTCATCCATGCCAGTTGTCTTTGAGGATGATCTTTAATTCCTGGCTGCTTCCAGAGCCAGGTGCATCAGCCAGTTCCAATACCATGCTGAACTATGGAAAACAGGAGTGGCTGTACTAAGGCACAACATAGCTGTTCCTAAAATATCTCTTATAGCTTTAACTACCAATCCAGGGGGAGGAAGAGACTGAGGTGTAGTTTTCTAACCCTACCAAACACCACAGGGATGAGTTTTTGGTACTGTCAGTGTCAATCCCTGCTGTGGTTTGTGGCTACACGTGAGGCCCTGTGCCAGAGCCTTGCTCAGTGCTGGACACAGCAAAGTCCAACCATGTTTGCTAATTTCAACACTTGAAATTAGCACTGTTGTGCTGTTCTGAGCACAACATGGACTTGAATTATATAAATAAAAACATTGGGTGATAAACAGGAGTAGGATTGTACAAGAGAATTCACATCAACGAGCAATCAGCAGCATCCCCAGAGTATACAGAGCACAGGGGTCAGCTGTGACAACTTTGGGCCCATGAGGGAAGAGTGTGGATGTCGTTTTACCTGAGGCAGACACTGTGGTTGGGCTGCACTGAATCTAGGTGCGATGGCACCTCACCAGCACCCAGCACCCGGTTCTTACAAGGACTGTGGCCATTCCTCAGCACAGCACGGGCACCTGGGCACAGACCAACACCTCAACACCGCCAGGCTGCGGCAGAAGCAGCGGCCACCAACATGGCGGTGTGGCCTGAGGGGGCCCCGCCCGCGCGGCGGGAACGCCGCCGCCTCCCGCGGGACGGAGCGGCCGCTGGGCGGCGCTGCCGAGCCCCGCAGCGCGGGGTGCGGAACGGGGCGCGGGATGAGGCGAGCGGGATACGGGGCACAGGACACGGGGGACTGGTCGTGGCCGCCGAGCCTGGCGACGTTCCCGGCTGCCAGGCGGCGAGAGGAGACGGCGCTGCCGATCGCGGTGGTCCCGCAGCGCCAAGGGCTGACGGCTGGCCCCGGGAGGCAGCGCAAGCCACCCTGTGCAGCTCCGAAGCGGCCGCCGCCCCGCTCAAGGCACGATCACGTCCGGTGTCTGTCGGCTGACAGCGATCAGTTCTGCCAGCCCTCGGGGAAAATACTAAAGCATTCCCAGTGCTCTTCCTGGCAGTCTGTAAGGAAGGGTTTCCAGTGGCACTGCCGGGACGGAGCCGCAGCCACCGAAGGCATCGCGGCACGGCTGGAGCGCGGTGAGGGCAGCGCGGGGAGCAGCCGCCTCAGGCCGGGGCTGGAGGAGAAATCACATCTGCTTCAAGTGGAACAACTCAAGCGTCCGGCTGTTGGCAGCAAAGGTTTCAAATCAAAGCAAACGGTTTCCAATCAAAGGTTTTTGTAAAAATTAGCCCGCTAATGTCATGCGAATAAAACACGGCCTGTGCTCTCAGTACCTCAGTGTTGTGGATGACGTGGGGATATCAGCGCTACTGTAACTTCGCCACACGTACCCATACTCGTCAAGGCATTTGAAGATTTGCTGATGCTCCATTCTAATCCATGCTAATAAAACTCACTGTGTAACTTAAGTTGTAGCACTAAAATCCATTATTGTGTCCCAGTAGAGAATCTCCTTTGCTTAAGCATTAATGTTAATAATTCATTTTTAACTCAACTGTCAGAATGTGGTATCAGTTTCCAGTTTTCCATTTTTTACCTAAATCCTTTTAGGTATTCCACAGAAGTGTGTTTTCATTTATAACAAAAAAAAATTGAATTAGATGTCACGATTTTTTTTAAGCACGGGCAGTGCCAAATTCAGGAATGCCTGACTGTTGAATACACTTTATACATGAGGTGAGGAGCTTCAGCAAAGTGCATAACACATTGAAAATATTCATTACAGTGATTTCCAATAACAGAGGGAATAACTAACTCACAGGACTAGTCCTCTCCCAAATTGTACAGTCAGCTCAACTAAATCAAGGCTTTGCTTCAAGGTCCAGAAATGACACATCATCTGTATCAGCAACAAAGGACATGATTCCTTGAGTATGTTATCAACTAAAGTTTAAAGGGAAAAACGAGTGGTACATTCATAATATATGAACATGCAGCACTGCAGCTTAACAGGAGACAAGCCTTGCTGTATAAAGAAATTAACACCAGAGCAAGAACTCACCCTGCTGTTCTTACACTATGCTGCTGCTATTCAGCAGAATATTTTTCCTTTTACTAAAATATAATTTTTTTAAAAAATTTAGGAAAACAGAATGTCATTTAGTTTTCCAGCAAGAGAAAGTACACTACAAATAGTGTTAGCAGGTGTTTCTGGTAAAACTAGAGGGATCTTGCTGGACAGTTATAATTCCCTTTGCTCTGTCCTCCTCCTGTCCATGTATCCTAGACTTTTATGGCACTTCAATATGGAAAATCCTCATCGTTATGGCCAGAGCTGCCATTTCTCTTTTCTGTTTCCCCCTTCTTCACTTTCCAGCATGAAACACATGAGCTTTTCACATGCAATTCAACACGAATTCCATGAAATTTCTTTTTTCTCTCAAATACAATCTGTCAGAAAGAACAATAGGCAAAATGTTCCTGTAGACAAATGACATTGCAATAAACTGTCTTCAAAGTCTGTAGAGAAAAGGTTTATTTCACCCAAGCTTGCTTTAGGAAACAAGAAAAACACCCAAATTTACTATTTCACCCTTACCCCTTTCTCTGTCAGATAAATGATCAGTATTTTTACACCAGTGTTTTTCAGCTTCAAAATCAAATTAGCAACATGAATCTCTGTCAAACAAAAGGAACAAAACCCACAGGAATCAATGGCACTCTCATATCACACTACTAGTGGGCAATTAGCAAAGAGAAACAGAAGGAAGACCATGATCAGACTTTCACTAGGTAAACAAAGCTGATCTGTAAAATAGATTTATAAATAAATGTAGTTAAAAGTATCAATAGGAATGGTGTGTGCCATTTGGTCTTTCATTCACTAAGCACATTGATCTTTGCAAACATGATTCTGACTAATGAGCTGTGTTAAGTGGCTCTTGGTTTCTTATTTTGTTGCTTTGTGAAAGACTGGGACTCACAGAAGCTGATTAAGGAAACAAAAGCTTCAATGCTTCTGCACTCAGCTATCAGCTTCTCAACCTAATCTCTGGAACAATTCTCAATTTATTTATTTACTTAAAGGCTACAAATCCTATTTAAGAGCTTGCCTGAAGTAGGTTGTGTCATCTCAAATGGAAGAAGTACCATGGATGCAGAGTTCCCAGATAGGGGAGTTCACTACAAAGTACTCTTTCAAAATATTCTGAAAAATACCAATAAAAGCTGCACCACTTCCAACCATTCAAGTACTAATTCAAGCAGTGCATCATTTACTTGTTCTAAGAAACAAACAGCATGTCAAGATGCAGAAACAATTGCTTCAGCTTTGCTTGGAGCTTTCACTGAAAACATTTGTGGTTTAATTTTACTGATTTAATTGGGTCCATCAAGGTATTGAAAAATAAAATTATTCTATTTCACCCTTCAAAAGAGCCCACAAAATATCATTTTCTTCCAAAAACAGGGGCATGTACCAGTTTCAAGATTGAGTATCAACAATGGTTTTTACATCAAACCATGTAATTCACTGTAGAACAGGCACCTTTTTTCCAAAAGTTTTCTAGATACTTTGTATATTTGGCTCAACAAAATTTATATTTTAAAAAAGTCTTTTGCTGCTAGGCAGAACAGAGGCATTATTTAAAAGTAAGGCGAATCCAGCAGACACACAGAGAAGCAGCTCCATCAGTGGACAAACCAGTGTATGTTTTCATACCAAATCTTCTGAATTCTGAGACTTGTTCTGGACTTCCAGCAGTTTGATGGAAAATAAACACCTTTTATAGGCTAACAAGGCAACCTGGTCACACAACACACATGGACTTGCCTGAGAAAGTTACACTTTTCTTCACTTCAGTGTCAGCTTTGCTTCAAGCTCAATTGCCATAATGTGACTTTACTTTTGTACCAGAGAAAATGGAAGAACTTCAGCTTATCTTTTTGGCAGCACTCCTCTTCAAAAATCACTCAGCACACATTGATTGTACTCAACAAAAATCAAGGGGAAGCTTTGTAAATCCCTGGAAATGTTCCATTCTGAATTTCTAAAGCCGCTTGTTTTGGGTATGATGAACAAATTGTCTTACAACAGTCTACACTGTACATATGGTTGGCAGGGAGGATTTGTAATCTTCTCAGCTGAAGACAGTAGCTTCATCCTTTTAGCTCCAATAAAAATACTAGAACTCCAATTATTCCTTGATAGGAAATTCCCAATTTCAAGCCACATCTGTTTAAAATTTCTCTTTCCGAATCCAATTAAAAGTGTTATCACAACACTACAAAAAGTGATGGGAAAAGTAACTTAGTGTTTTGCAATGAAAAACAAACAGAAAGTCCCTACAAAACCTATGATAGGAAAGAGAAACTGCTCAACACAAGGATATAAATGCAACTCAGTACAAAGTGGGGAACACATAGTACCTCACACACACCAACTCCTCATTACTTAACAACCATCAAAGTACCAGAACAAAGATTTGCCACCGCAGTTTTCTTTTAGAGGTCGAAAATGAAGTCAGGTTGTGAGCAATGTATGGTATTTATTTTTTCACATTGTTTGCCTTGCTGGGAATGAGTATGTATTAAATGCCTTTATTTTGTCACCATCTCACAGACCACAGGCTGGACAAGTGACATCCCTGCCAGCTGCAGCTGCCCGGCCCCAGCGGCGCTCACTGCTCGGCGGCTCTGTGCGCGTTCATTATCCTCTGCCGCTTCTCCCGGTTCCTGCGCCTGTTTTCTTCGTACTGCAAGACACAGAAGGAAATTAATACATCAACTGTTATTTATCATTAAACACATGTGTCAAATTTAAAACTGTAGAAGCATTTTTTACCCAGGAACAGAAACAATACATTTGACTGATGTGTTAGAAAGACAGCTCTTGTTAATATCTAGATATAGGTTTGTTTTTACTTTGAAATTAACATTTGTACTTTGAAATTAACATTTATTCCATTAAAATACAGGTTTCTAAGTTTGAGGTTATGAAGCTAAAGACTATTAGAACATTCTAATAATGAATATTCAGTTAATCTTAAGGAGGAACTTAATTATACAGTGATCTAACATACACAGCTACACGAACTAGGAAAAAAAAGTTGCACTGGTGCTATTCTAGAGCACAGGTCAGGCTCTTTTCCTTTTGCAAGATACTGATTAATGTGAATCTGCCTTCTGAAAGATGAATTTGTCATCACAGGCTTGGTCTATTTTTGATCCTGGTCATCAACTACAAGCACAGATCAAGCAGGATACCAAGATGAAAGGAACAAAGACAAATTTAGATTGAATGAGAGTAAGGCATGTGGGGATTTTTAAGAGTTTAAACAAGAACCACAACAGAGGACTCCAGTGTAAAATGCAATCTAGGAAGCCTTCACAGGTAAGATACATGTATCAGATCATCATGCTTTCAAGTACTCCCCTGCACTAGCAGAATCTTGAAGAGCCCTTCTTTCATGGCAAACAAAAAGGAAACATTTTCATGGCTCAAATAAATGAAAAATTAAAAATCAATGCATCATTTGATATGTATTTCATGAGAAGAAAATTATTTTTGTCCTTAGGTTAAGAGCATATATTTGTTCAATATTTTAATAATTGGTATCAAGAATAAAACCCAAGTAAGCCACAAATATTCAATTCTCTATATAATGTAATAAACTACGAAAGAAATTGATTTTGAAAAGGATTTGCAGTTTTTGATCCATTATACTGATTGGTCTAAAACTGAAATAATGACCCAAAACATTACTTAACATTTACAGAATGTTTAACTTTTTCCCTTGCCAATATTTAATTTTTCAATAACCCATCCATGTTTTTATGGGGAATGAGAACAATGGATCTTTAAAAACTACATCTTTACCTATTCAATATTGATGAACAACCTTTCAGGGGCTTCTTAGTAATGGCATATCAATATAAGCACATTTTAAGAAGGCAGATAAATATAATCATCAAGAACTCCTCTAATGTAAAGGCTTCAGTGGAAGAAAAAATAAGAATAATAAGATTATGTGGAAAGAAACTTTTTAGTACAGTGAAATTTATGTAAAAATTAGTACAGTTTAAAGTTAAAAAGTGTGTGAAATGTTCATTTTTATGTTCTGTCATGTAGGTACAACTACCATAAATATTAAGAGCACTCTACTGAAAATGTGCCTATTAAAACAGTTAATGCACCTAAACTCTGTCTTCATTCCTTCATATCTGCAGATATTTTCATTTAGGGCCTAACTCAGCAACTCATTAAGCAGTTTCAGTCAGTGTAACTGACTTCAGCTTTAAGTGTTATTTATGCAGAAGTGACCATTACTGCTTTATATTAAATTCTGTGCAAATACCACTACTAAAAAAAAAATTAAGAAAAAAGTCAGAAGCAATCTGTGAAGCATCAGTTCCTATCTGCAATATTTGTTTCATTAAAATGTGTTTGCCTATTTCTGTATATCAAAAACACACCATGCCATTTGTTAATGCCAGATTTTATTTGACAAATTTATTTTTAAAAGTTTGGATTTGGTCTCAAGTGCCCACAGCAGAACGTGCTTGAATTTATTGATTCATACTACTTAGTAAAAAACAACTCTAGTTCTCTCCCATTTTTTGTTAAGCACTTAACTCACAATATTTATAATTTATTGCTTACCTCTTTCTTTAAGCACTTCCTCATCTCACGGTCAATATCATTGCAGTGGCCAAAAAACTTCAAAACATTGTGCTGATGAGTTAAGGAGAAAAAAAAATTACAATTCAAAGGTTTCTTCCTCTGAAGCTCTATATTTATTTAAATTCATTTGCATTTTTCAACATATCCTGGTCTTTTCCTTTCCCTTTCTTGAGAAAAGTGGTGTTTGGTAATTTCTTTTCCAAGCAGGAAGAGTTCACCTGAGCCACCCCTGCCTGGCTGAGAGTTGAAGGAACTCACCATGCATAACCAGAGTAAAGGAGGACATCTAAGCTGAAGCTGTTGTTTAAATGCAGAACATCATTTTATTGATCTGGAAGTCAGTCTCACAACTCTCCCTCACACCAGTTCAAATAACATACAAACCATAAATACTCTGAACTCCAGGCTGTGGTACAGAGGCAATGTCCTCCCTGCATTGCTTTTCATTATTTCTTTGTGACACAGAGAGGCAAAGGACTCACTGCTCCATTGCATGAACAATGTGCTGTTGGCCCAGAAGATGCAGGCACCAGGCTTAACTGACTGGAACATCAGAACCAGTATAAAAAAATCTCTCTGGATCTTGAGGTTAATAAATAAGATGCATTTACCATCTTTATGGCACAGCTCAATTGTGGGCCTTAAGCACATTCAGGTGTTCCTTAGTTTCTAAAAAACTGCAGGTCTTGTTCTCATGAAGGCTCTCCAAAGCTAACATGATGGTATTCACATTAAAATCTGTCCTCTTAGCCAGGATTCCTTAGAACAATTCCATTTTTCTGGCCATTAAAGCCCTCTCAGAATGCATGGCTGCAGGACTGCCTATTCAGGGCCATGCTGGTGCCATGCTGCAGAATCTCAGGGCAGGACCTGGCAGCAGAGCACCCCAGTGATTTAGAAGACCTGAAGGAGGGGGTTTTTAGTAGATATTTGCAGCTACACAATGAATGGAGACAACTCAGCCAATCTTACAGACAACTCATGAATTTAAACAAAAAAGACCAAGAAGAACAAAACAGATGCAAATGAAGTCCCATCCACATTTCAGAGGAAATCCTATCTGCATTTCCACAGCTGGATGGATTCATACAAGTGATCCATGAACACAATTAAGGATTCAAACTATGAACAAGATCTCACCCAACAGAACACAACTGAAGTAGGAGTGGGTTAATAAAGTTTATGACAAACACTTTACTACAGCAGTGCTATAATTAGCTTGTTTATACCTCTGTGATTTATAAAGGGCATCAGGGGACTGAAGCACTTGCATGGAACAAGATGTCACTTTACTGCACACCGATCTTGCTTTTACAACATTTTCATTCCAGCTAATACAGATTTAATTTTGCATTCTACTTGCATACCTGCATGTTAAATTTCAAGGTGAACACTCACATTTCAAGCTAACTCCACCCTGACTAGTGCATACAGTGGGTTTAATCTATGTTTATTTAGCCAGATTCCTAAAATGGCAATTCTTGGCTGAGATTATAAGGGAAACAAAGAATCAGTTTCTCAAAAATAGCTATTACAGCTATTACAGTGATACAACTGCAACACAATACACATTTCTTTGAGCTGCTACCCATAAAAATTCGTCTATTTATAGCACATACTTGGCACCAGAGTGGAATTATTAAAAAAAGAAGTGACATCAAATAGGAATCCCATTAACCTCTCTTCACTTGATACAAAACTTGATATACAGGGCAGGTTCTAGATTAGGGATAAAGTAAATCAAATTGACTGTTGTGAAAATGGACACCCAGTTTAAAAATAATGCTTTTCATCCCTCAGGAATGGCAATTTAAATGGCAGATTAAGGTTCTTGGGACATTTTGGCATTTTAAGAAAACAGCAAGTAGTCACCAATAACTCATTAATATCACTGACTTCAGATTTCAGTGAGTTCAATTTAAAAAGAATATTTCAGTACATTCCCACTGAATTTCAAATGCAAAAGTATGGCTCCCTTTCAGCTGAGTGTGCAAAAGTCATCCTCACCCTTTCTGTTCTGAGACTGCCAGCACAAACATCCTCTCCCAGCTGAGCACAAGACTGACAAAAGTAATTCCTCTTCATGCAAAGATCAACTTCAAACAAAACCAAGAGAAGATAATTCTGTGCATGATCATTATTGCTGCTCCCAGTGCCTTCATAAGTCAGGCTGACAACAGATTCCTTTGAATCACTTGCTGCCAGGGAGTTCAGGTGCACCCTTTAGTTCCAATCCTCAAGGCAGCCTAATAAGCAACATCACACAAGTCCATGACACTTCTATCTTCACATTCATTTAAAACAAAAAAAAACCCAAACCACAAACAAAAAGCCAGCCAACCATTCACTACTTGCAAGCAGTAAATCAATACTGCTGCATCCTAGTCAATGCA
The DNA here is from genome assembly GCF_047830755.1 of Zonotrichia albicollis. NCBI lineage: Eukaryota > Metazoa > Chordata > Aves > Passeriformes > Passerellidae > Zonotrichia > Zonotrichia albicollis. Next base: position 5,119,453 of record NC_133831.1, on the reverse strand, counting down.
CAGAAAGCTCCCCTACGTATTCAGGACAAATCTGAATGCATTTTCTTTCCTAATTGGATTTCACAATTATGAAAAAATAATTCCAATAGTTTCACTTTTTAATGCTTACATGCTACTTCTCCCCTAACTGATGGTCATTTGGCAATCCTTTTGATACCTGCAGTCTTCTCACTAAATTCTAGCTACGGAACATTTACCCACATTATAACATTAAAGTTGTTGCAAAAAATATCAACTAAAAAATGAAGGGAAAAAAGTTTCTACAGTCTCTCAAACTACCTAAAACATTTTTAGGCAAATTAAAATTTCTGAACTCAGAAGAAAAGCGTAATTCCTACATTCAATTCAACTTTTAGTTTTAAAGCTTGGAGATGTTCTGTGCAGGAGCAGTGGAGATGGATACCACCTCACCTGTGAGATGGTACCAACAGACTGCAGTGTGCTCATCTTTCAAGATACTGCACTCCAAGTGCCAACAAAACAAATTACATGTTGCTGAAGAAAACCAGAACAATATACTCCCTGCAAATGAGTTTTAGTATTAAAACTCTGCTCCCTTCATTGCTGTAATTTAAAAGTCATAACAAAGTGTGGTGCTGAAAATGGTTTTTAATATGTTACTTTAGCTATATTAAAATCTTGCAAAAATGTTGTTACCCATCTTACAGATAAAATGTCTTCTCTCACATTTTGTGAATTATCAGCCTTGCTTCTCATCCTGCAATGGCTTTTGAAAGGAAAAATTTACAATTCTGTTCAAAACAATAAAGCTAACATTTGTATTGTTTTAGAATCCAACTGCATTAGAAAAAAGTATCAACATCACAACCAACCATGGAGGTGAAAATATTGTAGATTGCTTGTACTGGTGTAAATCAAGAGCTTTCACACTCATAGTGAATATTTAAATATATTTTTATCTTGGTAAAAACAATGAAATTTAACTATTTTATGCACTAATACCGCAAGATTATTTCTGCAGAACATCTGTTTAGAATATATGGGGAAAATAACTAACAACACTGCAAGGATGCTGCAGAAAGCTTTTAATGCAAGGGCCAAATCTTCTACATTTAGGAGATGCAGACAAAGCAAATTTCTAAAAAGGCTTTTAAACAAGTGAGATAAGGATTCCATAATCCTGAAGCAATGAAGAGCCTGGAGAAGCCTGAAGACAAGTTAGCATTTCACATCCTTGAGTGGGTGCCCAATAAGATGGAAGTCAAGGACTAATTCCCCATTATCTCTCCAAGCCCTGAACATCAGGCATGAGGCTGTTGGGATCCCCATCCACACATCTGCTTTAACCACCCTGAATCATCTGCCCCAGGCACAGCTGGAAGATGGAGATGCTGTGAGCATACAAAAAGAGGGCATTTGAAGCTGATTTTATCATTGTTTTTTGAGGGGTTCACAGCACTAAGAGATGCAGGAGTTATTCCAGCTCTTAAAACAGGTCCCTAAGTGTTAAGCTGTAGCACAGAAAATGTTAAGGTATGTTGTATTTCCTAAATAAATCACTGGCATGACTTTACACAGTCATCAGACAGCTCTTCAGTGCAAACACACCAGTTCTATTTCATGGCTGTTCTGCCTAGAGGAGGGTTTTCCCTCCATGATCATGTAATATCACCACTAATTTATCTGACACTCATTTCCCCCACCCACCCACTCTGTTCTCTGCTCAACACTTCTTACCTCCCTGTGACACTTCTTGAGCAGACTGATAATTAGGTTACACTCTTCAGTGTGCAGATGAGGAGACAGGTCTGGATGCATCTTTAGTTAGGGATGATTTTAGCAGCACAGGGACAGGAATCAGAGAAAATTTCCACCTGCCAACATTAAAACAGTGTCACTAGCAAGTCTGATTTAACATAAGATATTATAACTGTGTTATTTTATCAATATTTGAGCTCAAAATGCAGTTAATAATATAATTTATATTAAATGGTTACAGTCATTAAACCCAGCACAGGTCTGATCTTCAACACAACCCAATGTTAACAGTCAGCTAGAAGTTTATAATCTTGGCTATCACAGACAAACACAAAACTAAGATTTTAATTTTCAGGGACTCTCTAGCAGCATTAATCTTTCTTGAACTCCAGATTATCTTTTCACCTTCCTATTTCAATTTTCTGTTTTCTTACTTAAAAAAGTTGACTGTATGTGATTTTCTTTCTACCTTTCACAAGGATTACAACAGGAAGCACAAAGCACTTGGGGAACTGGCATCTTTTTTAGCTATCTACACACTTCAAAAAAATCCTAATCCAGACATTGGTGATGCTTTAAAGACCAATAATCACTTCATCAAAACAGTATTGGTAGTTTTTCTAAATCACAAATAATTGAAATGTCCCTTCTTGCAACTCCATGTTGCTGCCTCTTGCTCTTTCACCGTGCTCCTTTGAAAGCAATGGGATTGCTCTCCTACATGAATCCCCCACCCCATCACAGTGGAAGGAAGCATTTAGGTTTCTCTGATGATTTCTCTCTGAAATACTAAAGAGGACACCCTTTCCTGCATGATTCTGTGGGGAGGGAGCAAGTTCTTTAGCTGAAATGGATTGAAAGCATTGTATGGCAGTGGCTGAAGGAAGATGCCATCTTTGTTCAGGAAGATCATGAGGAAGGGGAGGAGAGAAGTCCAGTTCATACCACGATAAACAGGCTCATCTTGGTGAAATTTTATTTTTATGGCCCATACTGCCACAGAATTTGAGAGATGCCTGTTTGCTTATTGGTTTGTTTGCTGAGTATTTTGTCATTTCCCCTTCTCCCAAAGGCATCACCTCTCCAGCTGCAATACCCCAGGCAAACACCACCACAACCTGCAGCAAGCAGCCAGCACTGTGTTAACACTCCTGCTAGACACACTGGACCAATACAAGCAGCCAATGGTCAGATTTTATATTGCAAAATCCCAAAATTCAGCTGCAGGGCTGACAATTATAATCTCCACTGTTATTCCTAGAATGCTCAAGGAATATATTCAGCTTAATATATATGTACACTCATATATCCAGTACTTCCCATTATGTGTTCAGCTTAACAAGAGTTAGATTCCCTCAAGCAAACTTGATTTTAAAAATCCAAACATTTAGAAGCCACTTGAGAACCATGAGAATATGTTCCACATAGTGTTGTAGGGATTTCTTCCAAAACCTTCCCCATTCTATCTGGAAGTCCAATATTACACTACACTTACTCTTAGCACAGAAGTTGTTGGAAACTGTACAAGTTGCTTAAGCATTCTTTCCAACAAATTAACAAATGAACCTTTAGAAATATGACAGCAGGAGCACGACTGTAACAGCAAAGTGATTCAAAACCTGCTGTGTTATTGCCACCAGCTTTTGATTGCATGCCACACAAAGTCAATATGTTTTAAATTTATCAGTAGAGTTTTTGATAGCTCTGGAGTTAGCATTGCCCTGAGAGGGTGACCAGCTCCATGGCTGTGTGCTACTTTACCATGTGGGAACAAAGATGATTATTAAAGCTCTTCATCATTCAGCTCTGCCTGTGCCTCCTAAAGCTGCCATCTGAGCTGGCAGTCAGGAGAAAGCCAGAGCAGTGTCCAGAGAAACTGGGAATGCACATCAGCACAGGCCAGCAGGTCAAATGGACCATTCCAAGGAAAGAGTCATCATTTCTAAAGCAAGAACAGCAATCACTGCCATTGTTTGCAGAAGTATTCTCACACCCTGGCTGAAAGCCACCAATGCCACCACCAGAGGTGATGGTGCATTTTTAGTTAAAAGCCTTCTAACAACTCCAATGGATTTTCCAGTGTCCCCTCTTGTGGAATAGATACCAAAAATCAAAGGTCTAAACTGTCACACCAGTTCATAGATCAGGACTCCTGACATTTTCAAAGAACATTCAATATTAGAATGTTTCAAGTTCTAGCACTCAGTTCTTGCAGGATGTGATGGACTAAGGAACAAAACATCTTTCTGAGCCTCCCTGGAGGCTTCAGGCACTCCTGAAGTTAGGACAGGGCAGAGTTCCCAGTGCTCAATATTAAACTGATGTTCAGAAATGGCAGATCAGACAGTGGTCTACAAATGAGCAGGTAAGGCTGAAATATTTTTGCTGGAGGGGAATGACTCTGACAAACAGAAGAGTTGCAATAGAAACAACAATTTGTGTGAAGAAAGGACATTGGCTTCCTTAGTTTCTTTTTAATAACATTCTAATGAAAAATAAGAATTGCAAGTTGCCATCTTAACAGAATCTAACTCCAAATGGACAGAATTTTATACAGGTAACTGATACATAAAAGAATACTGGGAAAACAAAACAGAACAAAAAAAAATCACAGGAAAAAATCATGAATAAGCAATATAAATTGCTCTGAGGAAACTACTAACAGAAATATGGGTAAAGAATGCCAAGGTAAACACACAATTTCTGTAGAAGAAATACTGGAAGTGAAGTAGAGGAACAATATTTAGAAAATACAGGAATTGCTTCAGAACTGCAAAATGCTAAGCAAATGTTAGTATCTGAAGTGAATATTTGGAGAGAAGTAAAGAAATTATCTCTTTACACAATGGCACTGACATATTTCAGTGATTTGCACAGAAATGTTCTGCCCTTTAATGTGTTTGATAAGAGATTCCATGTAGTTTTTTCTTTCTTGATAAAAATTACATTACATAGGTATCTCAATAATTTGGTTAAAATACCTCAAAAAAAAACTTTTCTATAAACTGTTAGTCTCTGAACATAGAAAACATGGATAAAGATAATTAATCTTTCAACTTCCTAAACCAGTTTCTAGATCTATGTTATTATCCTGGGAAAGAAATAATTAAAAAATTGTCTCATTCCAGTATCATAACCTGACTGGTTTCTCCTAAGGTAGGGAAAATATAGGATATTCTAGCTGTATTTTTTCCATCATAAACCAGATTTTTTCAAAAGCCTAAAGCTGAAAATTCTCTGATAATGATCTTGAACTTCCAGTACTAGTATTTCTGTTTAGAAAAATAATGAGATCATTCCTTGTAAGCAATCTTGGGAGACTGAGCATCTCAAATTTTAAAAGCAATCAACATATAAATTATTGAAATGTGACAGTCATACCTAATGTGAAAATTGATGTATACGTCTGTTCAATACATTACATACTTCCTATTATTTGCAAAAGGAACCTACAGGTACTACAGAATTCAAATAAAACAGCAGACACACAGGAAGGAGGCAGAAACCAAAGGCTGACACAAAAAAGGAGGGAAAAACACCGTGGCATTCCATGTTTGACACCAAAATTTAGGATAAAATTTCTGTGCCAATTTCTCCTCCCGACTTCCTCACACTTCCCGTGTGGAGAAACAAAGGCTTCAGTACATTCCCAAAATCAACCATGAGGTCAGCATGTCAGGAATCCAGGGAAGTTCCTTTCTTTTCTCAAAAGCTCCCATAAATATGAACTAACCAGCTCCCTGATGCAGCAGGAAAACTGAATTAGGTGCCTTTAGTTTTGCTGCTTAGCCCAATGCTGAATCTTTCCAAGCTTGAGGGGCAACAATGAAGGGAAGGTTTAGGTCCAGGTAATTGTTTCCATAAGATGCTTTGTCTATATTTAATTAAAATATGTAAACAGACTACTTTTTAAACTGAGTTTTACTATTTTTCCATTTGAAAAGAACACAATCATATTTTTTTTCAACTTTCTAAGATCAATGGTAAAAAATACCCAAACCACTGTTCAGAAAAATGACCTCTTAAAGCAAAATGCAAATCCTTGTTTTGCAACCCTGCTGATGAAAAATGCCACCTGAGCAGCTGCATTGCTAAGGATGGAGGGAGCTCTTTGCAGGAGCACAGAACACAAACATTTCCTGCAGGCGCTCACACAACGCCCACAAGGCGGCAGCAGGAGCGTGCAGAGCCCAGCAGGGAGGGGAACAAACCCACCCCTCCTCTCTCCACGTTTAACATTTCTTTTTGTGGTTAATGTCACTGTCTAACTTGATTAATGCAAAACATTTGGAGTGTCGCACTCTCGGTTACACGGTATTGTTCTGTTTGGTGTTTGGAAAAAAATATCTAAAATCTCAACAATTTTTTGTTTACTCAAATCATGTTTTCTCTAAGATTGTACAGATTTTTAGCATAAAAAATCCAGCTCCACACCCAACAGGCTGATGTTTACCTCAAGGTATCATTCGTGCCACTTCAGCAGAACTCCTGCATTCCCAAATGTTCTTTCCTACACAAAGAATTATGACAAAAGCTCTGAATACTCAATGATCAGTGAAAGGATAAACCACAGTTGACAAACACCATTTCAGAACTCAAGGGAACTCAAAACTCAGGACTTTGTTTCTACCTTTCAATAACATCATTAACATCCTCCAGACCAGGATATTCAAGTGTCACTCTGTGCTGCTGTCCTTTAGGCTATGATTAGGCACATTGAGAATGACCCCAAACTTTCCAGCATCTTCAAGAAATTTAAAAATCCACTTTAATAAACCAAACTTAGCTAAATCTTACAAAACTTACTCATGACCTCTTGTATTTCAGTCTCTAAAACTGTGCACTGGTTTTTCAACATTACTTATTAAAATCAGGGAAAATAATTTACAAACATATCTATGAGGACTAGAAAGGAAACAGAAAAAGGGTCAATTATGTCTACTTTGAGATCTTTTAATTATGTAGAATGCATTTACTTTCCCTGAACCTAAAGAATAATATTTTTTTAATGCTGATAAATAAGATTCAAATTGATTTTCTTTTTACATGATTGTTTTCTGCCAACAATTCAACCTCCCTCACAGCAGCAGAATGAACTCTCCTGCTTTTAGTACCTGATGAAACTACACCATACCTGATTTCATACTTAGCAAAACAAACTACGGTGTTAATCCTAAGGAACAGAGCAGCTGGAACACCAACTTGAATACTAATTTCTACAATTTTATTTAAGGTTGAATAGGTGATTGAGTAAAGCACTCAATAGAAGATGTTTTCACTTCCTGGCAATTATTTAAGGTCTTATTCATACAAGAAACAGCAGAGTTGTGGCACGGTTAGTGGGATATAGTGCAGAATATGCAGTTAAGAATGACAAGATGCAGACAGCATAAAACAAAGCGCTGTCCAGTGGAAGGTGTCCCTGCCTGGGGCAGGGGCTGGAGCAAGATCATCTCTGGGGTCTCTTCCAACCCAACTCACTCCACAGTTACATAAGGACAAGGCGCTGTCACCGAATTCCTGCTTTGCCAGCTGCTCTCGTACCTCAGCTGCATCCACCACACCAAGCTTCATTCCATCTCATCTCCATTTTATTAATTTCCCAAAGAAGAATTCTATGAACCTGTCAAAATCTTGTTAGTGTAAACCAGCTTTTCCCCTTCAGAGGGAAAGGGACCAAGAGGATTTGTTTCCATGTTGGAAATGACAGGCTCTGACCCCTGTAGCAAAGCGATCCCTGACCAAAGGCAGGCGGCACTCGCACAAAGTAAACATTGCCCAGGTTCTGCCATGGGCTGCGAGGGGCTGGCAGCGACTGTCACCACGTTAATGCGGGGGTCCCACTGAAGGGGCTCCGCAGGTCCTCACCGCTCCCGGGAGGCCTTAAGGAAGCGAGGGACACACGGACACACAGACACAGGAGAAGCAGCTTACGGCAGCCACAGCGGAGAGACCCCAGAGCCCCCTCAGGGCTGCCCTCCCAAAGCCCTCCGGGAGCTCCGCAGGACGTTACGCGGTGAGTGCAGGGTCCCAGAAGGCGGACCCGACCTCGGCTCGGCACGGCCCCCCCAAAGCCAGGAGGTTGGAACGGAATACCGCAGGAGGGGGGAGAGTTTCCCTTTACACCCTCTTTTCCCTGAATTCCTCCCTTTCCCGCAGGCTCTGCCCGAGGCCGCCCCTCACTCACCCCGGTGCGGGGCGGACGCAGATATTCGGCCGGCCCCGGCCGGAAGCCGCCTCCCAGCGGAGAGCGCAGGCGCCGGAGCGGGGCGGGGCTGCGGGCGGGGAGCCCTGTGATTGGATGGACGGGGTACGGCGCGGGGTCTGATTGGTCGGTTCGAAAGGCGGGCGCGGGAGCGGCGTGAGGCGGCCGGGCCGGGGCAGATCCGGTCCGCTCGGTCGGTGACAGGGTCTGCGCGCCCGTGGCCGCTGTGCGAGGGCCCCGGACAGACAGCATCGGGCCGGACAGACAGCAACAGCCCTCTGCTCGCACCAGGCCTCGGTCAGTAAGGGAGACTGCTAAGGGCGTGACGAGACTTGGTTTGTTCAGCTTGAAGAGCGGGAGACTGAGGGGGGAACTCATGGCAGTGTGCAACTTTCTCCTGAGGGGAAGGGGAGCGGCAGGCAGTGATCTCTGATACCAGTGACAGGATCCCAGGGAATGACATGAAGCTGTCTCAGAGGTTTAGACTGGATATCAGGAAAAGGTTTTTCATCCAGTGGGGAGTTGGCCACTGGCACAGGCTCCTCAGGGCAGCGGTCACAGCACCAAACCTGACAGAGCTCAAGAAGTGTTTGGACGAACGCTGGGACTCCTGGTGGAATTCCTGGGGTGTCCTGCACAGGACTGGGACTTGGACTCTGATCCTTCTGTATACTTACCAACTCAGGATATTCTATGGTTCAGTGTCTAAGTAATTTATTGCACATATTTTAATTTGCCAATGTCTAAGTCTGTAGTAGTGCTGCCCTTAGGACTGCCATCAGTGCCAGCCAGTTGTGCAGCTCTGTACACCTTCGAAGGGAGCAAGTCCCCTGAGTCTGCCTGTGGCTTGGTCTTACTTTCTTTAACCTTTCAGCTTTCCAGGTGTCTCCATCATGGATGAAACTGTGGCTGAATACATCCGAAGAACTGTGCTAAAAATCCCAAAGGATGAAATCAAGATGATGCTACAGAAATGGGGCTTTCTCTCTGAGGCACAACTGCAGACTCTAAATTTCCACCAGATAAAGGACAACATTTCCCAAGAAGTTGTTCAACTCTGTGAGGTAAATCCTCTCCTTCAAAAAATGTCAGTGGCATATAGGATGCCTGAGAAGCATCATGAAAAAACATTGAAACATTAATCTTTGACCACAACACAGCCTCAAATGGCACTTTGTAGTTTGGAAAATGTAAAGCTCAGCTTGTAACACCATTGGTTTTGTCTGATCTGTGGGAGTGAAGAACAGTCCTATACTAAGTATTCAAAAATATCTTTTGAGGTCTAAGTTACATATGGTAGATAAAAGCTCAGTATTTGAAACCTTTAAAAAATGGATGTGTTTCTAAATTGTAAAATAAAGGCATTGATTGAGATGTCTACTCATTGCAAACTCCTGATTTAAAGCTATTTAGTATGGGTAATGATATCACTAGTTTATATCTTTTAGACTTTTAATTTTTTTTTAACTTTCCTTGGCCAGAATTACTTCCATTCAGCATGCTGTAAGCAAAAAATTATATGATCTTACTCTGAATTTAGTGTACCAGAAGTCTTTAATATCATAACCCAGATAAATGCAGTTATTACTGCTACATCTTGAATGCTATAGCTTTTGGTATGATTCCCTTGAATTTCATACTCAAAAATTGCTTACCTGGAGTGTAAATCAAACTACAGCAAAGAAACTCTTTAAGTTATTCTCATAAGATGGCAAATGCCATATTTTAAAATAGCATTTTTTTCTATATACTTGTATCTGTAACAAATTGTGTCATGCAGTTTCTTAAAAATCATTTCATGCTGTAGAGCATAAATAAGCAATAACCAGTATGTTACAACTCCTGATGGTGAAATACCAGTCACTGTTGCATTGTCATAAATACCCATTAATTTTCTTTCTAATGCTGTAAGGATTACATTCCTCTTGCTGCCTCTGCAGAGGAACATTGAAACCTTGCTGAAATAGTTTTCATTATTGATTTCTCACAACTTGTGACCAGGTGTGGTGCCTTTGAAGAGAGTGTGTGTGCTGTGGGCTTCAGTGCAATGTCCTTTAAACTAGCAATAACAGGATTATTTTTCACTTGATAAACAGTGTGATCAGGTCTTCTGGACCTGTAGTTCATCATGCACTCTTGTTCTTTCTAGGAAAATTCTGCAGACATCAAGCAAGCAGCAGTTCTAGACATAATTTGTAAGTAAAAAGTGAATTAAAATGACATTTGTTTTTTCTGAGTAAGTTGGTAATACCCTTAATTACACAGAGATGACCCTTGTGGGGTGCAGATGCATTTGAGGTAAGCACATCACATTTTAGATGAATCTTATTGGATGTGGCCTCTTTTACAAAAAGCTCAAGATAACAAAAATATATAACTCCTAACTCCAATATCAATTCACAACTTGTTTATACAATAGTTTAAATCTTGAGGTTTTTTCTCAGTCTATGTCTTACATTGGGCAGTTGAGGTAAAACCCTTCCTTAAACATTGAACCCCAGGGATATCCTTTATTAACCACTCACCAAATTAGAAAAGAACTTTGCATCTCTTTAATTAAAAAAATCCATTTTGCTTTTATGATTGCTGTGAGTGGTAGTTTAAGAATGTTAATACATTATATTGCATTATCAGAAGTCATATTTTTTTAAAGTAACCTGTCTGTAAAAGTATTGTAAAATTCTTTGTTCCTTTAATTTCTTGTTTCATAATACATTATGTTATTGAGCAATTCCTATTTTTCCTAGACAACCACATCTACCAAAACAAAAGAATGTGGAGTGTTTACCAGATGAAAAAGTCAGGTAAAATGTCTTTCCTTGCCATAATCCCACAATTCTCAGCAATTTAGTGCTGTGCTGCCTCATATCCTACATTTTAACCACTATCCTACATTTTCATGTAGTCTCATCTGGATGTTTTCTGTTGAGAGATTTTTAACATTTTACTGCAGCCTTGTGTGGATTTTTCAATGGAGATTATCTTTAATGTTTGTAGAATACTTTCCATTAACTTCTCACGCAATTATTACACATTAGTAATTACTAATTAAATCTTAATCTTTTCTCTGTACAACAATAACATGGGTCAGAATTAAAATACAGCTTTTTGTATAAGGTTATGCAACTTTATTTTTTTCTGCCTAATTTTGTTTCAGCAAAACTAAAAACTTCTCTAAACTACTTATAAACACAATCTTATTTCTGGTTGGGTTTTTTTGTCTCATGTAACAGGAGAAGAATTGGAATATTTTGATATCACAGATTTCAAAAAAAAGTTTAAAAGAAGACTTCGGTCAGCCTTGAAAAATGTAAGAATAAATCCATTCTAAATTTGCTTCATGGCTCTGGTGTCAATATGTTGTTTTCATAACTATTCCTCACAGTTTGAGTCAAGAATTAAATGGAATTATTCATTTGGGAATGATAGGAACTGCATGTGAAATAGGAAAAATGTATTGCATATCTGATTTAGCAACTTCACAATTGTGCTGGAAGGAAATGAATTGCAAGTTTGTGTTAAAATGTGACTGCTTCAAGAAAGGCAGCATGTTGGTGGTTTTTTATCAAATCTTTGCCCAGTTTGCAGGAACCTTTAGCTGCTTTAGCTCACCAGCTTCATTTGGGCAAGGGAATAGAAAATGCCTCTGGCTGATCCCTGTGTCACCCCCTGACACCCAGTGGGTTCCCACTCACAACAGGAGGGGCAACAAACCCAAATCACACTCACAGCCCATCAGCTGCAGCTCACATCACTCTCATGATAAAGTTTTGCAATATTTTGTGGGTTTTGTTGTTTAGGTTTTTTTTTAAGTCAACCTACTTGAGTCAAGGTAAGAAGAAGTAAACAAGGAGCAAATCAACAATAGAAAAGGGAATGTTTAGACTTTTGATTGTGTATTCTTGAGCAGTGTTAAATCTTACATTCAGGTCTAAAATGACAAGTTGATCAAAAGTTTCGTTTCTCCAAAAATGGACATATTGGAATTATTGCCACTAGCCCTCCTTCTAAACAGACATCTTTGTGTTGTTTTCCCAAATGAGAGATCAGTGCTTTTGTAACAAGCTATTTTCTATTTTCAACCTTCAGAAAAAAAAGTATACTTACAGGAAGAAAAACAATAATAGAGTTTGAAAGGTAGTTCTTCTTTTTATCCCATTTATAAGGTGTTTTTCTGTGGAAATTTTATTTCAGTCCAATCCTTACACCATTTAGTGGTTTTTTTCTTATTCATGCAGTGGTACTAAATTATACTTGGGTCTTGTGAACAGAGATGTTAAGAGATAAGAAAATGTTTATGGATACCTACATGTGTTGGTAAATCAAAACTTTTCTATTTCTCTCAGGTCACCATCACCTTTAAGGAGTATGAGGACAATGCAATCTGGATTAGAGTTGCCTGGGGAACACCACATAAAAAACCAAACCAGTACAAACCCAGCTATGTTGTGTACCACTCACAGACTCCCTATGTCTTCATCTCTTCCTCACTGCTGAAGAGCACCTTGCCTCTGCTGTGTCAGGTACAGACTGAACTGCTCACACTGACTTCCCCACTCATGTAGAGCTGCAATTGGGTTAGCTTTGAAGAGAATTGGTAAAGACACCTCACTTAACATAATTTGCAAAACTCCTTTTTTTTTTTCTCCTTAGCTCATGATAAAAATGAGGCAAAACCCCAAATCTTTGGATTGGTGCATTGTGAATAAATTCAGTTTATTGGGATTTTTACTGCTCCTGAATTTAATTTCTTACCAAGTCTCAGGAAGTATTCTATTAAATTGTCTCACAGAAGTGGAAGAATATTAGATAACACTGTTAACTTCAAGAACTAAGCATATGAGCTCATCAGGGAATCATTTCTGTTTATTTCTGATGATTAGCTTTGATAGTATTTTTCCCTCTATTTAGAAATTTCCTCAAATTTCTGTAGTAGTGATTCAAATATCTTCTGAGTCTGTTTGTTTATTTTTTAGCTGAAAAGACTATGGGACTTAGCTTGTTAATACTGTGAATGCTTTTAAATATTAAAATTTTAAATTAATTTTAAATATTAACCTGAGCTGTATAACAATCTCTGCAATGTTTTTTCAGAAATGAAAATCCTAGAAAAAGGACAGTTGCTTACCTTGGAACAAAGACATCACAATGTCTAGAGATGCTATTTTTTTTACATATTACAAAGTGATGATTAAGTCTGATGTTAAAACAATTTCAATTTTTATTTGAAGGCCCTGATTGTTGCTTCCAATTACCATGACATCCGTGAAATGGAGCTTCGAAGTCATTCTTTAAACTCCCTTAAAGATATTGTGTTTAAAAGGTATAGCCAGGTGAGCCACTTCCCAAGTAAATCCTAAGTCTTGCTTTTTGTTTCAGGCCTAGTTCTCAGCCCTTAGCAAGGGGAAAATTCACCTTTTGCAAGAGACCATCAAGTTAAAATAATATTGAACTACTGAGGTCAACAGCCTTTCGTGAAGGTAACATTGCAGTGGGGATGTAATTATTTGGTATCCCATATACTCTTTATTATTGTAATTCCTGATGGCAAAACTCAGATTAAAAATTCCATGAACAATTCAGTCCTTAGCGTTTTTAGGATCCTTTCATTAGGCTTCTAGAGCCATGAGTTGAAGGCTGTTGGAATGGGTGCTTAGTCTGCTCATCCATGCAAAACTTGTAAACAGAGAAATGTTCACAAATATCCTAGGACAGGCTTTTTTTTTTTTCCCCAAAATTATGTTGGCTTCCAGACTTCTAGTAATGGTCAAAATTTGGAAGATCATTCTTCCAGAATAAGAAATAAAAGGAAATATATTAAAAGTTCTTTTCAGCTAGAGGTTCTAAAAGTAGAACTGAACTAAAAGAATTTTTCCTCTCTCTCTCCATTTAGAACTTCCAAACTTGCACTCCAAAACCTCTTCAAGGAGGGAATGTAGAACCAGAAAATGGTATGTATAATTGAAATGTAAAGGCAGTTTAAATGTCATTCCTGCTAACTTGTGAAATGAGATTGATAAAAGGAAAGGCACATATGCTTTATTATGTTATCCATCCCTGGTGCCTTTATCCTGGCTGGCACTGGGAGAGGTCAGCATTTCCCATGAGTGGTACTGGACATGGTAACCACTCACCAAATCCACTCAATGCCCAGTATCTCACATTAGCTTGTGTTTTTCTCTTGGTAAGAACTGAAAATATAAATGGTAGAGACAACTACCTTATCCAAAAAAAGAGTGCAATGAATTCATGAAAATGATTATTTACAAATTTTCATTGGAACAATCTGATCAGAAAAACAGGATTGCAGCAGCTGACACTGTTGTCTTTCTGTGTTCTTTTCCCTACTCTTTTCCCCTGCAGCAGATATAAGGATAGTTGAAGAAAACAGAAGCGAGAAAGAAAGAATCCACAGACTGAACCAGGAAGTTTTTGGTAGTGGTCCCCAACCAATACTCGAATTTGCACAATACAGGGTAGGAAAAGCAACCAATTTGATTTGGGGTTTTCTAATTTTAATGTCGCGGTAGTTAGATTAAATTTCAAACTTAAAAAATATATGGGGTTTTTTAAACTTCTAAAATTTTAAGGACATTTTAAAATTAATGACTTAAAATTCTCTGTAACAAGCTGAAATTTGATCAGAGTTTTAGATTGTGTTTCAGTCTTTCAGCCTTGTGAACTCAGCATTTTGCCCTGTTTTGGTAACAAAAGTAGATTTAGACTAGCCATGTGTTGGGAGCATGACAAATAAGGGTTATTTTAAGTACATACAAAGCTTATGCTGTGTATGACAGCATAATTAACTTCTCAGTGATGGACAGGTTTTATTGCATGAACAGACAAATTGAAAATTCTAAGAAATACTTAATGTTTTACAGTATTGCTGAACAAGCTGCTCTTGCTTTCAGCAGAAAACTCTGCCACATGGTGGCACCCTCAGATTTTACTACAACATTCCTCCAGCTGGAATCATGTTATCATTACAAATTGGAAACAGTCTTATTAAAAGTGTAAATGTAATATGTAATAACATAAATAGAATATATTCGTTGTTTGTACTCACTGGTTAAATTTTGTGTTAACAGCTTGAGACTATGTTTAAAAGTGATCCTAAAATGGAAGTTTTGGATAAAAAAGAGCCATTCAGATGTTTGGTCAAGTTTTCTAGTCCCCATCTTTTAGAATCACTGAAATCCTTGGCACCAGCAGGTAAGTGTTCCAATTCTACAAAAAAATCCAGAGTTTTAAATATTTTTGGATGGAAATACTCTGGACAGAAATTCCAGAGTTTTAAATATTTTTGTCACCTTACATTCTGCTTGTATCTCACATAAGGGAGCAACTTCAGAGTTGGTTTAGAAAAAGAAACACAGTAGAATAAAGATGTTACCACTTTAAAAACTTATGTCTAAACAATTTATTCTTAGAATTACTGGTTTGTATGTGGATACTGAGGCTGTGGTTTTAGTTTTAGTGGTTTTGTTTTGTTTCAGTTTTATTAACAGTTATTAAAGGTAAGTACTGTTTGAGTACAGCTGCAATTATCTGTGTCTCTCTCTCTCTCCCCAGGTATGGCTGATGCACCACTCTCACCACTCCTTACATGCATACCACATAAAGCTAGGAATTATTTTAAAATTAGAGAGAAAAAAGGTTTATATCCAGAAAGTTTTGTAAGCCCTTAATTTAAAACTGATTCATGGAGAAATATGCAACTCATTTATTACTGGTATTAATCTAAATCATCATAAGATATTTTAAAATAAGTTATTCTTTCTTAATACCCTAAAGTTTTTTCCATATTATGGCTCTGCTTGAATTATTTTTCCACAGCTGTCTTTAACAGAAGTTAGCCTTACCTAATAAAAGCTAGTTGCAAAGTTTAAACAAAGATGGTGGTTAATTTAAATTTAAATGTGATGACTGCTCTTAACTGTATTTTAATAGTATTTGTGAAGTTAATAAAGACACAGTCATAGCTGTAGATGGCTGCAATATTCCAGGTGGCCTTTCATATTCTGGACAGAGCACCTGCCCTGTTTGGGACATGGGAACAGCCCCTCTCAGATGGCTGGGGCTCCCTGGCTGCAGCTCAGGCATGTTTTTATCTAAGTACAAAAATTGTATTCTGAGACTATTCCAGGGCATGGGGGAGAATGGACTTTTGGAATGCAGATGTCAGCACCAAGCTGCCATCCAGCTTTAGGAGGGATTCATTAATTCACCTTCCAAGGGCAACAGCCAGTAAGAAATAATTGAAAATCTGCCTGTTGCTATCAATGTCTTAGAAAATTTTGTCTCAGAAGAATACAATGGAAGAGGCAATATTTTCTTTTGAGGAAGTTACATCTTCTAGAATATCTCAATGTTTGATCCTTCTCAAATCCTTGCCTGCTGCCACTGGATTTTTGCTTGGGAACAAAGTTTATGGAATTGAGATGGCAACAGTCATTAGTGCAAACAGCTTTGCAATGAAATTCTTTAGAGCTGCTAAACATTGGCAGTTGTATAGATATTTCCTGCTTTGTTTTTTGAGATTGATTTGATCTGAAGATTCATTTAAAATGTACCAGTTTTTACATTTAATTCTGTTATCTGGATTGTTTTGTGTGCACTAGAATATCCAATATACTTTCAATATCTCAGTGTACAGAAGCAGCTGTATTTCCAGAGGTTTTATGGGCATGTTTTTTATTGTAGACTGGAAATAAATGTGTAAATTCAGTCATCTCATGAAAATTTGTTTGGCCTGACTTGAAAACATTACTTACCATATACAGACTTTTGGTTTGATTTTCAGCATCTCTATACCTCACACATGAAAATGGGTTTAGGACTATCTGCTGGTGCTATGGATTTTAGGAATTCCACCTGTGTGATTTAAATGTTGATTTGACAAAGTACTTAACATAATGTTAGGATTGTGGAAAAATTCCAGGACTCTTACCATATTCCACCATACTTCCAGGATTCAGGTCCATTAAGATTCCAGCATGTATTTCACTCTGTGCAACTTGTTCTTCATAATGCTCTCTCCCAAATAACCTAAATGCCTGAGAGGGCAGGGATTTGCCATCAAGGTAAAGTTCCCAAGTGCTCTAGAACACTGGGAGTACCTGGCCTGCTGCCTCTTGTTTCTGGGAAAGGCAGCCTCCATCCCCTTTTTAGTATCTCTGATTTTCAGAGATGTTTTATCTCTTAACTTCCTGCAAGCAGGGATATTCCAGGAACTACGCAGCACTTCCAGGCAAGGAGGTGTGCATTTATTAATTTGTCAGGAAACATTTGCAGCTCTGGGGTTCCTTCTTGCTGAGCAGGTGTCCCCATGGAGGAGGTGAGAAGGGGGAATGTGGAGACCAATCTTCCCCATTCCAGTTGGTCTCTTCCAGCAATTTGGAAGTTCTGGATTGGATTAGATGATATTTAAATGTTCCTTTCAACCCAAACGATTCTGTGCTGTCCCCAGGCAGCAGAATGGCTGCAGCTGAGGGCGCAGGGGCTGCAGGAGGAGCACACCCATGGCACAGCTCTTCCCAAAGACTGGTGTGCATCTTTTCCCTTAACTTGTCCAGCTCTAGGGGAAAAACCTCTGAATGTTGTGTTGGTGATTCCAATATCAGGAAATCATAGAATATTTTATGGGACCCACAAGGCTGCTCAAGTCCAGCTCCTGCCCAGGACACCCCAACAGTCCCACCCTGTGACTGAGTGTGCTCCAGATGCTCCTGGAGCTGTGTCAGCTGCTGCTCTGCCATTCCCGGGGGGTCTGTTCCAATGACCGTGCTCTGGATGAAGAACCTCTCCCTGATACCAGCCCCACCCTCCCGCCGGAGCTTCGGCCGTTCCCTCGCATCCCAGCCCTGACCAGCGGAGAAATCGGTGCCTTCTCTCCACTTCCCGGTGCAGCACAATCACCGGAGCCCCGGAGCGGTGTGCGCCGGGCCGGGGCCGTGCCCAGGCTGCCCCTCGCCGTTTGTCCCGGTGCGCGCTTTGTGCCGCGGGAGCGCGCACGGGCCCGGCCGCACCGCTCGCAGCCGCCGCCGCGGGGCGCTGGCGGCCGGGGGCGGGGCTGCGCCACGTGCCTCATGAATATTCAGCAGCGCCGCCGCCGATTGGCCGTCGCCCCCGGAAGCGGAGCGGGGGCCGAGCAGCTGACAGCAACATGGCGGCGGCGGCCGGGCGGCGTGGCGGGGGCTTGGGGCGGTCCCCCGCGCCCGTGAGGGACGTGCCGCCCGCCGGGGAGCTGGTGCGGCCCTCGGTGACAGAGCTGTCCCAAGTGCGGACCAACATCCTGTGCACCGTGCCCGGCTGCGGGAAGGTGCTGCCCAACAGCCCGGCCCTCAACATGCACCTCAGCAAGGCGCACCCGCTGCAGGTACCGCCGTGAGGCCGGGCCGGCCCCGCTCGGCCCCTCACCGTGCCGCCGTGGCTCTGGCTGGCGCAGCGCCGTGTTCCGCCCTGGGGCCTGCGGCCGGCTCGGGACCGGGCCCGGGGCCGGGGGGCGGCTGCGGTGTTGGCTGTGCTGGGTTTGGTTGGTAGTGAGGCTCAGGGGCGGTGTGGTTCCCACCCCGAGAAGGACCGGGATTCTTCCCGGAGGTTCTGAGACAGCTGGGATTGTTCAGCCTGGAATGGAGGGTGTGTGGGGTGACCTCATTGAGGCCTTCTGGTACCTGAAGGGAACTCCCAGGAAGGATGGGGACAGGAGCCTGGAGTGGCAGGACAAGGGAGACGGGTTCAAATGCAAAGAGTAGGTTTAGGTCAGATATTAGGGGGAAGTTCTTCACTGTGAGGATGGGAAGGCCGTGGCACAGGTTGCCCCATCCTTGGAAGTGTCCAAGGCCAGGTTGGACGGGGCTTGGAGCAACCTGGCATTGTGGAAGGTTTCCCTGCCCGTGGAGCAAGGTGATGTTCAAGGTCCCCTGTCAACCCAAACTATTCTGTGATTCCAGGTGGGAATAATGAAGTGATTCTCATTGTCTTTTGTTTAAATTTCCCCTCGTGAAAGGCCCTTGCAGGTCCCTGTATAAGTACAAAAGTGTGTATGTGAATGGGCTGGCCAGTTGTGTTGAGGATTCCTCTAAAATTGCTTACAGAAAATAACCAATTTTGCACATTTTTGTAAACATACCACAGGCAGTTAGGAGTTCTTTGGGACACAGCTTCTGTTGTTTTACTTGCTTATCACCAATCTTTCTGCAGTAAGACTTTAAAGCTCCACTTGTGAGGTGCTGTGCAAACATGCAGCATTTCCTAACCTTATCAGCTGGCAAACCATCTCCATCCCAACGCCGAGGGCTGTTATGCTGAGGTTTTGTTTGTTTTTTTTTTTTTTAAATGTCTGAGCTAAAAAAACCCTAGCAAAACAGATGGATGCCATTTTGGAAACAAGCCCTCATTTCCATAATACTCCTGAGCTAAGCATGTGCTGGGGGGGAGGAGAAGCACAGTTCAGCAGGCACACATTGAGAGTGGGCCTTTTGGAAAGATATCCTTGCTTTTCCCAAAATTGTGATGCCAAGTGTGCAAGGACAAATTGTATTCCTGGAAAACTTCGAGTGCAGCGTTCATAGCTGCATTCTGAAAGTGCAGCCTCGGTGGGGGAGCAATGAACATCCCTGTTCTGTGAAATGGCTGCAGAGTGAAACGTGGGTCACACGTGCTCCTTGGTGAGGAACAAACGGAAATAGTGTCGAGTGTACCTGCTGTCTTGTGTCCCTGGGATGTTTTCATTTCATTTCCTATACCAACCAACAGCTTCACTGTGTGTTATGTGTTAGATCTCACATGGCTGTGTGGGGAGGTACAGCAGAAGTTCCAAGTGCTCTTTAAGGTCAGCAGAGTCATTTTGGTTGGGAGCTGCTGCTCTGAGCGTGCAGTGCAGCTGGTGGGTTACATAACTCAGGCTATGATGGGTGAGCAAATGCTGCTTTCTCACCCAGCTTGCTGTTAGCCACCAGTGCTTGTAGAATTAGAGCAACTCCATGCACCTAATTACTGAAGCTGGGGATAGCTTGGAGTAAATACTGAAATGTGGATGAATGCAGACTTTCAGAAACTCCTTAAGTTGTTTCAAGAGCATTGTAATCGAGACTAAAACGTTGTTGAGGTTTAAGGGAGACAAAATATTTTAATACTGGTATTCCCTATTAAGAGGTAGCTGATTTCCCAGATAAAAAATATTTAGTAGATTGCATTTATTAGTGAAATATTAAAATAATGAAGAGGCAACTTGGCAAATGAGATGGTAAGGTGCTATTGAGGAAGGAGAGAACGCTCCTGAGGAGAAGAGAGGATGACTTGATTAATTTTCATTAATAAAAGTAGCACCAGTAGGATGTTTTTATATTAAAACCCAAGAGGGGTTGCAGTGGCAAAGAAAGGACATTTACATAGAGACTGCCCTGTAAAAACAGAGTCAAGTGCAGCAGTACCAGATTTTAATCTTGTGAAGTGATAGCAAACAGTTTGATCAGCTCTGGTTTGTAACAGAAATAACCTGAGGTGGGAAACACTTGCAAAATAATTTGGTCATACACGAATGAGCATTTAGGGTAAAGCTGCTGTGAAAAGGGCAATCCTGAAATATGGCAGGGGGATATTCTGTGTCAGTACTGTAGAATCTGGTTCAAATGAGTTTAAATGAACCAGGAGATGTATAGAAAATAACTGCTAAGGGTGAATAATGGCAAGTGTTTCTGACAAAGGGAAATTAGAAAAATTTGGCTTATTTTGCCTAACAAAGAAAATATGAAATGTTGGTATATACTTTTTTTGGCTCCTTGACAGAGGATAAGCTAATTAGAAAAATGAGAGCAGTGGATATAAACTTGAATTTTTAATTATAATTCTTTGGTATTTTGGCTGTATTATTTTATGGGAAGAAGGGGAACTAGATGAGTTTAGTTTAAAATGAAGCTAGAAAAGCTGATGTAAGGGAGAGGATTCTGTGGATTACTGTGATAACTGGGAGGCTGTAGTCAGTGTGAACTGGAAGGGGAGCACACCCTTGGGGTGAGTTACTCAGATACTGCACTACCACAATGGTTGTTATAAGAATAAATGCACTTCTCTCCTTGTCCTATTTAATAAAGAAATGACTGAACTTCTGCTGCAAAACCCCCATGTTTTAAATGGTTGACTACAGTCTACTGCAGCATCATTTCAGATTAATCCTTTGGAGTAAGCCTTTCTGGGGCAGGAAAGTGAGACGTCACCAAGTTCACCTTGACTCAGTCTGCAGCAGGGACTGTTAATTCCTGCCTTCCCAGCTGGTGTCACCAGCCATGGCAGGGTTCCTTGCACTGCAAGAGTCTGCACTGGGAGAAGTTCATTGCACCAATACCTGCCAATAATTGTGGTGGGTGGTTGTTGTAGAAATGTGGGACAGAAAATCAGATGGGTAAGGAAGGAATCTGTGAGAATGTCTGAAACAGGTCTGGCCAGGTGGGCTTTGAGAAGATGCAGGATTAACCATTTACAGCCACAAGGACTTGGGAAAGGTCAAAGCAGGATTACTGTCCATAAACAATATCTTATATGTGTAGAGTATGTCCCAGCCTGTCACAACTAATGTGTTGTGGTCTCTGCCACTAAAGGCTGTGTTCCAGCTGTTAAAAAGGCATTTTGCTGGTGTCTGTAAAGCTTTTAAACACTTGGTGTTATTCTACACCTTAGTGTTTCAGTCATTTTAAATAACCTGACTGAGGTTTACCTGTCAAGTGGCTGAACATGTTTCCCATATTGCCCTGTCAGTTGTTGGGTTGTGATGTTAAATGTAACACATTAAATAACTTTATTTAGGAATAAGTAACTCTAATTGCCAGTTACTCAGCATGTTGGTATCATCTGCAGTGGGAGAGGCCAAGCTTTGACTTAAAGGCAGATCTTCTTTTTTCATGAGGACTTTAACATGTGGTGAAAGTGTTCTGTGTAAGGTCAGGGTTAAAAAGTGGAATTGGGGCTGGAGCAGCTAGATTTCTTTGTGTCATGTTCCTGTTTAGGGCAGTGGCTCTAGGAGGTACAACAATAGTCCCAGTGATGATTCAGCAGAGATAGAACAGGCCTGTTTGTGAATGGGCTGTCCACAGGGAAAACTGCTGTACAAGGTGCTTAGAAGGTAAAAATGTTACATGAAAACTCCCTTTTTAGAGACTTCTTCCGGGTTTTCTTGATATGGCAGGTGATCATTTTGGTCAAGAGGCTCTAAACATTGCTTGAGTCTGATATGTCATTGATAAACATGAACTTGTCACAATGGCAGCAAGTAGCAGTGTTGTGTGGAAATACAACTGAAATGTTGCTTGAAGGGATTACATTTTACAGATTATTTTAGCTTAAAAGGTGATTTGAGGGAATACAAGATCATTGAAATATCCCACTCCCCAGCTTCCTGAGGTGTAAATGGACTTCAGAAGCAAGGCCTGGGTGGCTGAGGACAGCAGTGCTGGGCTGTGAGTAACTGCAGCTGGGTGAGGTGGGGGTGTGGGCAGTGAAGCCCTTTGGGCCCTGGCACTGAGGTGCACTCTTGGTTTGCCTCACGCTGGGAGGGCTGCTGTGCTTTGTGCATTCTCTGTGTTTGGTGTAACTGGGTAAACAGCACCAGCTGGAGATCAGAGATCAGAGGTACTGGTGTGAAATCAGCCTTCCATTACTGACTGTGCTCACTGTCCTCCTGCTAAGGAAAATCAGGTGCACAGTTCAAACAGGGCATGGTCCCATTTCTTCCCTGAAAAATCATCTTGGGGATGCCATCATGGACTGCACTAACTGCCTCTGGGGACTGTGTTTGGCTCCAGTTCAGCCTCAGCATGGAAGGACACTCACAGCTACTCTGAGCATCAGATTTTAAATAGTTCACTTTTAAGTTTTTGCTTAGACACAGATGCCTGATGCTTCCACTGAGACCCTTTCAGCTAGGGTATATCTTGAGGTATATGACTTGTCTGGTTTCCATGCCAGTGTCCTCAGCAGGAAGGGATTCTATGTGGTTGAACATCTGGACAATCTCACTGGTATGTCCTTCTTGTATGTACTTGGAGGTCCTCTTTGAGCAAGTTGTGTTGTTTTCTTCATGTGAGGGTCAGTGAGACAGCTCACATGGAAAGCCTGGAGAGATTGGTCACTCAGTGTTTGGAGGGTCAGAATTACCATACCAGTTGTTTCATAGACTTTAGTGAGATTTGGTTCATGATCTACATTAAGTGGCAGAGCATACTTGGCAGTTTTCATTTTTATTACAAGTAAACTCTATAAACAGTGCTAACAGAATTCCAGCATCAAGGAAGTTGTGTTTCAGTGACTGATCTTAATGGAGCTTCACATTCTGAGCTGCTAACAAGTAAAACCACATTGAATCAGCAGTCTAGGGTAGTATCTGTATGGAAATTTTTTTTTTTGCTGAAATAACAGGAAACATGGGCCAGGGAGTGTCTTGGTAAAAGTAAATAGCACAGTACCACTGCTCCATAGAGCTTGTTGTAATTGCACCTGGTAATTTTGATGGGGTATTTGCAAAGTGGCATCCATTCAGGGCAAAAATTCCATTTGAACTTTCAAATCACATGAGAAAGTGCCTCCAACTCAATGAGATATGTAAACTCAATGAGCCATAGTTGATGTTTATTCTGAATGTTGTCTTGAATATGGAAACCTGTAGAATTGTCAACCTCACGACTGGTTCTTTTTCAGGATGGAAAACTGAATGCACCAATAAGGAAGGGTTTGAAAACTTCACAGAAATTCTACTGCTGTCCTATTGAAGGCTGCCCTAGAGGACCAAACAGACCATTTTCCCAATTTTCTCTTGTAAAACAGGTATTCCTGTTTCCTGAAGTATTTTCACACGGATTTAGTCCTGTCTCTACTTCAGAGAATGTGCACTTTTGCATACAGATACGAGCATAACCTCTCAGCACATGGCAGAAGTTAGAGAACAAGTGCACATGTGATTCATGAGTTTGCAAGTTTGCATGTTTATATTTGAGGACTTGAACCTTTTGATCAGACAGATGCCAGTATGTTCTTCTAAACTAGATCAGAGCCCCTCTCCACAAATGAAATAGATGGAGAAAGATTAAAGAAGAGGGGGGAAAAAATCTCAGTAGCAACTGATGAAGGTTTGAACTGTGGCTGATGCTTTTACCTGCTTTTTTCAAGTGGTCAAGGATTAAGAGCTTTTCTCTGCTTTAATACCAAAATGCATTTGTTTACTAGTTAACCTGTTTAAGGAAACATCTAAGACTTGTTTCTGCCTTAGTGAGCAAAAAGAGCCCTGTGCTGCACTTGGTTACCTGTGCTGAGCTGGGGTTACCTGGAGGAGCTGAGTGGCTGGCACTTGGTGCCATAGATGAAAAGGAAAAATTCTGGTGTTTGCTCTGGTGTTGACCTGTATGACTTGAGATTATTTGCTCACTTGTACATCCTCAGGAGTGTGCACATGTTGCAGCACAACCTTACTGTGCTCTTTGGGCAAGGTTGATCTGTAGATTTATTGATGTCCACAGGAATCCTTCAATGGCATTAGAATGGGGAGATGTTTATCTGTGCTTTTAAGATGCATGTAGTATCAGCAGATTTGCAAACTTCACATTCTCTCTATTGACTTCTATAAATTTATTTGTAGTAGCACTTAAAAAAATAATTGCTACACTACAGTGCTACTTAGCAACTAAAAAATTGCAGATATTTTCTTCCCTAACCATGATTTTCTTCTTTTAATCTTCACTGAATGCTAATGTTTACTTTCCCTTGTGTATTCTAGCACTTTATGAAAATGCATGCTGAAAAGAAGCACAAATGTGATAAATGTAGTAACTCCTATGGCACAGAATGGTATCTGAAACGGCACATAGAGGTCTGTGGCAAGACTTTCCAGTGTACTTGTGGGTGCCCTTATGCCAGCAGAACAGCATTACTGTCTCACATTTACAGAACTGGCCATGAAATCCCTGCAGAACACAGGTAAAAGTGAAGCAGTGAAAAAATGCTAATTCATCACCAAGTCCTGTGTGTCTCATGTGCTGCCTTTTTGTCTCCTTTCTGTTAATTAAATAGGAAATTAGGACATGTTGTTTGAGCAGTTTGCAGTTTCTTTGTTGCTTTTAGGAGTTTCTGTTTTGTGGAAGGCAGTGGTGGTCATCTAATCAGTAAGATCTGGTTTCCCTACAGAGAAAACAAAAAGTACTGATGACACTGCAGTGCTTGGCATAAATGGTGGTGGTTCTTGTTGCATCTGCTTTTCCAGTTCTGTGAGAGTAGAAGTGATTTGGAGATATTTATAGCTGGTAACTGAGGTGTGGAATGCAGCTCAGGTTACTTTCTTGTACAGTCTAGTCATTGTTGCAGTTGTTAGCGGATGTATTTTTTACCATCTATGTTTAGATTTATAGTTTCAATATATCCATATATTTCATACAGGGCAATCTACTTTCTGAAGCCTAGCCTGTCTTTGAGGTTCAGCTGCTGCAAAGTTTAAGTTTTGTGTGAAGAATTGCTATTTTTTATCTTCTATTTCCATGAGAGACCATTACCTGTACACATATTGTAAGAGCTCTGTCCCTTCAGGGCTCAGTCTGAGTCAGTGTCAAAATAATACATTACAAGTCTTCAAATCAGTGTGCTTAATGTGAGAGGGGAATACACCATCTAAACTTGGACATCCATTTGAAAATAGGTCTCTATAAGGGGTAGTATTTATTCTTACTTAAAATGAGAGAGTGAGGAATGACATTTAGCAAAATTGAACTTCATGGAGTCTTTTTATGCTTTAATCTGGATTAATTGTCTTCTCGTGTCCAACCTCATCTGTGACTTCAGTTGATATTTTCAATGCAGTGACTCAAAAGAATGGAAGGCAGATGTTCTGTGTTGGAAAGAAGTATAAATTATTGATCTCATGTTCACAGGGATCCTCCTAGTAAGAAAAGGAAAATGGAGTCCTCTGTTCATAATCAGCAGTTGGCAGAGAAGGCCAACGAAGCATTCAGCAATACCCACAGTTCTGCTCCTGGCACTCAGGAATTGGAGTCCTCTGAAGTGAAAATAGCAGCCTCTCTTGAAGGCTCCTGCAGTTCTAACTTCACAAACCAAATGCAGCCAAAATGTGCACCAAAGATGCTTTTACCCAAGCCCAAGGTGGCTTTGGTTAAACTTCCAGTGATGCAGGTTGCTCACTTGCCTGTGTATGTATCTGCAACAGACTCTTCTGTCAAACCTGCTGTAGTGGCTGTTGATAACCAAGGTTCTGTTGTAAGTACTGTTCATTTACTGCCTCAGTCTATAGGAATCCTGATTCCAGCCCTGGAGGCAGAAACACTTGTATTTAAAGACACTATGCCTGTTTCAAAGGTGACAGCTTCTGGTGATCGGGAACCAGTAAGTACTGGTGTGCAAGTTGAATTGGACAAGGTGACATCAAATAACCCAGGACAAGAGCTGGGGAATGTTTGTCACAAGAACAAAATTTCTTCAATAAATATACAGACTGACTTATCTTACATCTCCCAGAGCTTTGTACCAGCTGCAGCCTGGACTCCCAATTCTTCTGTGTCCTCTTGTTCTCAGACAGATCTGTCATTCAGTTCCCAGGTCTCTTTGCCCATCAGTGTGCAGACACAGACACTGCTGCCTGCTTCCAAGCTGACTTCTTCCATAGCTGCTCAGACTGATGCTTTCAGCCAGGGCTGCTTTCCAACGTGTGGCATTTCCAGAGAGACTCAAACCAGCAGGACACAGGACTGCATTGATGGAAGGGTACAGATGGACCAGGCTGTAATGTGCAGTGACATTTTTGACAATGTTCCTTCATCATACAATGTTTCTACTCACATTGAACTTCCAGAAAACAATTTAATGCCTGCAAATATAGATCAAACCTTGCTGCAGAGAAGTAGTTGCAAGAGCCTGAATCAGGATACAGTTAAGTCTGAATCCCTTATCAGCTTCAATACACAGACTAATATACTTCCACCTCAAAATACAACAGATAATCAAACCCAGACAATGGACCTGCTAAGTGATCTGGAAAACATTTTTTCAGGAAACATGTCTGGCCAGACCCTGGATAATCGTGGCCTTTTGTCTGAGACAAGTTCTAATGCTGACACTCATCTTCCATCTGCTCCATCACAGAGCACAGGGATAGACTTCGACATTGAAGAGTTCTTTTCAGCATCCAACATCCAAACTCAGACTGAAGAGAGTGAGCTTGGTACCCTGAACTCTGAGCCAGTTTTGGAGTCACTGGACATTGAAACCCAGACTGATTTCTTATTTTCAGATAGTGCCACTCAATCCTATAACTGCCGAGGCAATTCTAACTTCTTAGGTTTGGAGATGTTTGATACACAGACCCAGACAGACTTGAATTTCTTTTTGGACAGTACTACCCATCTGCCTTTAGGAAGTATTCTGAAACAGTCCAGTTTCTCGATGAGCACTGACTCATCTGATACAGAAACGCAGACAGAAGTATATATGGCTTCTAAAAACACACCTGCTCAGAATATTGAAAGCAAAGTCCAGCTCAGCAGTGCTGAGACCCAGACTATGGATAGCTGCTTTGAGAATCTGGGGAGTTTATTCCTTACCAGCAATGAAACACAGACAGCAATGGATGACTTCCTTCTGGCTGACTTAGCCTGGAATACAATGGAGTCCCAGTTCAGTTCAGTAGAAACACAGACCTGTGAAGAGCTGTGCTCCTTGTTCCAGAGCTCTGACAAGCCCAGCCACTGAGTGCTACATAATAGAACTGTTTCTTGTGGTTTGAATTTAACTTATTGGGGTGGGAGAGATGGCTTTACCAAGTGATCCACTTTGCATTATTGAATGTACTTGTCACGAGCAGTTGACCTAAGAGACTTTTCATGCTGAAGGTACTCTATTGAATATGTAACTTTACATAAACTATGTGTGTATAAATAGAGGGGAAAGGGGGGGCTGTAACATGTTAATGTACATTTGAACCTTAAAAAATTATGTGGTGCCTATGTTTTTTCCTCAAATTTCTTTACGAAGCTGTTACTGCTTTCATCTAAGTGGAAGAACTTTTAAAGTTGTTCTCTATCTCTCTCTCTCTATTCCTGGCTTCCATGCAGGGTTCCAATGTGCTGGACCAAAACCCTGAGCTGTTCAGTTGAGATGCTTCCCTGAACTTACGGGGGAGGATTCTATTAGTGTAAGCTACTTCTGTTTACTTTTTTTAGTAGCTTGTATTTTAAATCCGGCATGAACATAATCAGCCCTATTGTCTTCTTTTACTTTATGCCTTCACAGCTCTTTCTCCTGCATAAGCTGACATTTTCCAAATACCTGTCCAACACACTAGACACATAGAGATTCTTGAATTGTTGAAAATATTTATTATTAAACAAGTGTGTACAAAGCAGTATTTTTTTTTTCCCTGAGTGGCACTGATGCTCTTTGAAGGGTAGGAAAAGAACTTGGAATTCATAATTGTAGGGAAAATTAGTATGTTGTCCTTTTAGCTAGTGTAATACATGGGACTAACATTTTTTAGAGTCTTCAGAAGGGATTTGCTTAAATTATTTCTGTCTTGAAGATGCAAATGTTACAATGTGTGTGCCTCAGAGACTGGAATCATTTGGTTTTGCTGAAATTCTCCTAGCTTTATTGAGATACAAGTTCAGAAATGTTACAGTGGTTTACTACCTTAAGAGAAATCTTTAAAAATGGACAATTAAATTCCTTAAAACACTCACCTTGACTTCTGGTTTTGGACTTCCTGCTTCCAAAAAGAGTTGGAATCCATTCAGCAGAGCTGGGAGATCAGCTCACAGAAGCCCTTTCACAACAGCTCTATCTTGCTTTTGCACTTTGATCTGCAGCCTTCAGTTCCTGCAGCTTTCACAATTTCCCAGAGTATAGTCAAACTCACACAAACTGATTTTTCAGAGAAGCAGCATATGACCTCTTGGCACCTTTTTTTTAATGTTTTGGTTGCCCCTCACGCCACTGTTTGCAGTATTTTCATTTACATTAAGCCAGTTGTGAATGTATGTTGGAATTTGGCCTTAAGTAATTTTTATCTCTTACTATATCTGTGAAATGTAGGCCTCTGGTCTTGTACTGGACAGGTTTTAGTTTTACTGTAACCTTAAAGGAAAACTCTTTGTGTCAAATTCCTGAGCCTGTAACAGACTTTACTCCTCCATTGTCAGAGGAGAGGTATTGGCTGCATATTTACTGTGCAGCCCAGCAGCAAATGTATGTCCAAGCCTTAGGTTTTGAGGACTACCTGTGCTTTGTGTTGCATATTCTCAGTTCAAGGATGTGGGAGTTAAATTACTCATCCATTGCAGCCAGTTTGTTTTTGTTGCAGATGAGCAATACCTTTCTTTTTTCCTTTTTTTTCCTTTGTCTTTTCTTAATACTCTTTATATTGCTGTGGTGAGTGTCTTTACTGAAATAATCTCTTCAGATTCATCGTGAAACTCATATTTGCCTCCTGAAAACTGTGTTGCCTGTTTGATTTTTCAACATTTCTAGGTATGATTTCAGACACTTGCAGTCTGGCTGAAGAAACTGCAGAACAGAATCTTGCAGTTCCTCAGGAGAAAGTCACTGCTGTGGGGAATGCCCCCAGCTTTCACAGTGTCTGTAGAGTTCTCATCTCAAGGGTGGGATATATTTTAAAAAGGAAGGCCTCACTTGTAATTTTGTTTCTTGTGAAGATGACTGACTCATATTTACTTGCCTACTTTGAAACTGAGATATAAGATAAAGAACAAAATTAAATTAATTTATTCTATTGCAATATCTTTCTGGTAATGTTGCAACTTTTCTTCTCCTTCCTTCCCCTGGCTGGAATACCAGAGAATGCTTCTTCATACCCTGATTTGTGTGTTTGCCATGTGCAAGTTGTCTGTACTGACACGGGAAAGTGAGGCAGTCACTATAAACCTGGTTTGGGAAAAGGGTATTTTCCACAGCTCTAGAAGCTGTTCATTACCTCTGGATTTAGAAAGTCAGCCTTTACTCTGCAGGAGAAGGAATCTTGGGTGCTGAGGAGCAGAATTACTGAAGGGTTTGAATTGTAGCCATCTGAGAGAACAGCGAGGTTTAAAGTACTTTGAAACTAATTTACAAATTAGAGTGATAATTACCATGTTACTGTGTAAGCCAAAGCCCTTAGCATCAGGGACTGTCAGGAAAAGACCCAAAAGTTTGTGTGGACAAAATCTTACAATGTAATCATTACCCACTTATTATAGTTTTTAATTAAAAGTCTTTTTGAGCTTTGTGTATTTTATTAGAACATTCAAATCACAATCCTTTCACTCATTTATTTGTTTAAAACAATTTGCATTTTGATTAGGTGAACACAGTACTACAGCATGAAGTCATTTACTGAAAGTGCAGTGTTAAGAAATTATTAAATGTCTGCACTGTCTTAGGAAAGATGAAATCAACTTCTGACCAAAATTTACTTCTTTCTTCACTGATTTGGTTCTCCATAAATTATTCATTAAAGTCGTAATAAAACTATTCATTCAAAAACAGGTTTGGATCATGTATGTCTGGCATACGTCACTCAGTTTGGATTTATTAAGTACTTTTGTGAAAATGTGAGGACTGCAGCCAGACTTCATAGTTTGGTGAATCCACAGAAAACTTCATGAAACACTGTTGCTGAATATTACAAATTCTTCGTATTTAAACAAATTTTGAAAAAGGCTGATTTTCTATTTTTGCCTTTGTTATAAAATAAACTTCAGACACAACTATTTCTGGGTAGAACTAAAATGATACTTATCTCCCTTTTTCTGCAGTTTGTCTCTGATTTGATTTTCAAGGCACTGTAAGTATTGGTCAGCAGTGACTTACTGTCTCACTCTCTTTTGTATCCTCTATTGCCATTAGAGCTGCTATACAGAAAGTAACATCAGATTCTCTGTAGCCTCTTAGCACATTTTTTTATTTGGAAGTGATACTAATGTTATGTGTACTTACCCTTTGTGTTTCTGCTTAATTCTGTTAAGCTGTGATTGCTGGATCTTGATCTGGATGCCTGTGTAACACTATTATAAAACTGAATTAGTACTTTTGTAGTTTCATTTGTGCTTTTCTTTAATATATCAAGAGTCAAACAAAAGAAACAGCAGATTTGGAACTTGCACTCTGTGAGAACATAAGCACAAATAAGCTGAAAAAATGAAAGGTCTGTCTTGTTGCCTTCCATATTTGTTTGTCAGAATGCTGAAAGTTTGTCTGACAGTAGATGTTTCCTCTTCTTACAGCTTTATTTGTGTCTATTTCTGCTAATACACCTGTAAATACTTTTTGTTGTGGGTAGGGAGGGAGTCCTCCCCAAAACTTTGTGTTGGCCTAGAAAAATTGGTAGTTTTAAGTCAGAGTTTGCTAATGCTACATATTCTTAGTTATGCGAAGCTGCTTGAGTTTAGAAAATTCTCATTTCCAAAGGATATGAAAGCATTAAAAAATGTGTAAATACTTGCAGC
The DNA here is from genome assembly GCF_047830755.1 of Zonotrichia albicollis. NCBI lineage: Eukaryota > Metazoa > Chordata > Aves > Passeriformes > Passerellidae > Zonotrichia > Zonotrichia albicollis. The sequence continues at coordinate 5,088,046 of NC_133831.1, read as the reverse complement.
TGTGAATTAAACAGCTGTAAAAGAAAACTTGTGAAACCTCGTTTTGTTTTGAACAACTTGATCAGTGTCTGTAAGTTAATGTATGTAATTAACTCCTTAGAAATTTTTATTTCAAGGCACAATACACAGTTTTTTTCAGTTGGAAACAAGAGGCTGAATTTCCCTGTTAATCATATGGACCCCAGTTGTGTAGGAGCAAGAGAACAAAAAATGATGGCTGCCTTCCACTGTTGTAAATCCTTATGCTGCTAAGATGTGAATTGATTTTTTTGTGAGGTTGGGTAGAAATGTAAGAGTTGACAGGACTGGGGGCCTGGGGGGCTAGAGGGAGTTTAATAGCCTTTTAAATGTAGGGAAATTTAGTAGAACTGATACTGAATCAACATAGGGTGCTGAACTTGCAAAAGAACATGTTCCTGAAATGGCAACTCTGAGTGAACCAAATGTGCTTGCCTTTATCATTAAGGTTGTACAGCTTCCTTTGCTTTAATATGTTTCTGACATGTGCTGATTTTTTAAACATGATCTTAATGTACCATTTACTGTTCCAAATACATTCACACCAAACTGTTGGTAACGTTCTGGGCCTTGCAAGCTTTTTCATTCCTGTTTGGTTTAAGGTGCTGCTATGCTTGTGTCCTGGTAGGATGGGCCTCCAGTAACCAGGCTGCCATTGAGAACAGGAACACTGTGAGGATTTGGCTGTTTAATGGTAGCAAACCAGTGTATGGTGCAATCATGCATCTTCTGTTTCTGTTGTTGTTGTTTATTAAGAGTTGATGTGAATTTAAACGCGTGCAAGAAGGACTTGCTGCTTAGAACAGGACTGAATTCTCTTGTTTCAAGTGCCATTGCTATGCAATGAACAGAACTCGGCGCTCAGCCCCACGGTCAGGGTGAGGAATGTTTGTGTCTGTGTGTGTGACTGCACTGGAAACGTAACCAGACAGCCTGGAGTGGTGGAAACGCCTCAAGGAACTGCTGGGTTAAATAACAGAAGTCCCTTTACTTGTGACCATTTTTCATATGCTGGCTTTACAGCACCTGCAACAACTAGCTGTGGAATATAATAGATGGCTTGTGGTGATGCCAGCTCTACATTTCACAACATCCAGTGCTTTACATGCTTCAAGCACCTGCATGCAGAGCTAGGTTGACAGTACCTCTATCTACAGACATTTGCAAGTGCATCTCTGATAAAGCTAGGTATGAAATATGGCCATATCTTTACAGCTTAAAGACTTCAACACCTGATAACAATCTCATTTAAGTTTGTAATTATTTGCAATGAATGAGTAATAAATCTCATGTGGGTGAGTCTTTCCCAAAGTGTGTGTGAGTTAATCTCAGCAAGGCTGAGAAATGTCCTTAAAATATTTTTCTTTTCATTGCTGGTGGGATTTTTTTTATTTAGTGGACAAATCTAGTTTTCAAAGGATGTTCATGTTTAATTCTTGCTATTTAAGCCAGTAAACTTGCAGTGACCAGACAAAATCAAGCATTCATTTCTTAGACCTATTTTACAAGTGACAATCCCAAAGAAGGAATGTTGTCCTAGTAACTGTGAAACTTGTAATTACATTATTGCATGCAGAGAAAACCTTGTGCCAAAATACTGTTTCATATTTCCCTCTGTTGGAAACTGAAGTGTTACACAAAGCTACTAGTAAGTTATTCACAAGTATTGAAATGTTTTGTTCACAAATGAAGCACTTATTCAGTCCTGTAAATTATACATATTTTGGAATAAAGTTAACTTCAATCATTTTTTGCCTTCTGTTTTAATGGCCATGACCTCTCCCTGCCCAGGCCTGGGTGGGGGATCCAGTACCAGTGGCAAGTACCACCCATTGCTCCTGAACATCTTAGTTTAGTTTACAAAATCTCTACCAACTGAAAAGCTTTCAAAATGTATCCTACAATGTCAGTTCTTGATCTCTGGAGGTGCAGAAAGCTTCACTATCTTACACCTCTCGTCAGCACAAAATGTAATCTTTGCCTTTTACCTGCAGTGGAATGGGAACTTCTGCAGTTTCAGCTCTGTGGCAGATGCCTCATCTCTACAACAGACTCTCAGGACAGGGCTCCTTTGCTTTCTTCCTCAACCTTACCATCCACCCCTCCTGTAGGGGTGATTTAAGATCTCTAGTAGAAATTCACCTGCAATATGATGGTTGGTGTTCAAGGAACTCTATTCTACTCCTTATTATTTTGTAATGTATTTTATTTAACTGAGAAAATATTTTTTGCTACTGTAAATATTAAAATAATGCCCAACCCTAGAGTGGGTTGATTTGAGCCTGTCTCATACTCTGTCCTGTTTCTTCCTGCACAGCTCCCATGCTTAGTGGTGATCCCAACATTTTCTGTTAGTTGGAGGATATAAAATGCTGATTTTTGGTGTTACCTGTAAGTCTTGCCTGTGTGATTCAGAGGAGGTGAATGAGCAGAAGCCTCGTGGCTGAAGGTTCATCAGCACTGTTCCTTCAGCTGCAGTCATGGGTGGAGCATTCCCTGATGGACAGCAGGGGGCTGCTGTTCAGCCCCATCACAGCCTGAGGTAATCATTTGCAAACAGCAGCATCCAGGTATTTCCAGAGGAGAAGAGGAGATATTTCCAAATGGGAAGATGTCATAAATATCTAGAAACTAAATTCCTGTTTGGACCATTTAAAATCATGGAACAGTCAGATGTGTAAGATCCTTCTGGAGTAACAGCCCTATTCCATCATAGGGGTGGTTCTGCTTTAGATTTGGTTGTTGTTTCAGGCTTTTCATCATTTAGAATGGATTTGACTTATAGGCAGAAATCAGCTATTTGACAGACTGCACCTCTGGAAACTTTCCCAAATAGTAGACAGTCCAAAAGGCAGGAAAAACTAACTCTTGACTGAGAACAGATTAAGTGGCTGTTCAGAGATAGGGAAGCCCCATGTATTTTGAAACTACTTTCTTGCCTGCTGTTGCTGAGAATTTTGCTGGCAGTGAAATTGTTCCTGACTGGTTTGGGTTTAGTTCCTGAATTTCTTTCACTTGAAGAAATTTCATGCTGGCAAGCTGATTGTTTTCCATCAGAACAATGCATTGTCAGAGGCTGATTTTCTTTCTGGCTCCAGGATTTGACAGTGAATCCATCCTTCGGATGTTTGAACCTAAAACAATAAGAGAAAAATGTTGATTTAACTTTCAGGTGTTCCATCATTGCATTTCCACATTGTTGTCAACAATTCACATGTTTTGTTCTGGCACCTTGAATGGAGGAAGCCCTTCTGGCTGATCCAGCCTGTAAATTTGTTTCCTTTCCTTGAACAGGATTGGTGTTGTTCTTGAGAGAATTTAACACAAAAACAAGAAGCTGCTGTTTCCTCTGCTGGAAGAACCCAGAGTATTCAAAGGCACATAACTTGATTAAGTTTCGATGGCTGAAGTGTTGTGTATTTGTTTCTTTGTTATTTGTTCTAGGTCCTTAATCAGCAGCTTTTCTGGCCTTCTGCTGCAGGTCTTGTAGAATAATCTGTGGGTGTAGTCTGTGTTCTTGGATCAGGTTCTAGTAAAACCTCTGTCTAATCTGACAGTTTCAAAAAACACAGCAAAACTCTTACCTGGTATGAAACACTGGAAAACATGGAAATAATCTTTATAGTTTTTCCTGCAACTTTTTTTTTTCTTTTTATGTAGTTCTAAAAAACTGATTGTCTGCAATGGCTGCAATTTAAAATTAGTATAACAAACATCTTTGGCTTTACTTTCAATTGGTAATGCATTAATTTTTCAGCTTTCTCACTGAAGCAGCATTATTTTCAGTTGTCTGAATGGAAGAAATTATCTCCTTCTGGACTTTGAAAAATGTTTCTAGTTTCACAGCTAGATATATAGATATCTATCTATCTATAGATAGATCCTGCATTTTCTATTTGGTGGAGCATGCAACTGAAACAAGTATATATGAATTTCTTTATCTTGGGGCTATTTGTGAAGGATGTTTCTTCTATAGAGGTTGCATTTGTATCTAAATATGGAAAACAGATTAGAAAATATTTTACTATGAGGGAAAGGTACAAAGAAGGGAAGAAAATGGTCTGTTTTCTTCTAACGGTGAAAAAAAAAATAAAGTATGCAACAAGGTTATTTTTGGTTCTATAAAGTCATGAATTAGTGCCACTGAGACCATTTGCAGTTCATAGGAAGCCCTGTGGTTATTTTACAGCATGCTATGAAGACCGAGTCACAAGGACTCTTACCGGGAGATGGGATTTGGGGACATCCCTAAGTGCATTTTTTTCAGATACTTGTGTGAAGAGTTGTGTTAAAATTTCTAGGACTGAAAGAGTCCCAAACCTGCTTGCTGTTACTTAATCCTTGTTAAGAAAATTCAAACCTTCCAAGAAGTGCAGAATTATTTCTATAAGAAAAATAAATGCTCTTTGTCATTTTCTCCAGAAATGTGATGTATACATTAGGGTATTTTTTCTGCTTAAGAGTTAACAGACAGTTAATGCTTAATTAATAAAATTTTGTGTGAGCATCATCATCCTCTAAGGCAAATTCACAAGTTCATGAACATAGATAAACTCTTAAAATTCTATTTTCTTGTTAATGCCATGTCTTCATTTGGATCCCAATACTTTTTTTAAAAAAAGCAAAAACAAAACCCTAGAAACCAATACCCAAGCACAAAACACCCTTAACAAGTGTCATATGTCTTGTGTAGCAGAACTTTTAGCCTGCTTGAATTTACTCACTAATTTGACATCAAATATCCTTGATATAACTCTATGAATCAAAGAATTTTCACCTTAATAGATAAAGACTGCATAACCTGGTTGGTAAAGATAATATTTGACACAGAAATCAATACCATTGTTCTTTTATATACCTCAGGCACACTATCTGATTCTAATCTGGCACTTCTTGAGATGTGACTAAGATATTTTCTTGGGGAAATAAATAAAGTCTGAGTTAATCATCAGTGTGGGAAGGTATTTTTAAAGTAGAAGCATGCAGAACAACTGTATCACACAAGGCTTACAGACTGCCAGTGTAAATACCATTGTCACATTCATGTAGTCACATAAGATTATTAAATTTGGGGGTGATATTCTCATGTAACACCTACATAGTTCATCAGCTTCAGAGGAGCTGCATAAATGAGAGTAGCAGTTGACCTTTACAGTTCATGTACTGAGTCACAACTTCATCTCCAAAGCTGCTGTAACCGTAATGCACTTCGCCTTTACATCCATTTTATCTGCCTGCTAAATATAAACCTGTTCTGGAAAGTTGAAGTGCACATGTGACAGGGCCCACTTTGGATAAGCCCCAGCACTCAGACACTCTGCCCTATTAATGGTTCCATCCTGGTTCTAATGCTCCCCAGCGCCGGTGTTTGCTTTCTCCTCGATTACCTGGGCTCACACAATCTATAAAAGCAGCAGAAGAAAGCTCCCCGTTCATTTTCTGCTACAGTTCTGTCTCTTGCTTTGCAAATCTTTTAACAAAACAGGACCAAACTTCTCTGTTCATTTAGCTGGAAATTGTCAAGCATCAGATGGATTTTAAATGCACTTTGGCATGGCAGAAATGTCAGGGGCACTCCGCTCACATAGGCAAACAAGGCTGTCTTTAAAAATTTTGACATCAGCTGGAAGATGCAGGGAGAGGTCAACAAAATGTTATTAGGACAATGTTAATTAGGACAAACCTTTATCCTGTGACGGTGCTATTTAAATCTGCAGAGGGAGAGGAATCTGGAGGAATGGAAACCGTGCCTGAGCACCATTTCCTAAGGCTGTCAACACTAATTGCAATGTAGGACCTTCTGTTCTTCCTGCCCTATAACAGAGCAAACCTGCATAGCTCTAGAATTTACAGGATGCTGTCTCAGTTACTGCTGGCACCTTCAAAATTATCTTGTCATAAAAATACTACTTTCCAGCAAAGAGATAATAGGTATTTCTTTAAAGGGGGTAGCTAGGGCAGTACTAATGATTTCTGTATCAGCTTGGTTTTGACAGTATTATTTAGAAAAGAGTCTTGAAAAATGTCCTTACCATAGCACTATAAAAGCAGAGACAGATAAGGCTTTGAAACTTCAGTGTTCAAAATGTTGTGAACTAAATTAAGATTGAGGGGGTGGTGGATGGCTGCCTACTACTGCATACATTAAACCATAGTTTCTGTGTGTGGAACTGCTTACTTGCTTCTAAGGATTTCAGCATTTGCTGTGTACAAATATTTATAGTAGGCAAACCCAGAATTTCTTTTTAAATTTCCTTTTAGAAACGGTGCCTGATGCTTCCCATCTCTATCTCAAACCACAGTTTCCACATCACAGAAGGATGCACAAAGCTGCAGGCTATTTGAGGGAATGTCTGCGTGAGTATTTGTTAAATTTCAGTGCTCAAGACTTTCATTTACTGCATCTGTCTTAAAATTCATCAGAGGGGGCAGACCAGGCTGGTAATTAAGGACACCCTCAGAAGTGAAAGGCGTGGGTGAGAGTCCCCACAGCACACTTGGCAAGTGAGCAAGAGTGAAAAGGAAGCAGCAGCATCATCAGATTCAGTGAGAATTGCTGGGAATGTTTGGATTGTGAGAAGAAAGTGAGAAATACCATTGTGAGAATTCTGGTGGTGTTTACACAGTGACAGTGCTTGAGACAAGGCTGAGGTGCCCCTGCATCTCATGTTGCCTTGACCTGGCTAAAAAAAAAAAAAAAAGCTTATTGTGCTGGTTTGGGTTTTTTTCCCTTTCTTTTCACTGTGATTTCTCAGGTTTTATGCTATATTTTTTTGCTTACTACGTTGTAGGAATCTATTTTCAACTCAGTTACATGAACTACCTGACCTGCAATCACCAGAGAAGAAGGGAGGGAGTTGGGTTTTTTGGTTCCATGAAATACCATGGTTGTGGAAGGAAGAGAAACCCAAAAAGCAATAGTATTACACAAGTTTATGATAAGAAGTTGGGCAACTTACATTACCAGAAGAGGGGAAGTGAAATTTTTCAAAGGGACCCCAATTGTGTAAAGTACAGCAGAAGCTAAATTACTGTGAAGTTGTGTTTCCAGGAATACCACAAAAACATGCAGACCTGACTGAATGTGTAATTTGGCTTAAACCAATTTAGCCTGTTTGAGCTGATAGTTTCACAGTGGTTTAAAAATGCAAAGACTTCGCATATTGATGTAAAAAATAAAGTTCTCTACTTGATTTTAAGTGAAATTAACATCAGCAAAACCAAGTGTCAGTTCATTAGAAAATGTACATTATGACAGAGAGAAATTACAGAAAAATTAATTAAAAAGGATGTAGCCTTAAAACCTGTTTGACAATTATTTGAGTCTGTTCTTGTCCCCCTATTAACATGAGTAGACAAAAACCACACCACACAGGAAAGAGACCTAATAATATCTTTCTCATGGTGTGCATTAAAGGACAAGTGAGACAATTTAAAGATTCTGGGCTAATGAATTCAGATGTACTTATTTATGTTGTTACTATTTGATTTTTCAAGACCTCCAATCAGGCTGCAAATGTGAGACAGTGGCACAATGAAACATAATGGTGTCAAATTTAATACCGATGGGCATAATTTTCTCTACTTATGAATCATCTGTCAATAAAAAGATTTGGAAGCCAGCAGCAATAACTAGGAATTATTTTCATACTTATTAGTAAAGGAATTAAAGCTGATTGTGCTAATATGAGGCAGTGGGTAACTTCTCCCTGTGTTCTGGTGGCTTTTTTTTCCTCTTAGTCCTTATCAGGTTTACTTGTCCTATTCTTAATCTTATCAGCCGCATTTCCACTGCCTAGACTGTCAAAGGGACACCAAGTGCTGCAGATAAAATGCTGGAGGTGTAAAAAGCTCCTGCTCAGAAGCTAAATCAGAATCACATGTCAACACAGTTCAGGCTCAGGCTCTGGCAGGATGGTAGGATCATTGTTTTTAATGCCATTTACTAATTAAAAACGAGTCCCAGATTACGGAAAGTCTGGAATGAAGCGGCTTACTGAAGTGATGGTTTAGCTTCTTGAACCGGCTACATCAGAGTCTGTCATTAAAATGTAATTTATTTGAATATTGCTCAGCAGTTTCCAGATGCTCTTCTGAGGAGAGGCGGCGCGGTTTGTGTTTCACACAATCAACCCCCCGTGTTTCGGCCGGAGCTCGTTGTACCCCGATGGACACGCGTGGCAGGACTGCGGCAGGTGTATTTTATTCGGCAGATGTACTGTAAAGGCATTACAGCAGATCAGCTGGATTTCTTCCTTTAAATGTACACTGTGAGATCCAACTCGCAAGCCAGCTGTTTCTTATCGGCCCGTGTAATCTTCCCGAGCCCGGCTTTGCCTCTTCCTCTCGCAGCTATTTCTGTAACGGGATCGGACGAGCGAGAGCACCGCTATGAATTTTAATGCTTCCACTGGGGAATCCCTGCCGCCTCCTCTTTTTGGATGAGATCCTCGAGGAAAGACCCAGAACAGAGCGAGGAGAGGAGGAGGCGGAGGAGGAGGAGGAGGAGAGGGACGGCGTAGCCGCGGTACCGGGGAGAGCGGGAAGGGGGAGCCGCGGGGCGCACTCAGGGGCCGTGGCACGGCGACAGCGAGGCGGGCACCGGGGCGGGTGGGAGCCATGGGGAAGGAAGGATGGCTCGGGGCGTGTGGCGCTGCCTGACCGCGGCACGTCACCAGCGGCAGCGGCCGGAGCGCCGCGGTCCCGCCACCGCCCCCGCACACATGCACCCGCCGGCATCCCCCGGGGCCGGCCGTGACCTGGACAGCGCCGAGGGCATCCCGCTGGGTCCGGGCGACAGACAGAGCCCGCGGACCGGGCGCTAAAACCGCCTCGCCATCCGCACGCCGCGGTCCGAGAGGAGGAGCCCCGGGTGCCGCGCCAGCCGCCGGCACCGTCGCCGCTCCCGCCGGCACCCCATGGATAAGGCGGGCTCGCTGCACAGCTCGGTGCCCGGGCCGCCGCCCCGGCTCTACCTGCCGCGCAACTTCAGCTGCAGCGCCTGCCTCTATGGCAGCCTGGCCGAGCAGTGCAGGGCGGGCTGCAGCCCCGACGGCGACGCCGCGCCCACGCCCGTGGTGCGGGAAGCGGCGGACGAGAAGCCGCCGCCGACCCGCGGCCGGGAACCCACGCTGCCCGCCGTGCCCCCCAGCCCCACGCAGCGCCGCCGCGCCAAGTCGCTGCCAACGCCCGGCGACCGCAGCCTGCGCCCCGCGCTGCAGCAGAGCCCGTCGCGCCGCAAGACCGTGCGGTTCGCCGACTCGCTGGGGCTGGAGCTCACCTCCGTACACCTCTTCTGCGAGGCCGACCTGCCGCGGGTGCCGCTGCCCGCGCCGCCCACGCCGCGCCCCGCCGACCTCCTCAAGACCAGGAAGCCGCCGGCGCTGGGCGACCTGGAGCCGGTGCTGTTCGGGCCGCCGCCGCCGCTGCTGGAGCCGCTGTTCCCGCCGCAGCCCGGCGCCAGCCCCGGCTTCGCGGAGCGGGTGCGGCAGCACAAGGTGAGGCTGGAGTGGGTGCGGGCAGAGCCGGCGGGGCTGCGCGGGGCCGTGCGCGTCCTCAACCTCGCCTACGAGAAGGTGGTGTCGGTGCGCTACACGCTCAATGGCTGGGCCAGCTGCGCCGAGGCTGCCGCCACGTACCAGCCGCCCGCGCCGACCGACGGCATCAGCGACCGCTTCGCCTTCCTGCTGCCCCTGGGCGCCGCCGCCGCCGCCGCCGAGACCACGCTGGAGTTCGCCGTCCGCTACCGCGTCGCCGGCGCCGAGTACTGGGACAACAACGAGGGCAAGAACTACCGGCTGCGGGGCCGGCAGCGCGTCCCGCCCGCCCCAGGCCCCCCGCAGGACCCCGACAGCTCTGCCTGGATCCACTTCATCTGAAACGGGGAGCGCGGAGCCCGCGCAGGGCCGGGGGAGCCCTCCCGAGTTGTGTTTACAGAGGGGGAATTTGTGTTTGCTGGGTTCTAGCGGGGCCGGGGGGAACCCTGGCTCGCCTCCCGGCGCTCACGGGCTGTGGGCAGGGAGGCCGGGCGCGGGTTCCCCCGCAGCGTCCCCAGCACTGTGGCTTCACCAAAGCAGCGGCTGCCGGCCGGGCTCCGGTGACAGGGCCGGGAATGTGCGGGATTCGCCGGTCAGGACCGGGATCCGCAGGTGAGTGCACATCGTCCCGGCCCCGGAGGCCAGGCTGTCACCTCGGCAGGTTACACGGAAGGCGCTGCCACAGGGCATCCTCCGTGTTTGCCTAATCCTGCTCAGGCAAAGCTCGGATCCGCCCTCAGCGCCTCGCTGACCCGCGCCTGTTAATTGTCCCGCGGGGTCAAGGGCCTGACAGCGCAGGCTGAGGGGCAGATCAGTTCTGAACCCAAAACCACAAAAGTATGGATGCCCCAAGGCGTAGCTCTGTTTCATTACACAGTGAAAGTATTCGATTTAAAGCAAAGATTTTTTTTTTATTTTTGAACCCTGTTTTCAGGTATTTAATCATACTTAGCAAAAAAATAGCGTCACATCCTATTTGAAACGCAACTCACTGAGAGGTTTTTAAAAGAAAGTGTTTTGGTTTAGAATTCATGCGGTAAGTTGATGGAAAGTTTGTCAGGATGTGGTGTTTGTTTCAGTAGGATTGGTCCCACAGAGCTGCTTGTGTTCAGGGCAGCAGGAGAGTTGTGGAATTGCACCAAAAGAGCGAGAGACGACAAGAGTTGAATCCCTAATTCCAGTCTGCATCATGAGCAACACCTTCATTTTTCTTCTTTTGACAGTTTAATTAAACAGTATCAGTGCAAGAGCCTGCTTTCTGAATTTCCTGCTCCAAATTCTTCATAATAATTTCAGTAAGTGATGGATTTTATAAAACTGGTGAGGTTTAATCAGAGAAATCAAAGAAAGTTCTACCTTGCCATATAAAAGTATATCAATCAAATTTACACAGCATACTGACTTCTGCCTTCAAAGGTATATTTTAAATTATATCAGCACTAAGCAAAGCATTTTCCTTTTTAAACATGCTTTTTCATGAGTTCAGCTGAATACAGGTTGTGCTGGTGCCAAATCTGGGTGCTAATTTTCCAGGATTGAGGCATGAATGTGTTTGCTGGAGAGGGGCCTCTGCAAATATAACTAATGAGAGTGGTAAAACCATGTCAGTGTGATTTTCTGGTTGTGAAGGGCTGTAAGATCAGGCATTTAGGTTTGAATTTTCTGTAGGTTTCAGGAGGAAATGCAATGTTTTAAACTGCATTTTGGTGTTTCTTGAAAGAGTTAAGTGTCCCAAGCAGCTTGAGTAATGTCTGGAGTAATGAGTTCTCACAGAACCTTTTGACTCTGCTGAGAACTGAGAGCAGTTTTGTCTCCTGAGGGTCGGATTCAGTCAGAATAATTGAACTTATAAATTCTGGGGGAAAAAGAGCTGTGGAAACTCAATGGGAAAAGAACATTTTATTTCATTTCTGTAGATTACTGGTTCTGATTTAATGGAAGTAATAGCAAGACTGCTTTCTGTAGTATTGGTAGCTTGGTTTTAATTTCCCAGTCAGTGTTCTAATCCCTGTGCTTTTAATGAAACTAAACAGAAATACACTGTCAGCATCTACTGAGTATTTCACATTTTAGTATATTAAGGTCCCCATCTTGTAATCCTGTAAGTTAGTAGAACACATTTATAAAGCTAGAATTGCACAAATAGGATCTTAAAATGTTCATGATTAAAACATGCTAAGTGGTGTATTTGATAAAACAAGCCCAAGTGTCTTTTAGTTGAACTTTTATAAGAGCCTTAATACTGGAGAGAAGGAAAAGGACTTGTCTCCATTTGAAAGCACTTTGAAATCTGGTAGAAATATAGCAAACCATCATTTATTTATGTGTTGTAGCTTTCCAAAGCTTGGCCTTTTTAACTGGACAGAGTGAACCAACAGCAGTTATGTGGACTAATGAAAATGCTTGGAGAAAAAAGATCAACTGATGCTGCAACTTTGCTTTTGAAGTTTTAACAGGATTTTCTGTTTATTGTTTCAATGGCTTTAAAAAACATGGACAGCTCTAAAAAACGTTTTTAATAATGAGCAATTCTAGAACTCCAAAATTATTTCCCAGTGATTGGCAGTTTTCATTGTTGTTTGATTTATGCAGCGTGTGTAGGTCTCCAAAAAAGTTTAAAAATCTCCTTCCAGCACCTGTGGCTTAAATACTTTCAATCTGGATTACCTAAGTGGATGTACCTGCATCAAGTGCTCAGGGAGGTTGTTGTATTTCACTTCATTTTTGATCATGACTTAAGTGAACTCACTGTTGTTCTTGGTTGGAATTTTGCAAGCAGAATTGAGTTTTATAATACTGTTCAGATATTACTGTTATTTATGGCCACCTTTGCCAAACACAAATCTGAATATTCAACGTTTTGAAGCATACCAGGGGAGTGTTTTGCAAAACAGTCTCTTGAGCTTTCAACCAGTTAATCCTGACCTTAACCTAAATTTTGTGAGTAATTTTATCAGAGATTATTGATGAGACACATGCAAGTCCAGTAAAAGACTTGGTCTTGTAGGAGGTTCAGAGCCAGCTCCATGGGAAGGCTGCACCAGCTTTGGCCAGAGAATGCCATTGGTGAAGGCTGTGGAAGGAGGTTGAGGTGTTTTCATGGAAATTATCAGTAGCCTATGCCAAAACTGCATTACTTCAATTACATATTTTCACTTCTGTCACATGAATTTATTTCTGAGAAAGGTTTATTCACATCCTCAAATACGTGTTCAGTTCAGAGTATTCTTCCACTGGCAGCATTCATGTAGTTTTCAATCCATTAGATTTCAATCTGAGCCCATCTATTCCATCTAATACTTGCTAGAAGCGCTGTGATAAGTGGAGATGAAATAGAAATGTCAAATGATATTTATATCATACATAAACAATGACTTTGAGGAGAAAAACCTGTGTTGAAAGGGGGTCATTTGCAAGTTGGCAGAACACCAACTATTTTATTGGGAGCTTGAGCAAAACATCATTTCAAACTTGTATTTCTAAAGAATATTGTTCAAGAAAAAACTTTCACAAGCAAAGTTAAATATTTGAAAATTTTCAAACCAATCTTCTTCTGGAAAAAAATTGTTTTATATGCATGAATAGGGCTCATGCCACCTCCCTTTGCAAGTGATTCCAGGATGGTTTAGGCAAGGCAAAAATCCTTTGGTTGTGTACTTCCCTGGTAAGGGAATCGTTCATTGCTCGTGTCTCTGCAGGTGTAAAAATGTGTCTGTCATTTATGGAGCAAAGCTGTAGCTTTATGGAATGTGCCATGCTGTTTTATGGGCATTAATGCTCATTTATCCAGAGCTGGGTTGTCCTGTGTGTCTGACAGACGTGGATGGTTGCTGCTTCACCTGGAACTGGTGGGCTTTTGCATGTGGCTCTATGCCTTCTGTGGCAATATTTTGGAGATTTACCCTAATTATTAGAAATCCTAAAACAAATGAGAACTATTAAGTGACCATGAATGGAATTTCAGCTAGCTAAACATATTATTTATTAGCATAAAAGCAGTAAATGAAGGTGTTGCACTTACTTTCACTAAATGTACACCATTTCAGGTAAATTAATTTCTTTCTCCTTTTACCATTTGCAAGTAACTTTTTGATGTGAATGTGTGTGCCTCAGTATCTCAGTAAACAACAGAGGAAGTGCACACTCAGTTGTTTCAGCAGATGTGAGGGGCAAATATATCACTTGAATGAACAAATGTCTGTTCATGCATGAGCATCATCCCTTTACAGATATGTGAAATGTTTTTCCATAATGCCAACAGGCAAGCAGCTGCTAATTTTAATGTAAAGTAACCTGCAGAAATACTCAGAATCTGATTTTTTCAACATATCTTATATTCAAATTTTTATGTGCCTTTCAGCATTTCCTAGAAATAAAGCTCATGTGTTCCTTAGCTCTCCACCACAAATCCAATAATGAACCTGTCATTAAAATGAAATTTTTACAAAAATACAATAATCCTAATTCCTGACACATGATTTCTGGCACAGCTAAAAATGTATCTATAGCAGCCAGAAGGATTTGGTAATATTTTTCCCATATTACAGTGAAAGATTTGTCAGTCAGAAATGTCTTCCTGGTACACCTCTACATTTATGTAGTTAAGTAAAAAAAGAAACCAATTATGACTACAGTTAATATAACAGAGTATATTTGTTGTATATATTCGCTTCTTGCACAAATATTCTAAATATATATTCTCTCTGAAGCCAGAAATTCTAGTTTTCTACAAAATCCGTTCATGGAGATCTGGCCTTTTCAACTTCTACTGTTACTTATCTGATGCTGCATAATGCATATTGTTAAAATTTTTTATGGGTTTAATCTGTCTACAGGATTTATATCATGAAACAGAAGTGCTCAGTGCAAGGAATACCTGAAGTAAATTACTTTTACCTTCCAGCTGTTCTGCAGGGCTTTTTGGCAAATCCCCAGCAATTCTGTTTCCTGTACATACTCCACATGCACATGCTTGGAGTGAATGGAGGGATTATTAATGGAATGGAAATATTTTTGAGCACTAAAATGAAGGATTTTCCTACATAAATAGTTCAAGGCAAGAAGTAAATATAGTCAATATTGCTGTAAAACAAAGCCCACTGGCCTTATGAAGAGCTGATCAGGATTTTGTTTAAATGGAAGACAGTGGTGTATTTCAAAATTAAATATGTTCAGGGAAATGCACCTGTTTCTGTGAAGGTTTTCTCAGGTTCAGCTGATAGAACTGCCCTAAAATAAAGAAGTGATAAGAGTATTTCCTTACATTTGTGGATGGGCTTGAATGTAGGTCTTCCATGAGCAAAGTGGACACTGAGCTATAAAACCATTGGCTATTGCTTGGAGGTTTTCTTTATCCAACTTACAAATACTGTTTTAAAATCCTCACAGAAAGGGTTTTGACCCTGGGTTTTCCCCTCTCATGTGAATATCCTCTTCATCAGTCACTCTGGCTTTTGATTGAGGCCTCTGCTGTTGAGGAAAGATTTGATTTTATTTTTATGCTACATAGGAAGATTATTTTACATTAGATTTTTGGAGGGGAAGGCAAGGAGATTTTTTTCCTTGCAATTTTCACTTTATAGATATTAAACAATAGCATGAAGTATAAAAATTGCTTGAAATTACATATGCACTAGTGATTCCAAAGAATATAGCTAAGACTAATGTCAAGTGTGAGATGTGCTTTTTAAAAAACATATGTGCTTTGATCTAGAAAGGCAGGGAGAAAGTCCTAGACTGCAGTGCAAGCTATTAATGCCAGGGATTTCTTTCTATGCAATTCTATGGTGCACCTGTTTTTATAGGGATTAACTTGATTGGTGTAGTTCATGTATCAGTGTGTTATGTGTAGAATACTCTGTTTAAAGTGTCATTAAGGAAACTGTGTGTCTTAAATGGTGTTACAACTTTAGGCTCTTTTTTGTCTAACCTGACTTCACTAAATCATAAGAAACTCCTCTGAATAACAATAACCAGACAATATTTCATAACATTGCATAATCAAGTCTCACACGTTACACTTATCACCTTCTAGGACAAAAGTTGTGTTACTGTTGTGAGTTTTAAAATTTTTTGTATTTCTGAATCTTAAAAAGCCAAACTGTGCTACACTTTTAAACACAAAGAGCTAAAAAGTGTGTTTGGAAAGCTGATCAACAGTAGTCAAACTAAAATTGGCTGGGATTATTCGTGTGTCCAGTTCCTGAACTGTGGTATAAAAATGTTTGTGACCCTCCTGTGCCTCCTCCATGGAGGGACAACCTGCCAGACACAAACCCAGGCTGCACTGCAGGAAAATCGCTGTTCTTGGAGAGGTTTGAACAAACCCAACTCCTCCCTTGTAGCATTACACAAACAGAGGTTCTGTCTGTTGGAGAGAGTGTTCTTCAACATGCAGGTTTTTATTGCTGTTTCTTTGATTTACTGTGATTTAATTCTGAGAAAAATATTGTTACTTAACTCTGTACTTGACTAGTAAATTACTTTTAGCTGTAGTGTCTTTCTGCAATGTTTATATTTCACCAAATAATAATCTTTGTTTCTAATGTTTGTAAAAGTTAATGTAATATCACCAAAAGTCAAAAATCAACATTTTCTAATAATGCCTTGTAATTTACCTAGCCTTACAGTATTTCAGAAGATTTTCCACCAAAACTGCATCTAGTCACTGCTTGTCACAATGATGAAAAAGAGATATTTATAAACCTGTAGCTTCTAGCTGCCATTAAAGATTAATGAGACGAATCGTGAGCATGTGGTGACTATAAACTCTTTTTTTTTTTAATTAAACCTACAAAAGATGATGACTTTTTTGTTAAGGATCTGAAGCAATGATGTTCCAAAAGCTCTACAGTGCATGTTGGGATGTACCTGCAAATCTGATATTTGGGGCATTTCCCAGGCAGCCTGTCCTGGGGATGTTCTCTGTGGAGGCTGCAGGAGGAGTTCTGGTGAGGGGATGGGAGTGGGTGTAAATGTACATGGCTGTTTTTATTTTCTTGTTTCAATTGCACCATTTCAGCCCCATTTCAGCTCTCTGGGGCTGGGGAAGGGCTGCCTGAACTGCAGAGCTGAGGCTGTCCCTGGATCAGCTAAATGATCCCAAGCATTCTTCCAAATATTCTTTCTCTGTTCATTGCCTACTTTACAATATTTATTTCTTGAATTATTACAATGTCCTGCCATTCAGTCTTTTAGTGTATTCAGCATCTTCTGCTGCAATGCCAAGAACAGTTTTCAGCTTTTCTTTAAATAACAATTTTTAAGCCTTTTTTATAATACAGATAAAAGCCCTATAGCCACAAGGAGAAAAAATGTTCTGTGTTTGTTCTCATGTAATTGGTACAACTTATTTTTCTATCCTCTTTCAGAAACATCTGCCTAGCTGTCTCATTAATAATAATTATTTTTTGTGCATGCATTTCTTTGGAAGGGTGCAGTAATTAATATTAGCCCTAGATTTTTTTTTTCTTCAGAGGGAATTTTTCATGATTTAACCTCCATCTAATCTTTCTGTTCAAGTAAAAAAGAACTCTTAGCCCACATAAATTACAGAATCCAGAACTATTTTCTTAGCATACCATTACATAAATATTAGACTGCATTAGTTAGAATCACAGTGTGTAATTTAGATTTCTTTTTGGTAAGGAATATGCTTTGAATTTTAAACTGCTGTTATACTTGAATGCTCCCGAAGTAATGAGATTACAGTTCTGAGTGAAGATTATAATGAAGTTTAATGTAGTTTTACATTGTTCTTGGATTCATTTTTCTTTTAGTTCACCATTCCACGGGACATTACATGACTATGGTATTTCATCTGATGATTAATCAGAATTACATGTTGTAGATAGTCTTATTAATAACAGGAGTTAAAATTAGTGAAGTATTCAGACAGTTGTACTACTGCTAATGATAATAATAATAATTGTGGATGAGGGTGATGCAGTGCAGGAAAAAGGAGCTGTACAAGGGTGATCTTACACCACTTTTACCACTGGCTTTGCCTTACCAGTTGTGGCACAAGTGAGGACTTCTCAGAACAGCCAGGAGTTGCCAAGAACACTCAATTCTGTCATTTCCTCTTGATCCAGACCCACACAGTAAAGAAGGGAGGCAGGTGATGGCAGAAAGCAGAAGTTTGTGTCCTGAGAAGTGCAGACTCATCCTCCTGTGCTGTGGATTGACTTTCATGGGCAGAGAAAGGTACAAGTGCTGTACCTGCATTTAAATGCTCCTTACACAAAATACATTCAACAGCATAAATAATTAAGCACTATAAACAAATGACAAATAAAACAGCCTAATAGCAAAGGATGTAGGATACTTATACTGCATTAAAATAGATCAGGTCTGAAGTGACTGGGTTGTGCTTTGTCAGGAGGAGAGAGACATCAATATTGTGGGCAAACTCTGAGCAATCCAGATACCACAGAGTCAATTCTACTGCCAAGGACTGTTCCTGGACTGTCTCAAGGAGTGTGGGGAGAGAGGAGAAAATCACATCAAGGACACTCCTAAGCTGCTCTCAGAATTGGTCTGTGCCAGCTGCAGCATTTCTTGGTGGTAATTTGCAGTGGTTGGACGTTGCTCGAGAGTTTTAACGTTGCCTCACAGGCATGAGCTCCTGTTCCCTGGGAATAGAATCCCCAGGGATGCTGCTTTCCATCACTTCAGTCACATAACAATGGGTACAATGAAAGGAGGTTTAATTTCTTTGTTACATGCAGTGCTGTGAGAAATGCGTTTGTGTGTTTTAAACATTTCCAGTGGTGTCCTCATCTTTTTTGCTGCTCTCGCAGTTGCCCTGGGGGAGTTGGAGGTCCCTGAGCTGCGCTGAGCCTGCAGCCCCGGGAGCTCCCTGCCCGGCTCCAAGGCTCCAAGTGCCACCGTGTGGTGAATCGGGCAATAATTCCTGTTTTTACTTGCAGTCCTTTCAGCCAGAGCACCGTTTGTGACCTGAAGAATTTTTTCCACCGGTGACCTGTGTTTAGTAAATAATTCTGCGATATTCTCAGGTTTGCTTTCTCTTCTCCAGAATATTTAGTGCAGGTGGTGCAGTTCCCTTTGCTCTTTGCTGTGTGAGCTCCCCACACCACAGCAGAGAAGCCTCGAGTGCCCACAGGTTGATTGATTGCTGCAGTTCAGTTTATCCACTCAGCTGGGCTGAAGATGGATGTCGTGTCCTTTCTGTGTCAGTCTGGAAAATTAAAACTCAGTGATGGGAACCATTTCTATGGGGAGATTTTGGATTCCCACCCTATCAGTGTGAAGGAAAAGGAAAGAGGATCCTCAGCCACAGGCCATCACTGGTCTGCAGACACCAGTGCATTGGATACTGAGATTGCTGCACTTCTAATCAGAGCTGCTTAACAGATTGTCTCACTGCTAATGTAGACATTGCCCTTCTTTTATGCTCATCAAAACACTGCCAAGTATTTTAGTAGTTTTGTTCTTTTTGTTTTAAACACTGATTATTTTTCTATCTCTCTAGTAAGAAGTAACAAATATATGATTTCTATCCATACACATTACAAGCCCAAGTGTCGCAGAGAGATGCAGCACCCCATTGGCTGAAAATCAGAAAAAAATGTAAGGTATTCAAGCTTTTGGGGACTGGTATCGATAAAAATCTTGGAAAATAAAATATGGACTGCAAAACTTAGTTCCAAGTTTAGCTTCTATTAGTCAGATAGATAATTGGGGAGGTAAAGGAAGTATTTGTGGAACAGTGAGGAAGTGTTGGCACAAAGAAAGGTGATGATATAATTAACCCCCAGGAGATACAGAGATGTAATTATTGGTTGTGGGATTATAACTTGCTGTAAAGCAAATCTCTCTATATTGAATCTATAACGTATATAAATTATCCTGTAATTGTAATTGTTAAGTTCTTAAGAGGTCACAGATGAAGTGCTTATTTTTGTAAGAAATCACCTCCTTTATTAATTATCTGTAGGAGCACACACTGGTGGAAAAGTTTGATGTTTTTTCAGGTACTTTTCCCAGACAGTTGTCATTTATCCAGACTGATGTATGTAAGCTGCTAATACAGTTTAAATGGGCAAAGTTTGAGAACAGACCAGGTTTGCCAGCTTTTATTGTTCCCCAGGTTCCCTAGGTCATGACAGAAATTACTATTTTATTGATCAAAATAAAAGAATACAAACATTTTAAGGGAAAATGGTATAAAAATGCCCTAAAGTACTCGGGACTAACCTCTTTGAGGAGACCAACAAAGGTTACATGTTACATGGTAAATAACGAAGGGCCAAATGGGATAAAAGCTGATGAAAGAAACAGTATCAAATAGAAACATTTTCCTGCATTCCTACCTCCATTTGCCCACACTTACTGTATTGGAAACAAACTTTCTCTTTCCCTTCCGAAGTGCAAACTGAGGCAGGGAGTTTGTAAGAGGCCAGGCCCAAGCTCCCAGCTCCCTGAGCCCTGAATGTTGTCTCAATAAATACTGCATGGAACTGGGAATAATGGATAAGGACTGAGAGTTTTTAAAACATTTACACTTGGTTTACAAGAGCCTTCTGTTTATCAGCCACTGCCAAGTTAGAGCTCCAGCAGAACAGTCAAACTCCCTCTTTCCTCTTACTCATTTTGCAGTTTAACTCCTGTGGAGAAGATGAAACCATCTTAAATACACAGTGGATTCTCTCTTGGCAGGGCTTTGATGTGTGACTTGTGCAGCAAAGGTTTGCTCCTAGGATCTAAACCCAAAAACCACCAGAGCAATTACTTTGACATCCTTTCAGATCATAAAAGAAACCCTCTTTTTTATACATTGGAAAGGTTTCTATATTACCAGCAGTGTATTTATGCACTTTAGAAGGTCAGTGATTCACATCCCTTTAGAAAGAAGGAACTCTCAAAGCAATATGAATTTTGCTTTAGTCATCTCACAGGAATTAACGTTCCCCTGCTTCCTCTTACATTGACCTAAATTGTTGGGGTTTGTTCCCTTTTTGTGCTTAGCTGCTCACAACCATTTATAATTGTGGGGAAAAGTTTAAGACCAAAACTCTGCTGTACTACTGTGTTTTCCTAAAGTGCAGGTGTGTACAACTCCATCTTATCATCAGATGTCACATCAACTTTGAGTTGACATTTGTGGATTCATTAAATATTAATTCTAATGGAATCAGCTGCTTTAGTTCACTGGTTTGCAACAGGTAAGTTTTGGGTTCAGTCCTGTGGAGTCATTAGAGCAGTTTGGTACTTGATTTTAAATACAGACACACACAGACACAGGATATGTCAAATTATTGCTGATCTCTCAATTTCTACAAGTACCTGGCTCTGCTGAAATCACCACAACTGCCAGGCAAAAGATATAAAATTAATTCCTAATTACTTGTGACTTGGGTAGTTCTTACTAGACAAAAATACAGCCCAAATAACCCACTGTAGAACCTTGATAAACAATCACTGCAGGAGCTTTGCACACTAAGAAAGCACAGAAAGGGGAAGGTAGGGCCCCAATCCCTCCTGCCTCACAGGCAGCACTATTTGATTACACAATTAAAAAAAAAAAAAAAAGGAAAGCAGAGGATTAATAAATTATATAAAGAAATAAAAATCACACAGAGAGGTAGTTGATATGGCTTCTCCTTTTTTGATATCATCTTTGTAACCTTAAGAAGGAAGAACATGAGTAGGTTAGGAAGACACTGCTTTTCAGTGGTTTGGGAGCAATAGGAAAGTCCCCAGGTAATAAGAACAGTCATGTGCCTATGACAAAATTAACATGTTAAGGCTGCTATTACTAAATTTGATGTCAAATTAATCTATGGAACTATATATTTCAGCAAGTGAATTCTGTTTCCCAAAATATTACAGATAACATCTGCAGTTACACAAATCAGACAACGGAATAAAAAACCCTCACAGGTACACAGGTGTGAAACACATTTATCACTGTAATTATTTATATGTGATCTTAAGTGATATTTTTCAAGTTGCCAAAACTGGATATTCAGTATTTCCTTAATTGATGACAAACTACACTGAGATATTTTATAGGAATTTATTTCATTATTCCAGCTCAGTCCTCAATGGATTTTATGTATTTCTCATAGGCATCTTCGGTCATCAGTTCATCAAGTTCAGCAGGATTTGCCACAGTCATCTTGATAAGCCAACCTGCAGTTAGGAAATTAAAAAGAATTGCTAATATCCTACAAGAACAATTCATTCATGTTATTGCCTTAGGAAAGCACTCCCAGCAGGAACAACCAGCCTTGGATCACTGGAGAATCAGCCAGGTTTTTGTGCAGGCAAAACAACAGTTCAGTATTTAAAAAAATGAACAACAAACTAACATAAAAAATGTCCTTTTGAGTCAGAGCAGTTGTGTAATTTAGTGCTGGCTGTGACAGAGGCATAGGGAGATGCTGCCTCAAAAGAATAAAGGAGCCTGACCTCAGGATCATGGACTCTTACAAGATCCAAAACCCAGAAATGCAATCAAGGCAAATAGATGTAAATTCAGCCACAGTGTATATCTGAAACTAAGATGTTGTAAAACAGCTGTTCAAAGATGACACTGTGATAATGCTTTATATTAAATTTTACTGGGCTTGAACTATATTCAGTATATTCCATTTAAGTCTCCACACCATTAAGCTGGAAGAACAGGAATTGCAGAGCCATTTGTAATAGCAAGAATCCACAGACTATTCACTATTCAAAGATAAAAGTGACATCTTACCATCTTTATAACAGGATTTATTGACAAGCCCTGGATTATCTGCAAGGGCAACATTAATCTCAGTCACTTCTCCTGAGAGAGGGGAGTAGAGTTCACTAGCAGCTTTCACACTTTCCAAAGCCCCAAACTCATCTGAAACACAGAATATGATTGAATGTTCCTAAGAGGAAAACACAAAGCACTTCCCTTTGTTCAGTCAGACACTCTGGTGATGACCCAAGCAGTGAAGAAATGTCTTATCTTGTGCAAGAAAATAGATTGAAGTCACCCACTTTATGACAGGGATCAGCATTATTAAATCTGATGTTTATGCTCTTGAATTCTGGGGAATTTGTGCTAGCTGGCTGCTACAGAAGGGACAGGAGCTCCTCACATTTGGGGAATCCTTTGCCTGAAGCCCACAGCACACATGATACTGACTTAGAAGGAACAACACCCAGCTCTTACTGCAAGAGACTTAAATATGCCTTTTATCTACAATTTAAACCTTTTTATTTGTAATTTGGTTACAAAATCAACAAAGCCACAATTTCAGCAATCCCATTTTCCCTTCAGAAACACTATCAAGCGTTACATCTGCACTCACTGGAAAACACACATTAGTATTCAGGAGCACCACACTGGAAGCACCCAGAGCTCTTCCCTTTTCCCTGTTTTGTAGGGAGTTATGGAAATGGTGCCTGGAGCAATGCTAACCCAGAGCAGCTCCCAGGCACAAACAAGACAGAGGCTGAAGGAACAAGGAGCTGTCACAGAGTAGATAGGCACCAGGACAAGGGATCAGGGAACAACTTGTTCTGGGAAAGCTTGGAATTAGACTGAGGCCAGAATGGGTAGAAAAGAGAAGAACTTAAATGGAAATGAAATTCCTTCAAATAAAGCAAAACTACAAGTTGGTTAATTAAAATCCTACACAGAGGGACCTTTTGTCTAACAGTCAGCATTCAATGCAACAGATTTGGCCAAAACACTTTGATGGGGATCTATTCCACAAGAAGGATGGCAGAAGAAAGGCCTTCTACTTTACCTCATAAACCCCCATTTCTTTTTTAAAAATTGTCTCAAAATAATGACAATTTTTTCTTCATATACTACTGAGACAGCTCTCCATATTAATACAGGAAAAGATTTTCATTTCTTCCTGTTAACGTTCACTTTCTTTAACAGGAAAAGTTGCATAATTGAATGATGAAGAATGTAACAACTTGTACACCACTAACAAGCAAAAACTCTGTGTCATATTTGATACCTCAAAATTACTGAGTCTCTACATTCCGAGAAAAATTAGAGCTTGATATAAATTAGAAGTTTCACATCATGCAACTCACAAAGTGCATAACTGGAGAATTGCAAATCAGCGCTTGCAAGTTCAGATCAAAGTATAAATATTTAAAAATATAGATACAATTATTACCAAAATATTTTAATGCTTTATTTTTGAATCTTCACAGTTTAAAAACTGTGTATCTTCACAGTTTAAAAACTATGTATCTTCTGCTGCTAAGCACAGTCTGACAATGAGAATTTAAAATTAAAACTGTCATTTGTAGAAACACCTGAATTTCAGGTAAAAGGCATCCAAAAGCTGTATAATGGTATTAATAATCATAAATATTATTTCAGAAAATTTATCTTTGCAAAGGAAGAGTGGGATGAGTAGAATAATCACTTCACGAGCAACTAGAAACAAAACTTACTAAAACTTACCATGTTTACTTAATTTTGTCCCGACTTCTGGAAGACTACAGTAAACAACATCTCCTAATGCTTCCTTAAAAGAAAAACAAAAGCATCAGAGTATACATTAACAAAAATACATACAGGAGAGAACTGATACAGTGACTCTAGAATCTGCATATAAGTATTCTCTGTCTCTAAATATTGTTCTCATTCTTTATAGATTGAATATTTTTCACTTTTTCTTAACAAACACTGAATGTGAATAAACAGTCATGTTATCATGCCCCAAATACCAAATAATTGTTTCTCTATTACATTGCTAATAACCCTCAGGCTCAGTTTATATGCAGATTTCTTCTGGAAGAATAAGGAATAACACTGACTGATCTTCTTAGCATCAGCTACAGAGAGCTGTTAGCACACAGTTTGTCCTCACTGACTTAATTGGGACCCTTATCATCATAACAACTGGATCAACTCTTCTCTGGCACATGTACCCTATCTCACAAAGGGCCAGAGAGTATCAGTTATTGACAGAAATCTGAGATTAAAAGGAATGCTGCTTGTCCTGAGCAACATTAATTCCATTTATTGGTAACTTGTCCCATTCCTCTTTAAGTTTTACATACAGGCCAGAATTTTCCTGTGACTATTCCAAATCAAGTACAGCATGAGAACAAAAAATCCAAAGCAATTCCTGTGCTAGAGTAAAAACTCTGTACTGCCATGCTGTACATCTGCTCACAACTGTTCTTTAGCCAGAGGGATTTCACCATATTTGTGTTCGGAGGAAATCTGACCTAAAGCAGACATGATGTCCTTTCACACAGCCATGAACTGCTCTGGCTTAGACCAGAACATTGAAGTCTCTCACCAAGTTCAGCTCTCCACAGGTCCAACCTGAGGCCATGAAGGCCTTATCAGAATGCTGAGGTGGCACAGATATCACAAATAACGCTCACTGTGTCGCATATGCGACTGAAACAATAAAAACACCTCCGTGAATGTCCAAAGAGCAAGGACAGAGCAGATAGGGATAAATAAATATTGCAGAGCTGGGCAAGGGCAGAGGGATCAATACCTGTGCAAAATTGCTGATTCCTACTGTTCCAATGCCATTTTCCACAGATACCCACTCATGCTTGTCTGTGAACTTGCGGGCTGAAAGGAAACAAAGCTGACATTTCAGAAAGAAGTGACATGCTTAAACACAATAACACATTTCCAGGCTTAAACTGTGGGGCTTTTCACTGAGTCTGTTCATTTTTCTTGGAAAATATTTTAACCAGCACATGTAATTTAGAGAGAAGCTCAGAACATGCTCAGTGACAGGGCAGAGGCTCACTGGGTGTCCTGCTCAGAGCATTATCAGCTCCTGTGCAACCATCTGGAGACTGATAAAGTACAGGAGCAAAAAGAGCAGTTCTACTTCAAACAGAAGTGCAAATCTAAAGCTTAGATGTGTGTTTTACTCATAGTTATACAAGTCTATGATAGCACAGTGGCTTTTCAAACATATTTAGTGTTTATTTCTGATAACTACTTATTGTGGCTGGGAAGGCCGGTGTTGGTGATTCCAGAAACCCTGTGAGCATTACAGCATCTCATTAAAGTGCAAAGCTGGCACAGTTCTATGTATTATTAAGGCAAATTAATACAGGACAAATTAATAAGGCAACTCATACAGACAACTGCTACTTAATAGACTTGCTCTCTGTTAATATTGTTACTGTGAGAAGAACACAGTAGTTATTCTATATCTCTATAAAATAGGTCTGTTAAAACCTTGTTAAGTTCTTTCACAGCAAGGTTACAATTCTCCTTACATTTCAGATTTGGAAGATTCAAGACAGCTTTATTAGAGGCAATTGTTTTTATAAAGTCATATGGAGAAACTTCAAAAGAAGTAACTGAAGCAAGCAACATTTTCCTTGCTAACATTTTTCCTGGAACTTTTCTTACTCTGAGAATTTTCAGCCTGCCATGTCTGTTTTCTCATTTCTACACTATTTCCCTAATATAAATATTATAAATAAAAAGGCCTTACTATCTTTTTTTTTTTAATTTTAATTAATTTATTTTTATTTTCCACTTGCAGCACCCATCCAGTCAGGCAAGGGATGCTGTAAAAACTGGCTCCCTGAGGGATTAATGCCACCTTCCTTTCGAGTTCAACTCTCCTCTCAACTCATCCTGTGGGCTGAACTCTTTAAGGCAAACACCAGAGAAACTACACTTCTGCACCTGTATACTGGTATATTCCTTGTGTATTTCCTAAAACTGTACATGAAGGAAAACAAAAGCTCTCACTGTAGACCTGGTAAAATCTTTCCAGACAGTCAATACTTTAAGCTTCTTCACTTGCAGTGATCCTCTTGAGTTTGAAAAGTTCAAGAGTAGCAAGTCTCAGATAAAACTGTTTATCTTAGAATAGGGCTCAAATTTTATAGAGCTCAGTAGAACAACATGTGGGTTTACAAGTATAATACACAAACAAACATGAGTCAACTGTAAACATGGAAATATTTTCCTATGAATTATCAGTCAAAAATACACAGAATTTCACCTAGCACTGTTTTCTATAACTACAAGAAATCTCATTACACTCTCTAATGAACAGAGCCTTAAATGTCTCAAATCATTTTGTGTCAAGATGCTAAAGCCATGGGAATTCTACTGGAAATGAGTAATGAACCGTAAGAATGGAGAATGACAATTGACAAATCTCAAACTCAAGCTGAACATTAGTGATGTTACACATGGCACAAAGAAGCCAAGCAGTACATTTTTATTCAGGATAATCATAGTGTATGGAATCTGTTTATAAAGCAAAGCTAATAAAAAAACCCAGAATATTTCACACCACTTTGGAATACAGCAGTGAAATGTCCAGTGCAGTTAGAAGAGCATGTAACTTTCTTGCAGGAGAAAAGGAAAAAAAAACAACAAAACAAAAATGAAAAATTAAAATTCTGAGCATGCAACAAAAACCACTGGAAATGAAGGTCAAATTAAAGACAGTTAATAAGTAATCTCAAAATTTGAACTTTGAGCTTATGTGGGCAGCCCATTAAATAAATCAACCTAAAGGAATATGAAATGTCAATGCATACCAAATCTCTCTCTGCATTTTTTTACAGAAGAGCAGCTGAACTTACTCTAGCTTCATTCATTTCAACAGGACTTTGGTTTCAGCTTAACTAGCACTTTCTGAACTTGGCCCTTGACTTAGTGTAACCTGCCTCTAAGAAGTATTTAATATATACCTGAAGAGTGAACTCACACCTCCACAAAGAGGCATACAAATCTTTTCCTCACTGCCTCAAACAAAAACACTGTTATTCCTTTGAGTGATACGTACAGAAAAGCAATGGGTACATTGGCCAGAATAGTGAAAAACAGCTTAGATCTTGACTCAGTTTGCAAGTAATGAACAATAAAAAATATTTCTTTCACTTGCAACAGAAGGCCATTAAACATGTGGGTTTAAGATAGTCTGGAGAGAAAAGGATGAGCTCTTTCCAGTGGTAGTCATTACCTTTACAGCCTATTCTCCTCCTCTTTTTGACCACTTTTTGAACATTTCTATTTGCTAGAATACCACAGATTCTGTTTTTCAGACTTTCATGAGTAATTTCCATTTAGAGAGCTTTGACATCGGCAGATGCTTTCAGAATTAACTGCACCAAACGCAAACTCACAGCAAGCAGTGATGCACGGGTCCATCCCGTGCCGTGCCGCTGGAGCAGCTGTGGCTGCACAGGAGCCAGAGCCAAACCTGTGCGGCGGCTCAGGGCCCTGCGAGCCTGGCGGCTCTGTCTGTGCGCTCACGCCAGTCCCTGCTGCGCCCTGACCCCGCCAGACACCCACCCCTGCCCCTTTCCTGTGCTGCTGCTGCTCCTTGGAGCCAACATCAGCTCTTGGTGAGCGGCAATCCTGGGAAAAGCCATCCGCTACTTCGGGCAAGCTGATGCGCTCCCCGCTCGGCCCGCTCTGCGAAGCCTCTGTCCGGGACCAGAGGGGATTGAGCGGAGACTCAGAGCAGAGGGACTGAGAGGAGACTTTGCTCAACACCAGCAGTGTGAGGATGAGGGTAAAAGTTTCTGGCCAAGCAACGGAGGTGCAGTTGCTCCTGTGGGAGTGCCAGCAGCGTCCCGGCCAGGTGAGGGGCGCTCGGGGTTCAGCCATCTTGCGAGTTTCTCCGGGCCCCGCCGGCACCGGGGGGCTCCGGGCGGCTGCAGCATCGCGCTCCGAGGGCCGCCGGGACACGGCGCGGCGGGAGGCAGGGGAGGAGGGAGGGATAGAAAGAGAGAGGACGGCTGCCGCCCGCGGCCGCCAGCGGGACCCGCGCTACGGCCGCTCCGCGCACCCAGTCCCGGCTGGCGGGGGCTTCCCCTGCGAGCTGGCCCGGGTCGAGCCCCCGCAGCCCACCCTGCGCACCCTCCCGGGCACAGGCACCGCCGGCTCCCCGCTGCACCGGGCCGCCGTCCCGCCCGCCCGCCGCGCACCTCCCTCCCTCGGGCCGCCACTCACCGGCCAGCAGCAGCGAGCTGGTGCCCAGCCTGCGGGCCGCGGGCTCCCGCGGCGGCAGCGAGAGGAGCGGGCAGCGCGGCGCCAGCACCGGCCCGACCCGCCGCAGCGCTCGCCACGCCATCTTTGCCGGGGGCGGGCGGGGGCGGTGCCGGCGGGAGGTGGCGATGGCGGCGGGGCGGAGCCGGCGGCGGCCGAGGGGACCCGCGGGCCCTGGGGAGCGGCCCGGGCTCGGCTCCGCGCCCCGGCGGCAGCGGGCACCGGGCCCTGAGGGAGGGGAGCAGAGCCGCCATGTTCCGTGCGCCGCCGCGGCGGAGACGGAGACGATTCAGCCAGACAGTGCAACAGCCGCTTGGTGTTTATTAAATAAATACAGGCGCCAAGTCTACAGCAAGTGCACGTGGGACGTTTCGCCTTAGGCTTACCGCTATTTCTTAGCTATTACTCCAGAATAACACGCCGGCAGCGCTTTAGGGGTGAGCATCACGTTGTTTACCCAGAGTCGCAGAACAGCTGAGTTGGAAGGGACCCACAAGGATCGAAGTCCAACTCCTGGCCCTGCAGAGACACCCCAACAATCCCACATGGGGCTGAGAGCGTTGTCCAAAAGCTTCATGAGCTCTCCTTGGCTTGGGGCTGTGCCCATTCTCTGGGGAGCCTGTTCAGGGCCCCAACACCCTCTGGGTGAAAGAACCTTCTCCTAGTATCCAGCATAAACCTTCCCTGACACAGCTCCAGCCATTCCCTTGGGTAAACCCATTTTAATCAGAAGCTGTAATAACCTAAGCCTGTAGCCTAACCTAACTCTAACCACTGCAGCTGACAGCAAACAAGTAAATAATTTGGCCACAAGCAAAGTGACTTCTCAAGGTGGTCTTCCTTCACTTGCTGACAGGTTGCTCCAGTTGTTCGCCAGTGACCGGCTTCTCTTCCTTCTTGCATTTTATCCCAAAGAAACTGAAGAGTTTCATTAGCATTAGATCAACAATCTCCTCTTCTTCTGAAGCCTGAAATAATAACAAATAACTTACTCAGAGGTGCCAAAGTGGATTCAGTCTCTGCTAAAGCCAGGGCAAGTTGCAAGACAGAATCTCTACTTGAGGTGAAATAAGCCAACTTTCACCAGAGCATGAGTGCCTGCCAGGCAAAACACTGTGCCAATATTTTTATCCAGACAGAAGCCCCAGATGACTATGGACTCTACAGAAATTTTGGCTGGCAAATTCCATGGAAATCTCTCTACAGGAGTCTGGAGTGCACTTGCCAACTCCCATAATCATGGTATACACAATGAGACGCCCACCATTTCAAGACGAAGTAAATGAGAAAAACTAAATATATATTGTATTCTATCAACCATATCCTTTGTTTTCATCTCCCTTGACTTTATTTAAAACATAGAGGAATTCTGGGCAGTACTGGAGTGTTAAGATGGATTTCACACCGCACTATCAATAGCTTGAATGGGTCAGGCACTCACAGTGAGTTTTAAAAGGAGCTGTAAAGCCTCATGCACTTCAGTTGCAATTTTGGCACTGATTTCATTACAGCCCAGCACAAACCTAAGAGTTTTTTGATGGATGTAGTATGTGAACAGAAGGCTACAAATCAGATCTGAACAGGGACTCATCTGAACAGGAAAGGACAGTGTAAATCTGGAAAATCTGAAGTGTACTTTCTCAGCAAATGTTGCCTTGTTAAGAGTTGGACTGAATTTACATGGCTTTCATCCATGGTTGAATACCTGAATAGGCACTGAACAAAAAATGTTAAAAGCAAGAGAGCTTAGATGAACAAACCTGGTAATGCTTCTGCTCCTCACTAAAAGCAACCAGAATCACCGAAATGAACAGATTCAGTACCACAAATGTCATAAAAACGATGCAGGATCCAATTAAGAAGGAGCCTAAAACTGGATTGTAGTCCAAGACCTGTATAATCCATAAGGTAAGACATTAAAAAACCAAACAAAAAAGCATACATACCTATCTCTATACATACATACAAGCAGTTAAGACCCAGTAAGAAGTCTATCACCTTGAAAATCCTGTGTCCAATCAATTATGACATATGCATTATACACAAATCTAAATTTTCTACTCTAGTATTGCCCTATGTTGATATGATATAGTACAACAGAATATTTTATATATGTGTGTGTGAATGTGGGCAGCCTTTGGGGGTTTTTAAGTATTTGCATTTAATTGTAATTGTATGACAGTTTCACGTGAAAGTTGATCTGTTCACAATCTGTTTATCCACAGAACAGCTGAAGCTTCCTAATGCCTCAGCTTTCACAATAGGTGACATCCCTGTAAGCATGTCATTTATTTTACTGTATGCTTTACAAAGAGGCACACTCAGACTGTCAGAGACACTTGTAAACCAAGGGTTGTAAAAAATCAAACCACTAATTTTTATATAAGCTACAACAAAGGAATATATTTTCATTATTAGGATGTAGAGGTGAAAATGTGCCAAATTACTGATCTTCAAAGCCACCCATGTCCCATTGGATCCATGGTCTAAAAACATCCACCAAGGAGGACTTCACAGAGATGTCCAAAAATTAATCCACAAATAAATGTTCAAAGGATATTGAAATATTTGAAAGATCTTACTGAAAAAGTGCTATATAAAGAATAACAACAGCAACAAATTAACATAAAGTTCCCCTGTGGAAGGCCTTGCCTTTCTTGGGAAGATAGAAGAGGTGTTCAGAACAAACACAGGGCTTTCCTCACATTTCTATCTGTAGCTTTCTAAGGAAATTGCTCAAAACATTTTGTAATCAATTTGTAACAGCTCTAGTAGAAATTTGAGCAGGTTTCTTAATGAAAGGTTCATTATGAGCCTCCTCGTGGTCAAAATAGAAAATGAAAGAGCTTTCACTGGATGTCCTTGTCTTGCTCAGAAAGGGTGACTGCCTTAGGGAGCTGAGGAGCTTGCAAAATTAGATTAATGTTTAGCACTAATTGAAAGTCCTTCTATTTGCTGGGTTAATGCATATTTGATAGCTGAGATGCCAATTGTATGGCTGCAAACTTCTCCAAATTAGATGTGGTACCTCCTCATAGTTGAAGATTCCCAGCTGAAGACTGACCATGGTCTCTGCTGAATCAAGGAGGGTTTTGTAAGAGAAGAGCTTCCAGCCAAATATCAGGTTTGCCTGCAGAGGACAGAAGTCATGTCTTGTGTCATGATCAGAGACCTTGCTGCAAAATGTGTTCGGCTTGAAGACCTTTTATCATGGATACCAGAATGTCTTATATCTGATCAGCTTGCCACTAGATATGTAAAAATGATAATTATTTCCCACTTATAAACTAACCAAACAGAAAACGGCACTTTCTCAATGCTCTACAATTTAAGCTTTATCCAGAAAATCCTTTTTCCAGTACTTTGTTCTTTGTTGCATCTATTACACACAAAGAGTCCTTATTTTTCAGCTCAATGTTTGATTTTTCACTAAATTTCAGTTGGCAAAGAACAGACAAGTGGATGTTTTAATTTCTCTTTCATACAGAATACTTGGGCTCCAAGCTGCTGAACTAAGATATAGACAGGCAGCTTTATTCCATTTTGCATGGCAAGGCTGTGTTGCCTTTGGCATTCAGAAATGGTTGATTTAACCTGACAGCACCTGGGAGCAGACTGCAGACAGAGAAAGCACCATGGTACTCACAGCAATGGAGTAGGCAAGGAACATGACTGCAATAACAGTGATGAACCCAGAGATATCACCCCATGCCCTCCTCAGTGTTGAAGTGATCATGTTCAGTTTAGGGTTGAGCCTCAGCAGATGCCACAGTTTCACTGTGGAGAGAAGCACCAGGAATGCAATCAGGTAGCCAAGAACTGCATCAGCTCTTGCTGTTTCACTGAAGCTTATGGAGCTGTTAGGGGAAAAAGGGAAAATACATAATTTACTGTGCACACAGAATCCTTTGAAGTGCATAAGTGGGTATGCTAGAAAAGCCAGTCACCCTGTGCTGGGGTTTAGTAGAGACCTGATGAGTTCCTGTTTGAGTGTTCCCACTTGCAATTCCTGCTGTGTGCACACAAAAAGCTCAGTTGTGCATGGCTAAGATTTTTAAGGAGAGGAGGTCGAGGCTGTAGCCCAAATCCTGCTCATTATTCTGTGATTCTATCATCTCTTTCCTGTGTGACCATTTTTTAAAAGATGTTATAATTTTCTATTCTGTACTAAATGTTCCATTATTATCCTCTCACCAATGGCTTTTTACAACAAAGACCAAGGCAGATTATGTGCTTTCTGGGTGGATGTCCTGTAGCAGAAAGGCTTGTTGGTTCACAAGAGGGTGATGCAGACAGGAAGGGAACCTGGTGCTCAAGGCTGCTGGATTTTATTAGAGCAGTATCAGAGGAAATTCCTATTGCTGACACAAATCTAAGCCCTGACACACTTACAGCCTTCATGAATACATAGCCATCTAGGATAGCAATATTTAGCACAGAAAAGGTGCTATCTGGGAAGAGGAAAAACATTTATTTCTGCATAAGTAGCAACAACAAAGGGTGCAGTAAATAGCATTAGTACTTACTCCTCCTTGTGTTCCTGGTAGTAGCTGATGTCCCTGGTCCCAAGGAGCGTCCGTTTCACAAACACTGACAGAGCACTCCAGCTAATCAGTATAATGGCCATCTCCAGGAGATTCCACTTGCTGTGGAAGTATCTCCATCTCAGACTCTTCAGCAGCTTTCCCTGGGAGGAGTTTCACTGTTTCAGTCTCATGACTCCATATCACACAATCCACCTCTGAAGATTAGGGCAATGCTCTCCACAATAAAGCAGACTGCTCTGCATTAATAAAACTACATCTTGCACTAGTTTCTCATTATCTTTCTCAAAAACAGCATCCAAGCCAAATAAAATGTTGCCTTCCTATTATTTAATACTGACACTGTACCTGATTCAGTCTTCCATTGGTGTAGCAGCTCCAGTGCTACTGAAATCAAGTACAGTCCTGAAGCTTTTGTAAGTGAAATCAACAGCAGGCACAAGGTCATGCTCTCAGGCAGACCTTCCATGGGGCTCACCTGTGCTATCATGTAGTACACAATGAAGAGGAAATAAATGATTTCTGCTGCAACCACAAAGATGTGGAGGCTGTCGGTGTAGGGGTACAGCCGGACACTTTGCAGCTCTGCCCTTGTGAAGAAGGCCCCTAAAAAACAAACAGGGGTCACCTCAATTCAAACAACTCAGCTCACCAGTGAGATTTCTGTACTTGCTTTCACATCAGTGTGAGGCTGAATTCAACCATCAAACTTAGATTTAGGGTTGACTGTGTGAGTAACCCTATAAGGGTTTGAA
This sequence comes from Zonotrichia albicollis, assembly GCF_047830755.1. NCBI lineage: Eukaryota > Metazoa > Chordata > Aves > Passeriformes > Passerellidae > Zonotrichia > Zonotrichia albicollis. The sequence goes on along the minus strand of NC_133831.1, from coordinate 5,054,220 downwards.
ATTTTCCTCAAACAGGAATTTCAAAGAGTGGTAGTGCTGTCTTGTGTGATAGCACAATAGTAATCCCAGGACTGAGTTTGGATTGGATTGCAAATGCAGAAATACAGCAGGAGGACTTGCAATTTTTCAAAAAAGCTGAATCTCATTCTAAACCCAAAATGAGCTCAGTTTGGGCATTTTCCAGTACTTGGACACACCCTAAGGAGGCTGCTGCTCAGATGAAATGTTTTCCTATAGCCCCTAAACCAGAATCTGCTTTCACTCTTCTCTTTGTTGTATCCAGATAATCTATTACATGATTACACAGCTAAACATTAGAAGTCATCAGGAATAAAAAAACCAGACCATTATTTGCATTTTTGTCCTAATATTGTATTGATTAGCTGAAGTGATTAGGAAACAGAATTTTTCTTGTTCCTGTTGTGTAAATTCTCAAGATCAAGTTTCAGTGTCATGTTTTCTTCATCAGCAGATGACCACAGCATAAGAAACATAAGATATTCCATTATGATCTATATTACTGTGATGCTGCATTTTTTTCCTAAATGGTTTAAAAAATTTGCATTGATTCTCTCATGATTAGATTTATTAATACACTTGTGTTTCCTGAGGAAAGAACCAGGAAAGCACTGATAATGTGTAAATCTATCCTCTAGGTGCATTTCTTGCTGTCATCAGAAATGTGAAACTGAGGAAAGGCTCTCACCTAAAGCATTGCTTTCAAACATCAGGCTTATAATGCAGAACAGGTTCACGTTGGCATTGTAGACTGTAAATTCAACAAACACTGCTCTTGTGAAGGTGTCAAGCCAGACATTGTTGAAAAGGTACTGGAGAATTCTGCCAAAAGAATGTGTAGCCAGTGATTTCATTCTTACAGGAATGATACAGTATCACATGGAGGATGCACTGATAATTTACAAGAACACCAGTGGTACCTGGAGGCATTTTTGGGGTCAGTTCCCAGGTGAATCACATATCCCCCTCCGCTGTAGACAGCAAATTTACCCCAGCTGGGGTGTCCTCTCAGTTTGGACTGACTCTGATAGTGCCATGCTGAGCTGAAGTCAGAGGAGTTATCAGGGGCTGAGGTATTCCAGTGCTCCCCATAAAGTGATGTATCTTCTGTCTGCAGGGAGTAGGGAGCGTGGCATTCCTCAAGCACGTGCTGGAGTCTGGGAGAAACAGGGCAGGTGTCTCCTTTCACTCTTACTTGGCGAATCCGAGCACTTCCCACCAGCTTGGAATTGCCATCTGTAATGAATCCTAAACAGGAGATGGAAAAGAGCAGCACTGGCAATATGACAAAACTAATAATATTTCTTCATTTCATTTATGATTCACTGATGCATTAATATTTTGCCATATATTCTTTTCTCGAAAACACTGTAAGCAAAATAGTAATGAAAATGAAACCCTTGCTTTGATTTGAACTGAGTTCTTAAATAATTTTCCCAATAACAGAGTTCTGTGTCACCCCCATCAGTATTTTATACACAGGGAAAGTGAGGCCTGGGGAGAAAAGTGACTCACCTCAAGTCCCATAGAAGAGTAGCTTTATGCAGTGTTCATGTCCAAAGAACAACTCTGCTAATAAATTTCAATATTTACCCTTAAATGTGAGCTGGAAATGGGTCATATTTTACTGGATATGGCTGGATAGAAACATGCTGGTATTGCATAATTTGCCTTCACATTGACACAAGTTGTGATGCAAACAACTCTCCTAAGGAAAGCTGTATGGTGCCACCTGTCTGCCATTCTTTTTTTAATTATGGAAACAAAGTTGTGTAAACTTTCTGATATATCTGAATATCTGGAGTAAGTAATATAAAATGTGAAAAATTTAGCATTGCAGTGCAGAACTTTTGGGTTATATTAAATATAAAGAAAATGTCAGGGGATATTTAACGTAGGGTCAAGCTGTGGGGTTTTGTTATCCACTGGTATTCATATTATAAAATTCCTTGCTAGCCTCATACACTCACAGTCCCTTTCTCCACTCAAATATGAAAGTTAGAGATAAGTATTAAAAATAAAGTTTCAGAATCCAGCAAGCTAAAGGGAAACAATGTGACTCTGCACCTTTATATGATCCATAAAGATTTCTGAGTAAAGTCGTGTTTGCCCACGAGAAAAAATCCTGGTAACTGTAGACATCATGGAATCCATCTGTAAAGCTGTCCTCAATGTGTTTGTTTAAATAGTAGGAATTGGGGTCTCTCTGCCCATAGGCAACAAGTAACAGCATCCATAAAAACCCCAGATAGGCTGGAAAAAACCAGAAAGAGACAACACATGTGAGCTCTGGTTAACAATGCTGTTCAAAATAGATTGCATGAATGATTACTGCTGCCAGCAGCCATTAGGCCAAGGAGGAGCTTTGTGCACTCTGAGGGACCAGTGCTAATGAAGGCACCCAAGGTGCTTCAGTGTGCTGCAGTTTAAGTGTTTCACGTTTGGAATATGAGTAGCAGTCAAGAAAAGAAGTGGGAAGGCTGAGTAGATGTAGTCATGGTAGCTCCAAATAAAATGACTAGTCTAACTTTGTTCCAAGTGAAGTTGAGGTAATTTTTTTTGCCTTGGATTTTAGAGGAAATAAAACAGGGGCATAAATCATTACCTATAGATACTGTCTGCTTTTAGAAAGATGGCCTCCATCTGCTCTTTGGTTCAGCTTCATTTAACTGTTCACCTCCTCCTTTTATCCTTTCTGCTGTTCTTCAATCTCTCATGTTTGTGATGTGTTTTTTAACCATAAAATGAAGCCTTAGCCACACTTTTAGCTCCAGCTAACACTCCCACCTCCCTGCAGCTCCAGCTGCCAGGGAACAGCCTGTCTCTATATCAGAATGGCTGGCAGAAAGCTGAAGATATGCCAAAACTTTGTCACCCTAGAGAACAATATTTTCACTGAAGTAAAATTACTGATGAGTATTACTGAATAAAACAAGATAATCTACAGATGGGTAATACCCAGGATTTCTCTGATGAGGGCAAATGCTTTCTGCTCCTTCATGTGGCTGAGTTTCATTTTCTCCACATCAGCAGCAGGAGGTGGCCGGTAAATGTTGCTCCCACTGTCCCTTCGGACCCCGAAGAGAGGGTGTGAATCACCTGTGAGGGACAGCATAGTTAATTGATCATCCATGTCCTGCTTTTTGTTTGTTTGGACTTTCTAAGGAAACATTTCTATCTACTGCTTTCCCTCAGGAATAGAGGATGTGATTTAAACAATTCCTATAGCAATTGTAAGGGAAACAGTGGGCAGGGAAGGAGCTCACAAAAACTGTGCTGGGTTTAGGACCAGGTGTGGTCCAGGTGTCTCTCTAGGTGGTGCATTCACAGCCTGAGGCTGAGCAGGGAGGAAGCTGCAGATCAGATAACTTTGCTGGGCCCTAGGATTCCTGTCTGCTAGAGAAGGCTTTATTTAGAGATGATTATGACTGCAGAAGCCACTGCTCAGTTTAGGAAATAATACAAATAATTGTGGCTGTGGAAGAGTATGTAACCTGAGAGCCTCCATATAGGGCTTAAGGGATGTGGGAAATTTCCTTGTGCGAGGTTTTAGTTATGCTTGTCAGATACAGACCTACCAGTCTACATGAAGGGTGATTTTTTTTTACTGTTCATTTATTTATTTTCACTAAGTTGTGGAATAGTTACAGGTTTTGTTGCAAACCAGTTGAGCTTAGTCACAGAATCATTCACTAAGCACTCCAAAAGCTTGGAGAATTCTGCACTTTCTTTAATAACTGTTAACTTTGCAGACAGTTACCTGGTAAAGGTCCATCAATAGCTGTGTTTTCTTCATCCTCATGTTCCACCTTCTTCAGAACCAGAGCAAAAAAAGCAGCAAATCCCAGCACCTGGAAGGAATCAGCTATAGACTCACCATATTCCCATTTCATATAAAGAAGCTCAGGCTTTGACCTGGATCCCTTTGCATCCAGGCACTGCAGGCAAACATCTGTGCTTGGTTTGTTGAACCCATGCAGCTGAAGCCCATAAACAAGAGAACAGTGCACAGTGCTGGGGCTTGTCCTGCTAAACTGATTCTGTGACACATCCTCACTAGTCAGAAACCTCATTAAACCCTGGCAAAGCAAGGGAGATGAAACTAATGGAGTTAGTGTCAGCAAAACCCATCAGAACTCTAAACCACCTGCCTGCTCTTGTTTGAAGGGCAAAGAATTCTCATTTTATATCTTAAATCCTGCAGCTCTTTAGAACATTTTACATTGTCTCCCTGCAATGGCAGCAGGTGAGTTCATCTTGACTGGTGGTGTATTTCTGAGGCTCTAACCTTCAAGGGCTGTGTGATGAAAAGACTTTCCAAGAAGGAGATGACCATGGAGATGAGCCACTTGATGGAGTTCTCCTTGCCATAATGGAGTCCATAGAGCATGGTGAAGAACCCGGACACACCGCTGGTGGCTGCCACAAGGAACCAAGCAATGAACACAAACCACCAGGGCAGACCGCTGGGAGAACTTTTCTTGTCATCACTGGACAAATTCGGAGTATGGGACCACCTTGAGAGTGAACCAGAAGAGAAAATTCAGTCTGTGATGGAACAGGAACCAAAATCAGGTCATCAGGTTCACTGGGAACAGGCAACATCTTATGATATAAAATCAAAATATTCTTTTAATTAATGCAGTTATATAGGATATATGGATACCAAAAAGTACAGTGAGAAAAAAATAATGAAGAAGCGTGCGCAGAGATCAGCTAAAATCAAAATAAATGTGATGGGCTTCTGTACTCCTCAGTTCATGCATAACTGAATCTCCAGTAGAATTATTGACAAAGCTGTGAGTGCATTAAAGCTGCTGAATGCATCTCTTGTGATCACCATAATGGCCAAGTGACGTAATTAGTGCAATTGTTTCAATACTTCCAACTTAATTATCAGATTTCACAGAACTATTTTTGTCTGCTTATTAACTTTTCCTTATCCATACATTTTAAAAGGCTTCTGTGACTTTGGAGCTGGGTGATTTTCCCAGCCCTTTACTATCACATGGCATTTATTGTAACTTTCCACTTTGGAGACAAAAATGACAAACAGCAATGATCTGTCATTATTGCCTTTGTGTGCAGCTCACAGTGCATGGAAATTTCTCTGTAGCTCCTGCAGTGGTATAATAGTAAGACTTATTTTTACAGATATAATAATAGTTATCTAGCACATGTTAAGCAGTAATTATTTGGGCTCTGTCATCCTGTCCAATTTTGAATTCATGACCTGAATTCACTTATACTGAGAACTGGGTTACCCCTCACTGATGGATGCTGATGAGCAGATTTGCTTCTCCAGGAGGTTCTTCATATGCTGAACCTGACAAACAGCTTGTGTGTAACTCTGAGGCATCTGAAATTTATGGGGCCCCAGTAATTCCAGCTCCATCTCTACATGCTGGAGTTGCATGTACAAGCAGCGATGGTAACCACTGTATTTCAGCTGGTCACAAATTCTCTTCTCTGGAGTTGGACTTCTTGTTTTTTCTGCAGATAAAGAATAAATTTATTAAATTTATTTATTTATTGAGAAAATAAATAGATTAGAACACTGTTCAAAGGGTGGTTTCTCTGGAGCTAAAGATCATGAATGGTATGAAGTGAAGACTAACATATGAAAGGATATGTAAAAGCAGCTTTAGTACTAGAGTTTAATGATGTTCTGCTGGAATGGCCTGCAACTTTTTCTAGAAGGCAACTGAGTTGAACAGCAGTCCTAAAATCTTAATCCAGGTCAGATCAGATCAATTCTTAATTTGTTCATGGTTTACCTGTGCAATTAGTAGCTTGGAAGACTCCCTGGAAAAGCTAAATGTGAGTCTTAATGAAATCAGTGAGATTGTTTACTCATATATTCCTGTTTAATTGAGAGTCAGACTGAAAGGAACAACAGCACAAGGCCAAGAAGAAAAGAAAATGACAGGTGAAAGAGTTTGTGAAACAAGTGATATTTGTGAGTCTTTTCATTTGTAGATGCTGATCCAGCTCCCAAGCCATAGCAAGCATTTGATTTTACAGCATAAGAAACAGAGATTTCACAGTTGCCTTTACTTAGTTGGGTGCTCAGTGAAAGAGCAAGAGGCAATGGGCACATCTTAAAACATGGGAAATTTCTGAACATAAGCAAAAACATAGATACTGGGCACTGGAGTGGGTTGCTCCAGTTGAGAATTTGTGGAGTCTTCATCCTTGGGGACATTGAGCACCTGACAGATTGGATCTTGGGCAATCCTGCTCCTGCTGACCCTGCTCTGAGCAGCGTGGTGGGATCCAGAGATCCCCTCTAACCTCAGCTGTTCTGTGATTCTGGAGTTGCCTTTGAGTCAGAATGTAAGAAGAGCTTGGGTCATCACATCCAGTGCTATCATCATTTTCATTGCAAAGGTTTCGGCAGGTATTTCACAGTGTGTTATTTACCTTGGATATCCATAGCACCCAGTGTGACAATTATAGGGCCATCCTTCTTGCTCTCATCACAAAACCCTTGCCCAGCTCTGTTCTGCTGACAGATGACATCCTCAACCAATGACAGGAGTGTGTTGATATTAGCTGATTTTTCAAGGTCTGGTGCTGAGGTGGGAGATGGAGTCTTCAGGGCTTTAAAGAGTGAGCTGGCAATTCTTCTTATGTCCTAGGAAAGACAGCAGCAGCACAGCAGTGACTCTGGCTGCAGTGGCTTAAGCTGATGTGATCTGACAGTACCAGTGGCTGGGAGCTGCACCAACTGCTGAAATCTCCAGAATGGATAAGAATAGCACATCCTACAGAGCTGGATGTGACAGGCAGATTTCAGTGAGTTCAGCAAGGCAGCTTTTGTGGTTCAAAAGGGCAGCGTGCCTGCCTGGGGACCTAAGCTGAGAAGATGTGGTCCATGATACCTTTTATCTTCACTGTGTTGTTTTGTGTTTGCTCTAACCCCTGAACACAGTGATTTGGGCACACACAATAACTGTGCAAGGGTTGGCATGTACAAGGGCAGACCTTAATGAAGGATTGCATTTAGGTGGGCACTTTGCACCAGTGGTAATTGGGTTTTCCCTTCAGACAGGCTGAAGAGCATTGAAACAGGGAAATTTGTGGAGCTGGGGAAGCCGGTGGTGTGTGGCAGCAGAGGGCAGTGCAGGACTCACTGGGACTTGCCTTTGTCACAGCCTCAGGAGTGAGAGAGGCAGCCTGGGAGGCCCCTGGGGTGGGAGGCAGGCTTGGGGACACTCGGCCGTTCTTTCCCAGCTTCTTCTCTCTGCCCTGCTGGGCTGGCCGGGGTCGTATGTTCCTGAAGATCTGCACAATGAGCAGGTTGATGGGGAACATGAGGAGGGAGCTCTCAAAGCCAATCATCACTTCCTGCCATGTGAATTCGATCTTACCTGTCAAACAGAGCAGAGAAGGAAGAATAACCCCAGGCAAAATAACCCATCAAGTCCCTTTCTTGTGAAAAAAACCAAACATTTAATCAGCTCTTGCTTCCAGATTCTGCTGTGTCTCTATTTGCCTGCCCAAGCAATGGTGAGGATTGTTACCCAGATCCATTTTCTGCTCAGCAGGATCCTTTGGCACCCCCCAGAAGATGATGCTGGTGAGCATGGTGCAGAGGAGCAGCGAGAAGCAGCAGGACACGCGCTGGGCGCGCGTGAAGGAGCTCCGAGGGGAGCGGCTGAACACCGAGTACCAGATGTGCCCATCCTGGAAACCCTTGGAGGTCTTCATGAAAAACAGATTGCTGGGAAGGAGAAGAGGGAAATCAAATGGATATGTAGAAAGGAGAGGCAAGAACAAAGCCCTGGTTCGGGCTCCCAACCTGTTTATGCTTCTAGGCACTATCAGCAGAACTAATAATTATGAGAAATGATCAAATATCATGGCTTGATTTGCATGGATTGGTCATAGCTACTTATGTCCTTTTCTTTTGGACACAGCATAGAGGGAAAGCAAATAGTTCCTATTTAAATTGTTAAGAAAATTACAATTGAGAGAAAATGTTAGGGTTTCTGTGGGTTTGTCAGGCTATCCTTCTTTAGCACCAATATTTTCAGTATGGTACTACTGTTAGGGTAATGATTTGTGTAATCATCCTCCCTCTCACCCTTATTCAGAGCCCTTTAAGGACAGTGGAAAGACCTTCCTTGTTTTCATTTTTTTCTAGGGCTTTGGTCTGTTTTTTTCATGCTTGTTTTTCAAGACTGACTGCTATCAAGAGAAAAAAAAAAAATCCATTAAATAGGAGGTACCTGAACTGCTTCATGTCCTGTTCTGTTGCTACTGGGAACACTTTATCTAGGACACATTCTCCAATATCAATGGCTAGCCAAGAGTTGCAGAGGAAGTACCATTTCTGATCCCATGCCAGGTCATGGACTAATACTCGATTCACATACCTGTTGGAAAAACACACAGGGCACTGTCACATACCTATGAGTGTGTGAAATCCAGAGCTCAGCAAGGCTGTGGAGGACAAACTCTGGCCATCAGCTACTTGGGGTGACTAAACTGTAATGCACAGGACATTATGTACTGGACGTGGGATATGGGAAACACTCCTGGTCCTGCACTTTAGGCTATGATTTGATCTATTTAGCTGCAAAAAGTAGAATCTAACACTTCTTTCTAGAACTGCAGAAAGGAAAATTTTCAAGTGTTAGAAAGGGAAAGCTGTTGTCATTATAAAAAGGTTTTAGTGGATTTTTACTTCCCAGCCTCTCCAGATCTCCACTTACCAGGATGGACTGTGCCCTGAATTATCATGCCACAATCTAATACTCTGCAGTTCCCCAAGAGGAAAGAAGGTACAGAGGAGGAAAACATCCACTCCTCCACGTTCAAAGACTGGTGTATCAGGATCATTTAGATGGTGGGGCTCACTCTCTCCATCCAGTCCATAGAGGGTAAGAGTCACCTGGAAAATAAAAAGGCAAAATGAAGATTTGCACATCTCCATCCTAACTGATTATTTCTCCTTTCATCAAACCTCAGGGCTTTCTGGCTCAGACAGTGCATTTGAGCCATCCTGTTCAATAGCCTCAGGTGCTCTATTATTCACCCAGCTCTCAAAGCAAATAAACTCCTCCCACACAGTGCACTGATACCTTGGAGGTTGTGGCTGCGCCCCGGCGGTGTCCTGTGAAAACTGTCACCAGGTAACGGTACTGGGCAAAGGGGTCATTGTCTTCCAGGACTGTGACTTTCACCTGCAGAGCCACACAACATGGGCAGCGTGTTAGCTGAACTGTAAGTACAGACTCCTGAAGGCTGTCAGTAGGAATTTGTGATCTTGTGAACAATGATTACTTACCAGTAAATAGAGAGTTACAGGGAAAGGAGTAGGAAAGGAGTAGTTGTTTTCCTATTGAAAGAGGCTAGGCATGGTGGGAATTGAATACATGGTGGGCCTGAATACATGGACTTTATTAGCTGGAGACTTACTTTGGCATCATCCTGGATGTCTTTCCTTCGAGCCCAAATAACTACAAGCACATATATCAGAAAGATGCATCCTACAGTTGTCACCACCACAGGATTGTCCACGAATGTACCAAACAGCTGTGCTGTTTTGCTGACATCTATGGCATTGGGTATGACAAAGAAGGAGCTCCCAAAGAAGGTCAGATGGTTGCAGAGGCACTGTGTGCTGCTAGGGTTTGTTTTTGGTCCTACCTGAAACCCAGAAAAGATTTCTGATAAAACATTTGCCTTCAGTATTAGATGACTTACCAAGCAAATGAAAAGACTGTGCTGATATTGGTAAGTTAGTGTAGAGAGCTGCTGCACACCAGATTGTTCAAGTTCCAATAAAGAATGTTAATTCTAACACCTAAGCAGTAATGGGCATTACAATATATTATGGCCTTGTCAGAATGGTTCCATTTCTTCTTATATAGAAGTTCATCCCAAGAAATGGGACTGTTGTTCAAAGGTTAGTTCAAAATGACTAAACTTCTTGAGTTTATTAAAACATCTCAGATTGATCATATTTCATGGTGTCAGTTACTGCAGATGGTGGTTATGAGGGCTGGCTTTGAAGTGTGTAACAGACACATGGTTTTGTTTTGCTCTACTTACAAAACATCCATAACTGTTCCAGCCTCCCTGGTGCTCGTCCCAAAACACGCAGCGGGATGCAAAGCAAGAGGCATTTATGGTTAGCCCACTGTAGGCTGCTGAATCCATTTCCATATCTTGTAAAACCATGAAATAGTAGGTTCCCTCTCCAAAAATGAGTTCTTCTGGGCTGAGAACCCAGCTGTTTGTCTCACCTTGAACATAAATATTTTAGTTTCAATGTATATATAGAAAGGCTAAATCAGAAGCATGCATGTAATAAATGAAGCAAAGAAACAGGTGTGAAATCATTCTTAGCAACTCATTGATCAAATCAATCTTTCCTCCTGTTAATGAACATTTTATTCAAGAGATTGGAACTTTGAAGCATGAGGTTTCTTTCCAGCTAGACACCTGAACTCATGGTCAAGACTCATTCTGCAAGGTCATGAGTCATAACCACTTCTCTTACCTCCAGTTTTCTTACAGAACAGATGATTTTTCATATCATAGTTGGTTTCATTTGGGTGATAACCATACCCCAAGTAAAGTATTAGTGGAATGTCGTGTTCAGATTCCAGGTGGATCACTATAGATGTGTTTTCTGAGGTAACATTGACTTGAAAAGTGCTATAATTGCCCAGATTCAACAGAACCTTATCTTCCTGAGTTGCTGAAAGCCTTGGTAACATGATCTGTTTTTAAACAAAAAGACATAGGTTTAAATACAGAAAAGCATTTTTCTTCTTAGCATGCAGCCCACATGCTAGATTATCTTTTTTCATAACATCAGGATATCATGGCCAGCAAAAGTACCATTTTCAAAGTAATTTTCTTTTTAATGTCAACTAACCTCTGAAAAATTAATTTGAAATCTGTGTAGACTCATCACAAAGCCTAGGGTTAGTGCATTTCTGAACTGAGAACTGTGATTATGACTGAGACATTGGCTGCATAAAGTGCATGTATGAATGATTCAGATGTCAGTTTTCACATGGGCTAGGAAGCCAAAGAGTAGTTCAATAAATACAGTTGCTGGTTGGTGAAATCAGACTTCACATTGTGCTTTGGGATGACTGTAATCTGGAATCTATTTCCACAACCAGTAGCATTCTTACATCCATTCAAAGGAAGAATAAAATGCCTCCTTTTCAAGAAAAGACAGAAATATTTGGGGTTTTTTTCACCACAGTTACAGACAGCATCAGCCCATTATCTAATGTAATGACCACCACCAGCATCTGTGTTCACCTCACAAATGATAACAGAAATGACAGTTTGGTAATGGAGAGAAGAAAAAAATGGGAAAAGAGGGTGAGAATTAGGAAATAGTGGATTTACCTCAATGTTCTCTTTGAGGTTGCTGACAGGTATGATCAAACCATCCAGACCAGTTAGACTTAGACCTCCCACTGTTCCACTGATGTCAAAACTGCTGTCACTGGAGAAAAAGGGATTCATGGCAAAGCTCACCATCTGTTCGGAGAGATGAACAATCAGACAACTGAGCTATTGTCAGTATTTCATTTTATTCACACCCTGATTATAGTGAAAGAATGAGCTCAGACCAAAATAGAAGTAAACTTACATGAAGTCTGCATCTGGATTTTAATAAGACTCTACCTTATCTCTAAGGTGGGTCTATAAACCTTGGAAGTGATTTTCATTCTGAAATGTATACAATCTTTATTGTTTCCATACAGTGTGACACCTTTTTGGCAGAGGTGGAAGAGGTATAATGAAAAAAAAAATGTTTGCAGGGATTTTAGGGGTCTTCTGAGAGGATTAAACCAAGCAGAGAGATCTTCAGAAAATGTATTATGAAAATATGACAATTATATGCAATCTATTGTTTTGAGAGAAAGAACACCATGTCCTAATTCAGATGGGGGCTGTGCTACCATCAGCACATTTGTCTCCTGCAGGATCTGAGTCCCCACACTCAGGTGTTTCCTGCTGGGATGAAAGAAGGCTGCTGTGGCTTAGTTTGAATGTGATGTGGACTGTGAGCTGTTGCATCCTCCTCAGAGCATAAGAAGTAAACAAACAACAAACAGATGTGGAGATCTTGATTCATTCCATTGCCTGCTCCTGCCATCAATGTGTGAATCAAAGTGTATGTGAGGGGCTGATGGGATGGGGAATTTAGGGATTCAGTTGTCTTTGCTGAACCAACCTCATGCAATTAAGATAAATGAAAGCTTCTTTGACCAATAATTTCAAATTTTCTTGGCATGACAGGAGGAATGACACATGCTTGTGTGTTCATTGTGAAAGGATAAACAATTCTAAACCCATTAGATGAGGAATGGAAGCTGGATATCAAATAGAGTTAGATAAAAGCTGTTTACTTGCCCTTATATCCACTGTTTCACCATCAACTCCTGAAATATTGAGAGAGGAAGCAGGTGGGAGAGTAAAGCTGGCAGAGCTGGAATTGGAGATGTTAATGGATGTGCTATCCATGTTTTCTGTTTGCAATCTGTCCAGTTAGGGTTGGGAATAAGCAAAGCAGAATAAAAGAGAAAAAATAATAGAAGGAAAAATATCCACCAGAAAAAAACCCAAACATCAATAGCATGGACTTCATATCTACAGAGAAATCTTTCTCTCTTCAAGAATATAATTTAGTTGCAAAACAATTTCTAAGTCTGCCAGTAAATGCTTTGTACATGACTCTGTCCCTGATGCAGTACTCCATGTAATGCTACCAGAGAATCATCATAAAAGGGGTGGAATTGGCACATCTGGAGAGGAAGTTTTACCAAGGTGTACTTGTTTGAAAGCCTTGGTTTCTGTGTGAACATGCTCTTGATTTGAATGCACAGTTTGATGTGGATGAAAACCAGGCTCTTGGGGAACAATTTAGGGATGATTATAGGGAATGGAAAATGCTCATCAGGCTCCTCAGGATTTTATTTGCTTCTGCCAAGCTGCTTCCAGTTCCATGTAACATGTCATTATTGGCAACTTGGAAAGAAAAGAAACCCTCAGCTGGTATGACATGAGTTTTCTACATCATTTCAAAAGTAAGTGACTACTGCCTCATTCAGGAAATTGTAGCAAATTCTCTGCTGGTTAAAGAACACACAGCATGGGAATTTCTGAGGTGATGCTCCTGGAGTCCAAACTGTTCTTACTATCAGTCACTAACAACAGACTTGATGCACTATTGAAATTGTCATTATGCTACAGTATTTAGTTAGTTCCAAACATTGTGTTTAAGCAGAATGGAATTAACATTTGTAGCTCTCAGAAGCTTCACTGAGGGACACTGCAGCTTTTACCTGTGCATGTACATGGTGGCAGAGGGAGAGGTGAGCACTGTTGGCTCATCACCTGGTGCCTTCCCAAACAGAAGGGCACTCTGGAGATTTTCAACTGTACTCAGGAGCTGGTGTGACACTGAACTCTGGAAAAGAATTGGAGGAGGAAACTTACAACAAAGGTACTCAGGATTATCAAACTGCACATTATTTGTCATTGCTCCCATTTAATTTTGGTGTCTTACTAAGCTGACAAACTTGGTGATAAGCTTCCTAATCTCAGAGAAAGTTATTCTATTGCAATTCAGTTTCTGTAATTCTCATTGTGGCAAATAAATGCCTTACAGATTTTTACTTCTATATTGTTATATTTATAACTTCTATACAATGAAATGACAAGCATGCCATCAATCAACATATTCATGTACTTCTGTGTATTCATGCCCTTAGCTGCACATGTTAGTGTTTTGTTACTTGAAAAAGCAAGACCTAATTACATATCAGTTGTGTATTATTAGCGAGTTATTGTTGGAAAACTTGTCCAGTTGATAATCTTTTCTCTCAGATTTATTTCATCCCTACTCCATTGCAGTGATGAAATTAAAGTATGTTCAGCCCAGGACACTCACAGAGTTAGCTGTGACAATTCACATATAGATAGGAAAGGGTAGGACAAAATAGATATGTTGTGTCTTTCTGAACAGATAATCAGAGCTTTCTGCAAAAGTGTCAGCAGCAACCAGAGCTGCTTCAAGCTGTGAAGTAGTGGTGGCAATCATGAATATTTAATACCTGTGGTTTCCTTGAATTATGAGGCAAAAGGAGGGGATAGAAGCAAATCTGAAAAGAATCTCAACATGCTTGTCATCGATTAGGGGTCAGAGCTGATGCTGTGTTCCCTGTCCTGTTCAGCTTTCAATATAACAAGTCTTGGGAGGCCTCTATCATCTTCATTAACAGATATCTAATCTAACATGTCTAACTGGGGAGAAGTTTCCTCTGATATTTAGGTCTATCATGGTGTCACAATGAATCTTTCCCAGTGGCAATTTAAAAATACAAGAGACAGCAGAGATTTTAAAAACCTCCCAAAGCAAACAAATATTCACAGAGTACAGTACAAACTGGACCAAATCTAAATTACCTGCTTTGCCTCTGGCACTGAAGTGTTCCCAGCTCTGATTTCTACAGAAGCTTTAAGAACACTGCTCACTGCATCAAACAAATAGTTGGCTGCTTGCTTTAACTCCTGGCCATCTCTGCTGTGCTCTGTGTTTACAGTGAGCAAGGAAGCACTGACATGTTTCAGAGTGTTGCTGGCTTCCACCTGCAGGAGAAACACAGGAGCAGTTTAAATGTGCTGGCACTACAAATGACAGAAGTGACACTTGTGTCATTTACTGAATATTGCAACATCAGTCATCTTTTGGGACTATGGGTGGGTAATGCCATTTTTACTATAATTATTTGTGCTGGGGTAATACTTCAAATGCTAATAAAGATTATATACTAGGTGGTACACCAAAATGGAATACAGGCATGAAAAATGCAGCCTGCTTCTACAGATGTAACCCATAAAAATATTAATAAATCTGAAAGAAGCTTGTCTGTCAAACCCTAGGCAAGGATAGCTTTTAGATGTAGGCTAAAGTACTAAATTAGGTTATAAGTTTCTATCTTAGTGACAAAGTGCTAAGTGCCAAAGGAGAATGAGTTTTACAATTTTTATTTTGTGCCTGGATGCAGCTTTGGGACTGGGAAAGCATTGGCCAGATTTTAGCCCAGGATAGTGAAGGAGCCAGGCAAATTCACTGCAGGCTTGGACACATCCATCCCCACAGCCTGTGAATGCTGAGCAGCCTTTCTGGAGGGAGAGGGCTGGATCTGAGCTGTGTTCTTGTCTTGCCAAAGTTAACCACATCCTGCTGAAATACTCCAAGCCATTGTCTGGCTCCAACTCTACAATCCATCAGAAATCAGGACAGCTGTTTTTATTGCCTGCATATTTGGGAAACTTCCCGCAGTGACAGTTAGTTCTGTCCTGCCATGTGCTCACCCCATAACCATAAATAGCATTAGCTACTAATAATGCCTTGTTGCCAGACAAGACTCAGGAGATACTACTGTGGGACCAACCTGCACATTTGTGCCCAGCTCCTCTGGGTGCTGACATCTTCCTTGACCATTGCCTATCTGTATGTTGTGCAGTGCCAGGATCAGGGATGAATGAATGTGGGCAACTCTAGAAAAACCCTCTTGGGACAGTTCTTCTTCAGGGTTCTAAAAGTGCTTTACAGGAGAAAACATGCACCCTGACATGCTTCTGACTAAAAGTTAAGGATTCTGTCTCAAAAATGTATGATAAATGTAATGGTCATAGCCTGGGTTCTAGAGATTGCTGAGACAATATCTGAGACTTGAATTTACTTACTCTAGACAGAGTCAAAATACTGCTGGTCAATACATACTGGTACAGTTGAAAAAATGGGTAAGAACAGATAATTATAAAGCACTGAAACTCTTCCAAGGTCAGTGGGATAATTAGAGTCTCTGCTATTAGTGTGAGGAAATATAAGATGAATTGCTTCTTACCTGTGCTGAGACAGACAGCTCCTCACTCCTGTAAGTGATTTCTTTCAATACCTCTGACATCTTCAGAGCAGTCTGCATTGATGTTATGTTAACAACAGAGAGAGTTGTCAGCATCAGCCCTCGGAGCTTGGGATGAAAAGGGATAATTAGGCAAAGGAACAAGATGCTAATTAGGCTGTGAAAGTAGTGCTGTGTATTGACAGCCAGGCTTGCTGTAAGTTATGCAGTAGAGTAAGACTCCACAACAAGGATCATTTGAGCTCATATTAGCTCTACTGACAAGATGCCACTTGCCCTAGTAATTATATAATCATGAGTTTTATGTTACCTCCCAGCACAGAGAATTCATACACTTAACATCCATTAAGAGCAAAGAGAGTTACTTGTGAGAATTTGTACTAATGTATGTGAATTACTGTGTAAATGCCACTTGCAGAGAAAGCAGAGCCATGTGTGATTGATGTTATTCAAATAATGAATCTTAATTGAAGGATGCATTCTCTAGGTCTCTTCAGCTGAGGCACTCAAAGCACTGTACAAATATCAGCTTGTGACTGAAACATCAACTGGTGGCTAAAATGGACTAAAGAAAATTACCTGCCATCTAGTGCTTTTGGGGGAAATTAGATAGGATAGTTATCCCTCTGGAGATGCCATTTTATTGATATTTGATATTTAAATTGCTTGGGAAAATTAGGTTTAGATTAACTAGTTCAAATTAATGAAATAACAATTGAGAATTAACTGTTTTACTGATGAATGGTAAAACAAATAATTTATGTAGACAAATAGTGAAAACTAGCTGAGACCTGTGCCAAACACTGAGACAGATGCTAGAAACTTGAAACCTTCATTGATTTCAAGTGGTGATATGTGAGCATTTTATTACACAAGAACTGTCAAAGAATATGAAGAGTCCATTATATGACATTTTACTACAAGAAAGCATTTTGCTGACCTCTTTTCGTGTGTCTGTCTGTAAAGACATGTTAAAACTTTGCTCTTGGATCTGCTGATTAAGGACAGATGTGACTGACTTGTACAGCTGGAAGAGACTCATGCTGCTGTTGCCATCTTTTAGGATGGTGTTTGCCTTCTCAGATACCACAGCCTGCAGGGTCAGGTTCCCATCCATGACATCTGCAGGTCCAACCTGGTGAAGGAATCAGATATGCTCTCAACATTGTCAAGGCTGTTATAATTTTCTTTGAACAGCTTCCATGATCATCTTAATCACAGCCTAGGTAGAGTGGGACATAAAACTTCATGTTCCCCATTGTAGATGTTTTTTTTTTTTTAATGGCCTGATAAGGATCTCTGTACTGTGGGGAAGAAGCAGGAGGCTTTTGGGGCCTGGACAGAGTAATTCCAGACTCAGTAAATAGGCTTACACTGCTCAGTCAATGTACAAACAATTCTTATAGGCTTTTGTTCTAGAAAAAAGGGCAGTGGAAGATCTTTTGACCTTGAGCACACAGAGAATCGTCTCCGTTAGGTAGAGAAATGGTGATTATGGCACATTCAGAAGGAAGTATTACATCTAAAAGAGGAAGAAACTCCAAAAGTCAATTATGGGTTAGTTATCCACTTGAGAGTTCTTGAAACTAATTAATTCTACTGTGTACCTTCACTGAAGCATTTGTTTGAACGGTATCACCAAAGTTGTTGCTAACAATAATTTTTACATGTACAATAAAATCATTTTCCTCTTCTCCAAGCGGAAGATAAACTGGGAAGAGTTCAGGATCCGGGCTACAATCCAGGAGAGAATCTGAAACAGGAAAGAAGGGGTCAGGGACAGCACAGAGACACCTCCTGCTCTCTGAGAGCAGGGGACTCAGGCCGTGTTCACCCGTGAGCAAAGCAGGGCGGGTTGTGCCTCTGCTCTTGTCAGGAGAAGCCAAACACTTGGCCTGGGGACTTACCTGGTGTCACATAGAAGCAATAGGTGAGCTGCCTGCCAGGGCTGGCCGAGCCGGGAGCGCTGCAGGAGACTCTGAAGGCGGTGAGCACCGAGCCGCGCTCGGGGCTCAGGGCACAGCCGGGGGCTGAGGGCGGGGGCGCGGTGCTCAGCAGGAACCTGCGCTCCCCATAACCTCGCTGGGTCCTGCCTGCGAGGGGAGGGAGCAGGAGTCAGGCAGGAGTGAGCCCAGCAGAGCCTGGGGCAGCTCTGCATCGAGCCCAGCGAGCGACCGGGCCTGCATCGAGCCTACTGAGCAACCAGGTCTGCATCGAGCCCACTGAGCAACCGGGTCTGCATCGAGCCCACCCAGCGACCGGGTCTGCATCGAGCCCAGCGAGCGACCGGATCTGCATCGTGCCCACCAGGCTGCCCGTCGGGTACACACACAGCAGGCTGGGCTAACGCGCAATTAAATCCTGCTACTGAATCAGCCATGAGACAAAAGAACAATTTCCAGTATGTTAATGTCTGATTATAAAGCAAAGTGTTATTATTTGATCAAGCATTTAGCATAACTTTATTTCAGGTGAGCCTTAACAAAGTTATTGACAGCTTGGAGTGAGATAACTGAATTTCTCCTGCTATGCAACACCCCAGAACAAACTTATCTCCTCATTATTTTAAAGAACTTGCATATAAAGTAACACTTTCAACTTGTGGACTAATTTACCTTCATATTTGTCAGCAAGGCTATGCATGTGTGACATCAATATGAAGTCACGTCAGCAGAGATTATCTCAAAGGACTCTGTAAACCCTAAAAACCTTGTTAGCCCCTACCTGTTACTTTAATCTGAAAAGCTTCTCCCTGTGTCTGCAAGAAGGAGCTGTTCATTCTCAACGTGGATGAGTTGCTTTGAAGCAAATTCAAAGAGTGCTGCTGGAAACCAGTCAGGCCACAGGCTAGAGGGAGGGTTGTAGGCTGGAAAATCAGACAGAAAAGAACACATGGCAGTAGAGGCTTTTTGCTGTTCTTTCTGTTGTGATTTAGCAGAAGCAGGGGAGCAGTTTGGTGCCCTTCATTGTAACCCCTCCCAATCCAGGCACCCATTGTCTCCACCTTCACTAGTATTTTCTAAGCATCACTTGACAAAATACCCCTCTGAGGCCATATGGCTTTGTGGATATTTATTTGTGTCAGTGCAGTATTTCTGACAAATCTGGTGCTCTCACCTTGTTTTGGAATGTGTTATCTAAATACCAGTTATAATATATGGCCTGGGAGTCCTCCTGTCCAGAGACACTCAAAACAACTTCATCACTAACATTCACTGGCTTGCAGTTTGCCTCACACCTGCAAGGAAGTAAGATGGGCGTTACACATAGTATGAGATGTCTAGGAGAAATTTCACACAAGTCTTATGGCATTTTTTCCTGTTGTTTCAATGAGGTTGATACATTGCAATTTCCAACACTGCAGTGGGGTCAAAAACCCTAAGTGGTTTTCAGAAGAATGTGTTTCAGTTTGTAAAAGGATCGTGTTCAAAAACATGGACTGAAAAATGCAGCACGACTTATTTGGTCAGCATTTTTTATAATGGTAGGGCACAAATGGATTTAGAACAATAAGTTTTCTTTACTGTGAGGGTGTTGAGGCCCTGGCACAGGTTGCCCAGAGAAGGTGTGGATGCTCCATCCCTGGAATTGTTCAAGGCCAGGCTGGATGGAGCTCTGAGTAACTTGATCTAGTGGAATGTGTTCTGCCCATGACTGAGGGGTGGAACAAGATGATCTTTAAAGTCTCTTCCAACCCAAAGCATTCTGTGATTCTAGTTCTCTATGATTCTAAAAGTACAGTACTACTTTATTATCATTATTATTGGAAACTGTGGCCTTGCACTATGCTTGTGTAGTAATAATATTAACCTGTGAATGCCAGGCTTTCAAACCAGACCTGATTTCCAGTTGCAGTTCCTGTTTTGCAGTCACATAGAGACATTGCTCATCCTGCCTCTCTTCACTGCCATGGTTTTGGACAGTAATCCTGACAGTCACTGCTGATTTCGGAGGAGGAAGGCAGGAAGGTGGGATTTGCACCTCACTTTGGTTGATTAGGATTATCTGTTGCTGCACACATTCATTCCAGGCAGGCCAGCAAGCTCCTGCAGAAACATTTCCTTTATGGTTAGAACAGCAGCCTATAAAGGACTTTCCTGCCATAAGTTTCAAAGAGCTTTAGAAACAAATTTCTTGAACACAATTTAAAGAGTTGGTAATCTGGATTCAGAGTACAGGCTTTTCCAAAGTCATGTATGAGGTCAGGGATAATTATGAGGATAGGACACAGATGGCCTGAATCCCAATTCTGTTTTCAGCCAGAAGTGTGTTTGCATCATGTTTAATGTTAATTATTGCTGTTTTATTGAGACACAGGTACTTTGAAAATGCCTGTGTAAGTCACTTGGGATTAGTCCTTGGCTATGAGAGAGAAGCTTAGGACAGGTAGATCTTGAAAAACTGAAACCTTTGGGAGAAGACAAAGTGGAGTACTATGCCATATTATATACATAATTAGTTTGGTCCCAAAACTAGTGTTGGGTAGAAGGAAATTCTTCATGTACATTGAGTAACAAACTTTAAAGCCACAAAATGAAGCATCCTTAAGTCAAATTTTTAACACTGGATCTGACACAACAGTGAGTTTGTTACTCATCAAGTACAACTTGGTGAAAAAAGCTCAGGAAATGCACAAACCACAGGTCCAGAGAAAACTGGAATTATTGTTGTTGTCTGGCCAGCCAAGTGTAACAGTTGTGAAAGGATCCACATGGCGACTTGGTTTAATATATATTTTGTGATCCTAAATAAGAAGTAAATGCATCAGTTAGAACACAAACATGAATAAACACATGTTTATACATATGTTGCTTCTTTATAATGAAAAAGGTCTGAAAGTTTAGACCCCGAATCACTGGATGCAGCTTTGTACTTTATATAATCTTTCTCTTAGCAGAGGTAGTGTGGCAGTAGAAGCAATGGGAATAGAAGAAGATAGCACAGAAAAATTGTGTGGCAAAATTCTCCCATTGGTTTAGGAGTGCAGCTCCCATTTTCAGAACTAGGTACTTAGGAAATCAATTCCTATTAAACCTTCACATCTGGACCAAGACTTCTAACCCTTGAACAACCACTTGTCTTCTGGTGCATTCCTTTTTTTATCTTAATTGGATACATTGCAGCTATAAACAAAGAGGAGAAGGGGTAGCTGAGTTTGTCTTTCTGTGTACCAAACTGTGATAAACTTGGGTGTGGATTAGATTTATATTCCTCTGATGCAATATATTTTCACAGGCAATCTGTAAAGCATGATGGCTTCTTGTGAAGCAGTATATCTCCCATAGCAGATGTCTGTCTGCTAGTGTTACTGTTAAAAACTAGACTTTTAACATTATTAAATATTCTGTCTGGCATTTTTATTATTTAAATTTGGACAGCTGCTAGCAATTGGTTTATCATTAACTTCTTAGTTTGCCAAAAACTGGGAGATTTTTCATTGCAAAATAATTTAAACACTCCAATACAAAAGCAGAAAACACTTGGGAGCCATATAAAATATATTAAACTCTACTTGAAGGATCACTTTCCAGAGAGAGGTTTACATTAGTCAAGTAGATGAATTAAAAAGTTCATCTAAACATATTTTAACTTCCAAAACTGAGTTGTTGTAAAAAGTTCATTTTCTTTAATCTTTTTTATGCATTGTAGATGGAATGCCTGTAAACACATTTGTCTCCAAGACTTGTGGTATAGATTTTGTGTTAAACCATATGGAGAACAGAACATCTAGTCCATAATTTACTGTGCTGCAAATACTTCTTTTCCTTGTCTTATACAGCACTTTCACTGGTAAGAAAAATCTCTAAGCAATTTTAAAGTAAGGTTCTTAAATAATACTTACATTTTTCTTTGGGATATTTGTTTTGTAGCTGCTTTCTTCCATATCAAAATCTGTTTAATGCAAAAAAGAACAGAATATTTTAGTGCTACCTGTAAAGCTTTCAGACATCCTCAGTGAATATGATTTAAATCCACAGGATTTGACTTGTGACAGTGTGAAATATGGGGCTGTAAGAATCAGATCCAGAGCTGTGACAAACAGCACAGTCAAATGGGTAAAATGGTAACAACAAGCTCATCACAGACTACAAAGGGAGGATCCTGATTCTTCAAACATAACGGTATAAATCAAAATATATCCACAGAAGGTGGTGGAGTTTCACTGATGTACAAAGGAAAATTGATGGAAAGCACTGGAAAACTTTCAATACAATTAGTGCTGAGGTTATTTTATTTCTGGTATAATCTGCTCTTGTAAATGTGAGGACGAGCCATCTAGAAGCCATTAGTGACAGCAATTTATGAGACTGCTGTGATGCAAATATTTTCTGGTTTCAAAGCTATGTCCCAAGCCATAAACTTCACTCATTATTTCTAGGACAAACAGCAAATGTGCAATGTGTTACATATACAGAGTGATGCTAATTTATGACTACATCAAAGTCAGGGAATCTGCCTTCATCAGGAAGAAGCCTCCACAAAAGTTTTCAGCACTGTTGCTGGAAGGAAAGAAATTACTACATGCAAACCATAAACACTCCATTAAATGTTCTGATTGCAAAAAGACACTTCCATGGTGAAAACCAGCACTGTCAGATTAATGTAATTACCTTCTTTATGGGAGCTGTTTGCCAACACAGTGATGAATCCAAGATCCAGACTCATGTTGGAGAAGTCATTCATGGCCACCACTTTCACTAGATAAGTACCTAGAGAAGGAAAAGGGCCAGTTAAGAGTAGCAGTGAGCCCAGTCCAAAGGGTTTGTAAAGAAAATCCCCTTCTTTTCTGTTAAGAGTTTTCAGGAGGGTTTCTGATGGGTGTCCACTGCTGAAAGGCTTTTCCCGAAATGTTTTTCCCCTTTATCTCAATTTCTGAATAACTCAGCTGCCCTTTTCCTAGCCCTTGTCATGCAATTGTTTGTCAGCTGACTATGATATCACACAGGAAACTAGAGGTGTACAAACACTGGAGGCCAAATGACTTTAAGCATCTTGAGACAGCAGTTATCTTGTTTGAAAATTTCTGCCTATGGGGAAGAGATGTTCAAATGGGTACAGGGAGAACAAATAAAACTTTTAATATTGAATAATTTAAAAATATGAAATGAAATCATAATTAGCTTCTACTGTTCCCACTTTGGCATGGGGCTGGAATAGCTCATTAGAGGTGGAAACTTTTTTATCTTCTGCCACTGTTAATTAACTCTTAGGCACAATCTGCCTAATTCCACGTTTTAAAGGCTTTGACTATGTAATAATGGAAGGATAATATTACTAAAATGTTTATTCATAATTAACTACAAGAAAAGTTATGTGTTGGAAATGGACATGCAGAAAAACTCCCTTTTTTTTTGTCATCTCTACTGAGAACTCCTCAGATTATGAATTACTTCAGTGTAAAATGCAGAGCAGTCTAAACTTGAAACATAATGAACAAATGGGAGGAAAACACTTTGCTATTCAAGCAAATGTCCTCATTTGTACTTTAATCAGATGGTGCCATGAAAAAATAAACCCTATGTCTCTTTACTGTGTGTTTCCCATTGCAAGAATCAGGTGAAGCCTTGCTCTGACTCTGCAGCGCAGAGCCATTTGTCTGCTTCAATTTTAGGTCGCTTACATAGGACTGTGCTGTTCATCCTGCTCTGCAGACTTTGAGCAGTCAGAAAAGCTGTCAAATTCAGCTGTGCACTACTGTCCCCTAGCCCAGGATGCTGTGACTCTTTGTGTGACCTGTGCTGTCCTGGAAGCACAGGAGGCGTTGATATTTCTGTACCTTCCCAGGGCACGGGAACGCCGTACGCCCGCGGCTCCCCACGAGGGCCGTCTGCTTTGTGCCGCTGGCTTTGGTTGGATCCAATCACCTCAAACATCAGCTCCTCTGGGGCACCATGGGACACAGAGACATTCACCTCCAAATCCTGCCCCAGCTGCAGAGTGTGGGAAGCCACTGCAGCCTGAATTCCAGACACTGGCTCAATTAAATGAACAGCAATAGTCGCAGAGATCTGCGATGCCATCGTGCTCCTGGATGCTCGGATCTCCAGCTGGTGCACCCCTGGGCCTATCAGCTCCTGAGAGGCCCTGCTGAGTGTCAGGTTATGGGGGACAAAGCCTTCCTTTGCACTGGATTCACTCAGTGTCATGTTATCTGCTAGCACACTGTAGGTTACTCCATCGCCTGCAAAAACACAGATGAAAATTTCTCACAGCTTGTGCAACAGGCCAGCAAGTTCCAGCTGCTTTGTGCAGCATTCCAGTGTTTATACAAGAGTCACAAGAACACTGCAGCAATGCAGTCATTTTTAATAAAGTCACTTAAGGTGACTTAATGCAAATCTATTGCGTGTTTTCTGCTGGGAATGTTTTGAAAAGAGAATTCAAACATACACTACTGATTTTTATTTTTTTTCAGCACATATGTGGCTTCCAGGAACTTGAAGTGAGAAAGAAATGTACACCAGCAAATGTGTCCAGCTCAGAGAGGAATCCTCTTACTCTAATCAGAGGAAACTTCTAACTTCAAATACAGAAATATTCTGACTGGCATCACATAGATTTTTGTGACTAAAGTTAAGCTTGTGCTATCAGCTTTGCCAATAGGAAAAAAGGGTTTATGCTCATGCTTTAGGTGGTGAAATATCTCTGAGAAAGGACCCCTCCAAGGGAGCTGAGAGAATAAAATTGCAGGAATACAATTAGTGGGAAAGCATTGACTAAAAGACAATTATTATTTTGCATCATGACAATCCTGCTTCTATCCTAAGAATGGCAATGATATTTATCCTTCCCTTTAAACCATGCAGAGAAAGGATGCTCACCTGCAGTGAGCTGAACCTGGATCCAGAGCAGCTCCCCATAGAGCGTTCGGCAGCGGGAGCTGTTCCCTGCCTCGTGCTGGCTGTAGCACCCGGTGATGCTGAGCTGCTCCTCCTGCTCCTGAACTGTCACCTGCCTCTGGGCCATCACGTGCCACTCGCTGCTGGTGCACTCCACAAAAACACTGAACTCCCCAGGAGAGGAGTACCTGTATGTGAGGTTGCTGACCAGGCTAGAATAGAAAGACAACTTGTTGTGAAAGACCATTCTGGGAAATCTTTCACCTTACAAGATAACACATCCCCAAATTTCATTCATTCAAAATGTCATTCCTACCACTAAGATGAAAACTGATTTTTAAATGCAGCAGAAAAATGTTCGATCTATTAAAGACAGGATTTCTATGCAATTAAAATAGAAACTACAGAATGTCCTTGTTATATTTTGTTATCAAAAAAAACCTCTTTAAACTTAAGGAAATAATATTTGCTTGTAGTTTGGCAATTACTGACATGTTTTCAGTAATTCTGCATCTTAAGATTTGGAATTAATAGTCTTGGAAATAGGAAACCCTTGTTATAATAGAAGAAAGATTGTGGTTGGCAGCTTCATATAAAATTTTGTCTTGATTTCTAAACAGGTTTTTGCAGAATCCAAATCTCTCATAGGTATGTTCTATTACTGAGCTATCTAGTTTTTAACATCTCATTTATGAGACTTTGCACATTCAGTGAAGTGCAAGCAATGAAATGTACTGCTTGTCTGAAGAGAAATGAAGGCTACATCTTACGTTAGAGGGTAGTAAGGATCAATGGTGTGACCATCTCCAGTGCTGATGGTACAGGAAAGGTTCCCAGAGTAAGGTGATAGCAGCCAGATCAAAGTGACTGTGATATTTTCAAAGACAAAACATGTGTCTTTCATAACCAGCTGCAGACCTGCAAAGCAGAATCACAATTCAATGCCACTGTTTGTCTACTTTCCTTACAAAATTCAATTTATTTTCAGGCATTGAGAGCCAGCCTGCTCCAAACCACAGCTGGTGCTGTTGCCAATTTGTGTGCATTAGTGGTGTGACAGGGAGCTGATTATTTTCCATAACTAGTAATCAAAATTATTGTTGGAACATAATTTCATCTAAATATGTTTTATGTGTCTGAATTTCTGGGCTTTATATTCTACCCAGAACCCTCAGTTAGGACAGGGAATCTACATTTTTGTGCCTATTTTCAGTGATCACCACTATTCCAGTTTCTTCCCTGAGGATGGAACAGTGATTTTTAAGATAAATACCCGTGGTCTCAGTGTTACAGCACAGAACAGGACAGGTTTCTTGTGTGGGCATCCCCCTCCCTCTTACCTTCCTTGCAGTGGTACTGAATTGACAAGTAGCTTCCCAAAGCTGGACAAGGCTCTCCAAATAAAGTGCCATCTGCTGCCACCTGGCAGGCCTGCAGCCCGTGACACTGGCCTGCAAAGGGAGCGTTTCAGATCAGCACGTGGGTCTTCCTTTACTGCCACAACAGCTCACATGAAAGATGATTGAGAAACAAAAAGGATCTCTAGACAAATTTCCACATCACTTTGATTTTAGTGTGTTGCTTATTTTGTGGCATTTCTTAGCAACAATTCATTTTATTGGAGCAAAGCTGAATTTGAAAAGGTACCCAAAAAAGGCTTTTGTGTTTTGTTGAATTTTGGCTGGAAACCCTAAGAATCTCCCTGGGGTCAGGCCACAGTCACTGTTCAGTATCCAAGCCCTTGGCTGCAGCAGGGTGGGTGCCTGACACATGGCAGGGAGCAGCAGGTCCCTCCTGCCCTCATGTCCCCGTGGGTGTCAGCCTTGTCACCCCTCCTGCTTTGGAGTTAGGTTTGTCTGGATGTGTTGCCTTCCATCTCAAACCCTGTGTATCCCACTGAATTTGTCAAGGAATCAGTGCGCTCACATATTTTCTTCCTACAGTAAGAGGAGCCAGCCACACCCTTGTCAGGCACACCCCTCGCCCTTCATTTGCTCCTCCCCTCCTGTGAATCTTTGCTCTTTGCAAAAATCCCTCTTTTTGCTCCTCCTCTCCTCCTTTGAATCATCACTCCTCACAAAACCCTTCCTTTTGCTCCTCCTCTCCTCCTCTGAATCATTGCTCCTCACAAAACCCCTCCTTTCCATCCAGCCTCCTGTAGCAACCTCCTCCCCATCGCAAGTTCTCTGTGATTCCCTTCATTTTAGGAATAATCCACTTTCCCATTTGCAAAGTCTACCGGGAAAAAAGAGAAAGTATTTGAGGCACAAGGAACTTTGGTACCACTTTGTGTTTCTGACAAGCAAAGCTGTGAGATACCACCTGCTACTTCATCCTTGACACTGAGCCAGCTGCAGCCTTCATCCCTGTCAAACTGCAGAGGAGTCTCTGACACACAGTAGTGAGGGGTCTTCCTCCCATAGAAGCTCTCTTCAATTTGAATTACTTCTCCTGATCCACACTGTACAGTGGCATTGGAATTATCACAAGCGATGCTCTGGCCAGATTCTAATAGGAGAAAAAAACCCAAATATTACCTTTTTGAATTTCTGAAAAATCCTGCTACAATTCTACTCTATGTCCATTTTGTTTTGTCTTTATTCCCTTTTCTCCCTTTTAATGTAAACAATTAAGAAAATTTAAGAAAATTAATAAGAATTAAATATTTTTATTTTTAGAAAGTCAAAATTAATAGATATGTGTTTTTACTGCCTTAAAATATTGAGGATGTTTTCAATCAGCAAAAATATTTTCATTATAAAAATAGCTAGTATTTTGTGAAAAGCTCTTAGCATTTGTCTGACCTGAAATACTGGAAGGTTTAAAGTTGCTCCTCACTTCCGAGAGAGATGTATAGATTGCATAATATTCAGGTAATTGCTTTGGAGAATAGTTTGCATATTAACTATGGGAGCTGATCCCATTTCTGCTGCAGAGACTCCTTTGTTCCTGTGTGATATTTGACTGACTTCATTCAGCAGGACTGCTCAGATGGGTAAGGTCATAGCTCTAAATACATACACCTCATTCTTTGATTAATCTGGGACAGTTAATTATCTTTCAGAATTCTTAGTTTCGTGTAGTAATCAGGCTGCTTAATACCCTGAAGAGGAGGATGTGAATAACTGCTCTCATATGGGAGTGTTGCAAAAGGATGTTTTTGTTTCAGCTGTTCCAGGTTTAAATACATTGTCCTCCCGTTGTTGTTTGGATCATTCCCCTCAAGTCCCTTGATTAACAGTGCCAGTGTGTGCACACTGCAATAATTGTGTGCTATTGTTATTTAAAGGCTAAAGCTAAGCCTGGCTGTAACTATAGCAACATGATCAGTTTGCAGATTAGAGCTCTCTAAATAAGCTTGAAAAATAACTTGCTGGTAAATTCTGGTATGGACCATTATCTCATGCCTTTTTTTTTTTTTTTTGTTCTCTATAAGCAGGTTTCTCACAGTATTTGCTGTTCTCAGCAACTTTTACATGCAAAGATGGACAAAACTTGGTCTGTGTCTAGGTAAAAAGCCTGCTTTGATACATATATATTTACTATAATAAACTGCTAACCTACAGAACACCAAATGGTAGAATTGCCTTGATCTGGTCTTGTTTTCTTGGGTAGTGGAATGATGAATGTAGTGTAGGATATTGCTGCTCTTTGAATTTAATGGGCTCTCAGTCAGATCCTATGGTAACAGATGATAGTTTCCTTACAAACAGACAGTTGTCTACTGTGGCTGTAATGGAAAAATAATTTTAGTCTGTTTTTGCAAGAAAAATAATCTTAAGGGATTGTGCTGTCTGCCAGTTTCCTCTCCCCCAGTCATTTTTAATGTTAGTCATCTTCAGCTAAATTTGATGTATAGATATAAACCTCCAACACCCTAAAATTTCATGAAATGCAATATCTAGGGAGAAGAGAAAGAGCTACATCAATACCATGGACATGGAATTCAAGTGACCAGCACACACAGCTGGAGCTCTGGAGCAGCTGTGGGGAGGGAGCTGAGGCAGTGAAAAGAATTTGCAGAGATGGGACATGCTGGGATATGGGGGTGAACTGGGAGTGCTGAGGAGAGTAGGGAGGGGATGTGGAGCAGAAATTCAGGATAGGAAACAAAACTTCTTTAGCTTTGCTTATTGCAGAACAACTTGTTATTTCTGTCAGTAGTAGCAGAATGCTGGACAGGGCAGCAGCAGCTCTAGGGCTTGTGGAAACCTGTGCTTGCATACCTGATTGGATTTTATATTAGTGAGCCCACAGCCAGACTGTCCTTCCAGTGCTTGTGACCCCAGTTCCTGCTGCAGTTTGAAGTACTCCTGTGCAA